>NW_028288665.1:3730868-4060324 GCF_059628265.1 Tinamus guttatus | reverse complement strand
ATAGGTGGAATGCAACCATACATTGATTATGGCCAGTATTAAGGTTAGGGCTAGCGTTCAAGCAGTGATAATTCATAGAGACCCATGTGATGTGCAGCTGCAAAAGCCATGTGAAGCATCATGCAGGCTACACCAAGAGCAGATCTGGGGCAACTTTCATCTCTTAACCCTTCAAGAGCTCAAATGGGACTGTATGTGTGTTATGGCCACAATTAGGGTTAGGGACAGGGTTAGAGTTCGAGCAGTGATAATGCATAGAGCTCTATATGTAGTGCGGTTGGAAAGGCCATGCCAAATTTGTCTTGAGGGTTTACAACAGTAGTGGACCTGTGGCAACATTTGTCTCTGAAGCTTCAATAGGTGGAATGGGACCATACGCAGATATCTCAGAATTAAGGTTAGGGTTAGGGTTAGGGTTTGAGCAGTGAAAATGCGGAGAGCCCCATGTGTAGTTCAGCTGCAAAAGCCATATGAAACATCATGCAGGGCTACATGAAATGCAGACCTGAGGCAACTTTCATCTCTCAACCTTCGATATCTTTAACGGGACCTTATGTAGATTATGTCCAGAATTAGGTTTAGAGTTCGAGCAGCGATAAAGCGTAGAGTCTCATTTGTAGTGCCGTTGTAAAGGCTATGTGTAACACCTTGTAGGTATACACCAAGAGTGGACCAGAGGCAGCTTTCTTCTCTCTAACTTCAATACCAGGATTAAGACACTACGTAGGTTATACCCTGAAATAGGGTTGAAGTTGGGTTTAGGGTTCAAGCAGTGATAAAGTGTAGAGCCCCATATGTAGTGCGGCTAAAATGCCACACGAAACATCATGCAGAGTTACACCAACAGCAGACGAGGGGCAAATTTTTCTCTCGAGCTTCTATAGATGGAGATCATGCTCAGAATTAGGGTTAGGGCTAGGTTTAGTGTTTGACCACTGATGAAGGGTAGAGCCCCATGTGTAGTGCGGCTGCAAAGGCCATGCCAAATGTCATTTGGGGCTACACCTAGAGCAGACCTGTGGCAGCTTACATCTCTCAGCTTTCTATGGCTCGAATGGGAGAATACGTAGATTATGCCCAGAATTAGGGTTAGTCTTATGGGTCGAGAAGTGATAAAGTGTAGAGCCTCATGTGTAGTGCAGCTAGAAAGGCCCTGCAAAACATTATGGGGACCTACACCAAGTGTAGACCTAAGGCAAGTTTCCTCACTTGTTCTTCAACATGTGCAAAGGGACCTTAAGTACATTATGCACATAATGAGAGTTAGGGTTAGGGTTTGAGCAGTGATAAAGCATAGAGCTCCATATGTAGTGAGGCTGCAAAGGCCCTGAGAAACACCATGTGGTGCTACACCAAGAGTCAACATGTGGCAACATTTGTCTCTCAACACTCAATAAGTGCAAAGATTACACCTACTCCGACCGTACATAGATTATGCCCAGTATTAGTTTTAGGGTTACTGTTAGTGTTCAAGTAGTGATAAAGCGTAGAGCATCATGTGTAGTGCAGCTGCAAAGGCTATACAAAACATCATGCGGGGCTACTCCAAGGGGAGACCTTTGGCAACATTGCTCTCTCCATCTTTATTATGTGCACTGAAATCTTATGTAGAATATACCCATGCTGCAACGTTAGGGTTAACGTTGGGGTTCGACGAGTTATGATGCGTAGAGTTATGATGTGCAATGTGGCTGCAAAGGCCATGTGAAACATCATGTCGTGCTACAGCAAGAACTTATGTATGGCAACTTCCATTGCCATAACTTTTCCACAACTTTTAATAGCTTTAATGGAGCAGAGTGGGGGTTACACCCATAAGTAGAGTTAGGGTTTGGGTTAGGGTTCAAGGAGAGATAAAGCATAGAGCCCCATGTGTAGCGTGACTGCAGAGGCCATGCTAAACATCAGGCAGGGCTACACCAAGAGCAAACCTACGTCATCTTTCTGCTCTCAGGCTTCAATAGGTGGAATGGGCACATATGTAAATTACGCCCATAGTGTTAGTTTTAGGGTTAGGTTTGGAGGAGTGATAAAGTGTAGAGCACAATGTGTTGTGCAGCTTGAAAGGCCATGCGAAACATCATGCGGTACTACACCGAGAGCAGACCTATTGCAATTTTCTCTCTTGACCTTCAAAAGCTCGAAGGGACCCTATGTATATTGCGCTTATAGGGAGGGTTAGGGTAAGGGTTATGATTTGAGCATTTATAATGCGTGGAGTCCCACATTTAGAGTGGTGAAAAGGCCATCCAAAATGTCATGTGGGGCTACAACAAGAGCACTCCTAAAGAAAATTTGACCTTTAATAGCTGTAAAGGGACCTTATGTACAATATTCCTACAATTAGTGTTAGGGATATGGTTTCGGTTATGTAGTGCAGCTGCAAAGGACATGCTAAATGCCTTGTGGAGCTACACCAAGAGTGCATCTACGGTATCTTTCATCTCTCTTGCTTCAGTACGGGGAATAGGACAGTATGTACATTACGCCTAGAATTAGGATTAGAGTTGGGGTTAGGTTTCAAGCAGTGATAATGAGTACAGTGCCATGTGTAGTGTGGCTGCAACAGCCATGAGAAACGTCATACAGGATTACACCAAGAGTGGACCTGTCGTAACATTTGTCTCTACCTTCAGGAGCTGTAACGGGACCCTTTGTAATGAGGATTAGGGGTAGGGTTAGGTGATGAGGAGTGATAATGCATAGAGACCAATGTGTAGTGTGACTGCAGAGGCCATGTGAAACGTCATGTGGCACTACACCAAGAGCAGACCTATGGCAACTTTCGTCTCCCAGGCTTCCATAAGTAAAATGGACTCATATGTAGATTACACCTAGAATTTGCATTAGGGTTAGGGTTCAAGGAGTGGTTAAGTGTAGAGCTCAATGTGTGGTGCAGTCACAAAGGCCATGCAAAATGTCATGTGATGCTATCCCCAAGTGTGGACCTATGACATCTTTCATCTCTCAACCTTCAATAGGTGTAAACGGACAGTATGTAGGTTACACCCCTAATTAGGCTTAGGGTTAGGGTTTGAGGAATGATGAAGCATAGAGTGCCATGTGTAGTGCTACTGCAAAGGTCATGCGAAAGGACATGTGGAGCCACACTAAGAGGGGACCTATAGCAACTTTTTTCATTTGGGCTTCAGTAGGTCTACCTGGTCCATATCAAGGTTTCGCCCCTTTTTGTGGTAAGGGTTAAGGTTAGGATTGGAGGAGTGATAAAGCATAGAGTCACATTTGTAGTACAGCTGCAAAAGCCATGTGAAACGTCATGCTACACCAAAAGCGGACCTATGTCAACTTTCATCTCTGAACTTTTAGTTGGTTTACTTTGTCCATGTGCAGTTTACAACGCTAATGAGGTTTAGGGTAATGGTTAGGGTTCTAGGGGTGATAACATAGAGCCCCATGTTTTGTGTACTTGGAAAGGCCATGCAAAACGTCATATGGAATACACCAAGAGTGGACCTATGTTTACTCATGGCCTTCAATAAGTATAATGGTTGAATATATAGAATGTGTCCGTGCTTAGGGTTAGTTTTTGGGATACAGGAGTCATAAATCATAGAGCCCCCATGTGTAGTACGGCTGTATGGCTACGCAAAAGTTCATGTGGCTACACCAAGAGGTGACCTGTGGCAACGTTCATATCTTGGACTTCTGTAGGTATGCTTGGTCCATATCTCATTTTCACCCTTACTTTCAACATTCAGTATAATATTTTTGTCCCCAAACACAGATGCACGCCCAGTTCTCACTGGCTACCAAATACTATGACTTGTTGCTACATTATAAACTGAAATGTTACCGTGACAAGATAAGGATGTGGTGACTCAAGAGATAGGAATAAGAAAGCCAAACGTATAGTTTCACTTTTATATAAGCAGAAAATTTCCCCATGAAGATGCTCTTCATTTGCAATCATCTCTGCAGTAGTTTGCCTAATTTTTCAGAGGTGTAAACTACCTCACCCTTCGCATACATAAAGATTATGTCTATGCAGTTTTATAAAAGATACAGACATTCCAAATAGCTGCACCTATGGAGCATGATGCTGGCTGAAAGAAGGGGCAGAATGGCTTCTTGCTTGAAATAAGTAGCATATCTTTCTGCTATAAACTATAATCTAACAGTCCATGCAGGGGCTGGTCTACAGGCATGCATACTCCCAAGCTAACGTGTTGCTGTAAAAGGTTATCCCCACAGTCCATGGTTTTCTTTCCTTCAGATTTGCTTTACTGAAATGTGCTTGAATGCATCTTATTTTTTTTTAGTTAGAATCTGGTGGGCAGGACATGTCTAGTATTTCACCTTTATAAGCTCTCCCACCGATACAAGATAGGAAGTGCTTACCAAGCCACATAAGACCTCAATTTGAAGCAGCAGAAATGTTCACCATTGGGGTAGAGATGGACAGATAAAAACTGTGGCTATGGCCCACATGTATATCTACTGCCTTAGTGCATAGTGGCAGTGTCCAGGAAATTCATATTATGCTATATGCCAGCTTTCACATAGAGATGAACCTCCTGCTAATGTGCTAGGCTTGGCTAACACTTTAAATATTGCAGGCATGGCTTTGCCATTATTTACTTCTCAAAACCGTCTGATACAGCTAAATTGGCAAAAATTACAGCATACACTAGATCTGCCAAAAATAGTAGGTCCAAAGGAGGACATTCAACACATCTCAAGCTGGACTAAGTATTTACAGGGTAGAATTTCTGGACATCAGCCCATCTGTGCTGAGAAGCAATTTTAGTTGTATGCTGTGAATGGGCACAGTGCAGTGAGGATAGGAATCCAACTCAAAGTGACCGCACAATACGTGTAAAGATACAGGAGCAGACAAAAGATGGCTTTAGAATTGCAGACTTAAGAACAACAGGAACACCAGAACAGATTCAACATTGGTTTTGCTTTTTCAGACTGTGGACATAGATCTCCTCAGACTGAAGCACAGCCCCATGGTGCAGCTCCTCCTCAACACTCACACACCCACAGACACCTATATCTGCTGTCCCATAGCACTGAATCAAGTGTTTGTGTACATGAGCTCAAAAACAGACTTTTGAAAGGATATTGAGGTTACAAAAAAAAAAAAGTATGCACCCTCCTTAAAAAGTGCTCTTTTTTGGGGGAGGGGGGCATTATTTGACGTACTGGCATGAACGGCAGCTCTACAACCAGTTGAAACAGCACAGCTGATGAAGCGCTAAACTGTGGCAGATGAGAATGAGCCAACAGCAGCGCTCTTTTCACTCAGCTGCTAGCTGGAAGAGGAGGTGTAGCCTGCATCTCCACCAATACTTCCCAAAGGGTGGGGTTTTTTTGCCCCCACAGTTTTCCTAAGGAAATGAGATTTATGTAATTCCTCTGTCTGTCAGTCTTCCTGTAATTCTTTTCAAATCTTCTGACCCATATCAGTCAAATTTGAAACAGGGTTGGTTTCAAACATAGCATATCCCTCTAAATAGATGTCGGGGTAGGAGCCCACATGAGCATCCTCTGCAAGAACAGTAAGCAAAACTCAGCTGCGAGCCAGTCCTTACACATCACACTTCTAATAAGCCACCACACATCCCCCAGAGGGACATGGGAGGAGCTGAGGTTGCCAACTGGACACTAATCATAAAAGCTGGGTTTTATCGGTTTGACTGCTCACCGACAGACTGTTTTACTATCAATTTTTGAAACTTGCAGCACTTCTTTGTATGTTTCTGTTTTAAAAAACAGCATCCTATAAGAAGTTCCCTCTGTAAGTTATTAAGATCTAGTTAATACTTCCAGCTCAGTTCAATAATCTTTGCAACAGAGTTCTGTAAGATTAATTGTCCCAACAACACAGGTATTATAGACATCATTTGCACAAAAAGGGTAATATTTACATCTGTGCCACAGTTAGGAGGATTTCAGCAATACGATGCTTTATGATGTATTTATGTTACTTAAATTCCTTTGGGGTGGGGGCTCAGTAAAAAGAGGAATTCTATATAACATGAGAAGAAAGAAATAACTTGTCATCCAGATTAAGTTATTCACTGGTCTATACATCAGAGAGGTTGACTAGAGCTACTGTATTCCTGACTGTTCCCGTGTACTCCTTCTTGCCACCACAGAGGTCTTTAGTATCCTGAAACACAGCTTGACAATAAAAAATAATTGAAAGTGCACTAGAATCAGTACCTTTTTGGAGTTTCACAGTTTGCTCATCCTTAATAACTGTGGTTATAAAATCCTGTTTGTACCAAAACTCCTTGGCTGTCTGCCACAGAGCATGTATAGAAATCAGCAATATGTACAGCAGGGACTTAGCTGACTATAATATGAGTGCACACAGTGTGCTTTCTTCTTTAGCTCAGCAGCAAAATATGAGCCCAGATCTAGACAGTGGTTATAGTCCCTGTGGTGTTTATTCTGCGTAATTAGTAGCATCGACTGTGTTGTCTTTTGGGCAGTCTGATGGTTTCCATATGCACAACTACCTTCTGAGAATATATACAGGGCAGAAAAGAGACAGCATCCCAACCGCATACAGTGCTATGAGAAGCACATAACTTCCAAAAAAAAAAAAAAAAGCTCCCAAATTAATAAGAGATTAGACATTGATTGTATAAATCTTCAACGGTGAGGTTATAGGAGAAAGCAAAAGATCTTCTTGGGAATGAAATAAGCCTAGGCAACAATTCCCATTAAAGTTCCTGAGGTGCAGTAAGGTTTTTTTTCGTGTTTGATAATCTGCTAAGAGCATGAATCTACAGCTCACGTAGAACTGAGAGCCTTGCTGCTAAGCTGGAGTACAAAGCTTGCTTCAGGCAGGAAAAGGCTGTTGATGCTGTGTTGAGGCCTGGAGGAAGACGGGGCTGCGTTCGAAGTCGGGCGTGCCTGGGAATGCCACACAACATTAATCTTAGGGGCAGGTCCTTGCTGAAATTCCAGTTACTGAGAGAGATGTCTGAGGTTGAGCTAGGCCTTACCTTCATGGCTTACAGAGGGGTTTTTTTGTAACCTTGGGGTAATGCTTCTGATCTATCCCAAGGTAAAAAGCAGTGACTCCAAGGGACTCCAGCTTTACCTCAATGCACACAAGACAAGATCAGTCCCAAGCAGGGATATGGTCTTGGCTGTACCTATTTTATCTCATCAGCAGTAGTTACAAGTCAAAAAAAAAAAAATCCTTGAGAGATGGAAAGACAGGCCCTAGCGGCTGTTTTGAAATAAATGGGCAGAAGGAAATGTTTTGTTTTTTTCTCTTGCTCTGCTCTGTAACTCCTTTCTCGCACTGCCCCACATTGCCATGTTCTCCTCACCATCTGTGTGGCAGCCAGCTCCCAGCCATTCGGCAGCACGGTTTAGGAGCACTGGAAAGCTGCTCGGGGCAGAGGGACAATTCCCAACACAGCCGTGTGGCTCCTCTGGTCCTCAGGGTCCTCAGTGCACCTCTCACTGCCACGCTATTTGGGAAATGCTGTGCAAGGATGTTCCCTCTCACTGGCTCATGGCCTTTGCGCACCCCAAACGCTGTGCCTTCCCCTGTGCTTATCACCCCAAGAAGCCTCCTAGTGCCACACCACTCCACCTGATCTCTTTAGAAACCTTCCCAACACACATCTGCTTTATTGTTGTGCTCATGATATTTCAACATCTGTTCTGTAGCAAAGCAGAATTTTAAACCACTGTTTGTTTATAATGTGAACTCACTGAAGGAGGATGTTTCACCAGGATGTTGTTATAATCATGGGCTTTGCTGCAGCTCAGACAGTAAAGATCACACCGTTATTATTTGCCTTGCAATATAGATATTGTGCTGATAAAAAGCATCTTTTAACCTGAATATACCTTTTATACTTACTTGCATCATACAATGACTCTACCTCTAACCATAGCAGAGAAACACCATGAAGCAAGCTGTTTAATTAAGGAATCTTCACTATAAATTCCTACAAAGCAATACTTCATATAATAAACCCAGGCAATACATTCTTCCCCACAGCTCCTCTAGGAAATATTTTGCACTTGCTGATTTGGAGAGGATTTTTGATGGCCTTTTTACGAGTAAGAATCCTTTATAGAAAAAAGGTGCACATTGCCTGCTGGTACTGTTCATTAAACAGCCTAACTGTTTCAGTCAGGTCTGCTGGCACAAGGAATGTGTGTTACTATTTTAATAACAACCTATCAAACAATATTGCAAATAATCATAAACATTAATTTTCATCTGTTCTTTAATTTCTTGTGAAGTTCTGAACAGGTGGAAAACATATTTGTAGCACAGTTATTACTGCCTAATAAGAAGCACATATTATATCAATCACAAGATCTGGCTAGATCAGTGAAAAAGAGTATAATACCCAAAACTAAAGTTGGGCAGTTTTTGCATCTTGTGCTATTGTGTTTCTGCATTTCATATTTTCTTGACTTCTTGGTTTCTTCCCCTCTTTTGTAATTTTTCTCTCACTTCCACTTAAACATCTGACTAGCACACCTCATGGCATGAAGCTGATGCCATGGTCACAATAGATGCAGGGAAGTCTAATGTATTCAATTGCTCTAAAAATTTTTACCAGGAAAAAAAAAAAAAAAAGAAGAAGCTTGGTGCAATCTCGTACTCCTACAAACATCCCTGTAGGTGCATAACTTTACCTAGTTTTTGTTTAGGTATATAAGTGAACTCCATATTGTGCAGAAATACCTGAGGAAGCTTTAAACAAGAGGTACTGAGTACTGAGTACTGCTACCTCAGAAGAGCAGCACAGGGCACAGTGTGGGCTAACTTAAACTCAAGTAAATAACGTTTAAATATGTTTTGATGACCTTTCATGTGTAAAACATTGGGTAAATAAGAAGTATGAGCATTTAGTTCAAATTCAAAAATACAAATGCACTATATACTCAACATGCAAAAGGTTAGCATAAGCACTTTTTTATATATATTCACACAGTATCTGGAAAACCTCATTTACATGGTGATCAAAATAATATACTGCTTACATGTCACATTATTTTGAGCTGTTATTAATCTGTTACTCAACTGATTTTCAATTTTGGGTGACCCCTGCTAAACATTTAGGGTGACATTAAAGGCCCCAATGCTGCAGACGTAAGCATGTGTATAACGTGCTGAAGTGCTTAAAGGAAGGGAGCACAAATATGTATCAAGTTCAAACTTGAAAACAGGTGGTTTAAAGTTATACAAGTTACACAGAATAGTAAATAACTTTTTAAAGAAGTAGCTTATGTGGTTCAGCAATTAAATAGCTGTTTTTATTCTGATACTCCATCTCACCAAAAAAAAAAAAAGGATGAAAAAGCGGTGTGAGAAAATAATTGGTAAAATTTCATCTGAATCTGCAAATTCAAAACTGCAACTCCTTCCCACTCCCAACCATAGCAGGGAATAAAGCTGCTGGGCCAGTATCTGACCTACCCCAATGGGCCTGCAAGGTGGTTTTTGTGCCATGAGTGAAGAAAGCAGCACTGCCAGCCCCACCAGAAGACAACAGCTCATGCTAGAGCTGCTTTTTCCCTTTGGCTAAAGCGAGTTTAATGCCTAGGTGCCAGAGGGAAGCACCCAGAGACACATGGCTTGCGCAGCCCCTTGCTCCAGCACTGTCCCCAGGACTTGCAGGGGCGCAGAAACACCTGTACGCAGCGAAGAGACACCTGGGGCCTGGGGGCAGCCAGAGTCAAGCCCCAGGGGGGCTGGGAGGGCAGGAGGGAGCTATGGCCCTCCTCATTGGACTCCCAGGCTCCTCTCTGGATAGGAACTGGAGAACAACAGAAAAAGAAGGTGCTCTTAGTCACATCGGGTGTTTTCGAGAATGAAACAAAAAAGGAAAAAAAAAAGGCTTCTACTAACATCTCTTCTGAAGGAAAAGCCTTGGTTTAAAAAAGAAGGAAAAAAAAGGAAGAAAAAAGGAAGAAAAAAGGAAGGGAGGAAGGGAGGAAGGGAGGAAGGGAGGAAGGGAGGAAGGGAGGAAGGGAGGAAGGGAGGAAGGAAGGAAGGAAGGAAGGAAGGAAGGAAGGAAGGAAGGAAGGAAGGAAGGAAGGAAGGAAGGAAGGAAGGAAGGAAGGAAGGAAGGAAGGAAGGAAGGAAGGAAGGAAGGAAGGAAGGAAGGAAGGAAGGAAGGAAGGAAGGAAGGAAGGAAGGAAAACAATTATCAAGGCCTCTGTAAAGTGTTTTCTCAGGTTTCCTGACAATGCCAGTCTCTGAGGAAAGAGCAACTTCCTACAGCTATGGGGAGCAATTCCACTGGCGAGAAAATGTGCCGCTTCAGGCAAGCACTGCTGCCTAAGGAGCACAACCTGGCTGCTGCCACTGCCAGTCAGCTCTGGGAGGACGCAGGGGGATGCCCCAGGGCAGGGCTTGTCACTGAGGTGCGTGTCTGCACCAGGTGGGGACAGGGCTGCAAAGCTGCAGAGTGGGGCAGAAAGCTGGCAGTTGCCTCCAGGCCCCTCACTTTGCCCCAAGGGAGGTCTGGGGGGAGCTGGGCAGGACTGATGACCACAGCCAGGCCTGGTCTGCACCCCTAGCAGCCAAGGTTCCCTCCCAGCCAGCATGGTGCCCCCTCTCCAGCCTGGTCTGCACCCCTGGGAAGCAGAGCTCGCTGCCAAGGCCTCCACCCCAAGGTGCCCCCAAGGCCTTGTCTGCACCCCCTGAGCAGCAGCCCCCTCTCCAGTTCTAACAAAACTCCTTCTGTGCCCTGCTGAAGCATTGGGGCCCTGCAAGGCCTGCAGCTGCTCAAGGAGCAGGGATGGAGATAGAGGGGGTGCAGGTCACCCTGGGGGGAAGCCCAGTGAAGTGGGGCATGAGGACGTTAACTTCTGCCCCCAGCGGGTGAAATCCATTCCCACAGACTGCCTGCAGGGGAAGGGAGGGTCCTTCATTTACTAAGCAGCCCTGAGCAGCCGGAGGAATACAAAACCTGTCCCTGCCGGGAGCTCCCTCCTCTTACTCAGCTCCCTCCCTGCCAGGGCCACAGGCAGGAGATTTTGCAATATGTGGGGAAAGAGACAAGCACTGGGAACACAGGAGTGGGAAAGGAACAGCCACTGTGTTACATAAAGGAAGTGGGTGAGGAGAACAGGACAGACAGACCGACGTGTGCGCACGCACAGCAGCTAATCTTGGGACATGAGGGAATGGATGGCTGAGCTGCTCTTGGGAAGGAAAGGAAATGCATGTCCAACCGCCACTCGGCTGGCTGGGGCTGGAAGGGATGGGGACAGCCCTACAGTGGCCATGCAGCCGCCTGTGTGGAGTGGATAAAGGGACAGGCGAGGAGAAAAAGGCACCGTCACTGCACATACAGACCAGTGAGAGCAGGGACGTCCTTCCTAGGCTCCCCTTGCAGTCGAGTTTTGCACTCCCCTCCACCGCCTGTGTGCTGCTGAGGAACCCAGCCCTGCTGCAGCTTGCTAGGAGACAGCACAGGGCTTGGTGGTTATGGGTGTATGCTAAATGGAGGCTCCTGCTGCCCTGCTGGTTGCTGCTGTGCTTTCAGAGAGAGGAGGAGGAGATGGAGGAGGAGGAGGGAGGGATGTGAAAGTGGGTCAGGAATGTAACTAGACTCTGCCCCGCTTGTTGCAGGCACAGGCGGCGCTGCCTCAGCGATGGAAAGCAGGCATTTCACTGTTGATGTTCCCCAGCCGTAGCCGCTGGCGGTTACCAGGGGATCCTGAAGGATGTGTTTCCCTGTGACCCTTTGAGAAGAAAAACTTAGTTGCCTCAGTAACCAAGTTTGGCTTGGATGCAATGATGCAGTAAATATCATAGGTGAACCTTGCTAATGGAGGCGGAGGAGGAAGCTGGAGCTGCATAGGCCGGATCACTCTTGCAGACAGGTTGAGAAACATTTAAAATATGTTCCACCTAGCTGTATCAGTTAAGTACGTGGCTTATATTTCCTGCTGCAGTAAAACTCTCAGAATTTATCCCCTACATATTGTAAACTACTTAGAAAAGAGAGATAGAAATAAACTGCCTTACTGATATAGTGTGAGGTACTCGCTCACAGCTCTGCCTTCACATAGCCCTTTTGCAGAGTTGAGATGCAAGTGAATTTTGTTTGAGGGCTGTAATTTTTAAAAGAGGAGCAAAGGAAGATGAGTGCAGATGGAAAAACTTAACTTTGCATCTATCTTCAGTATTGCCACTTATTATTTTGTATTGATGATGAATACTTCTTAGATAATACAGTGAACTCATCGACTCTGCTCCTTTAGGAGATCATGAAACTAACTACTTTAAAAGTGGGAAACACAAAGAACAAGCAAAAATTATTGAACTTGAGGCCCAGTCATGCAGCGTTCTTCTCTATTCCCTCCAGCTCTTACCATTTGATTTCTCTCTTCTCCTTGTAGTGAAACAGACCTTTATTCACAGAGGTGGAGAATCACTTTTCAGAGTGAGAGTTAAGAACTGGAAAGAAACATGAAAGACAGATGCTTCGATATATCAGTTTCTCCTTTACTTTTCCTCCAGAGTCTTTAAAAAAAAAAAAAAAAAAAAAAAACGCATCTATTCCAAAGAAAATCCAGGTTGCTGTGTGTGGGACTGATTCTGCTCCCAGCCTCGGTATCAACAGAGGAGAACTGGGCTGTCAGACAACAGATGTGTCAAGAATGAGGGGACACACCGAGAATGCCAGTGGAGGTGATGCAGGAGATTCTTACCTATCCAGCTGCTGCATGTGGATTTGCACATACAATTCTAAGGCAACAGAAGTCACTGAAGTAAAGTGCACAGTTATTCTTTTGTTGCCTCTTTGAATTATGCATCAGTGAAGTATTGCTATAAATAAAATAATAAAATAAATATTCTTGTAGTTTTTTTTTTTCCATCTCTGAAAGCTATTCAAAGCATCCATGTCCTTTAATTCAAGGACATTCAAGGATACATAATGAATCTTACTGTTTCACTTTTTGCAAGGGAGAATTTGTGAAGTTGACTTCCCAAGTAATTTCCTACTGAAAGCTAAATTTAATAATCAAAGTTATATAAATAAGCAAAGTATGGTAAAATATAACTAATCCATTGTAACATTAGTTCCTATTTTAAGAAAAAAATGTAGAAACTGATAATGGTTTAAGTGTTGTGGGCCACAGCTGAGAGCCTTAGTTGAAAGCCTAGGTGTTATCTCATAGATGAATGTAACTCATTGCCTACAGTCATGGAAAATATCTAAACAATTTCCATCCACAGATTTAAGATCAATAATTGCCTTGATCTTGTATGCGTATTTTTGTGGAAAAATATTACTTGGTTAAGACAAGTCTCCTCTTCCACACAGAACAGTCACAATCTTCTCATACCATCTGCTTGCATATTGAGCCCCGTCTCCATGCAGTCTTAGAGACCTGGTCAGAGGGAGCTCACAAAGTTCTCACATTGTTGGATGAAAATACGAGATTAGAGAGTAATTTTGGCACTTCAAGGGAAAGTCCTGGTGGTTCCACCTATTATCAGCATATTTCCGTGTATTTTGAAGCAATGTGGCGACCTAGGAAAACAAACCCTTATGGAGGAGAAGTAATTTCCCTAGTGATCATTTTTTCACATAGTAATAAAGAGGGTCTAATTTCATTGTTATGATGGGCCCTTTTTATGCTTCTTTGGTCAAGTAAAAAGCCTTATGTCAATCATAAGAAGATTTTTCCCCTGCTCTCGATATAGGAGAATCTGTAGAGCTGCATGGTGTGATGTGAGGAAGGATATGTGGCCAGAGCTGCTGCTTTCTAGTTATTCTTGACTCAGGCAAAGGCCTTTCTGTTCAAGGGTAAATGGTAGGGACCTTGGTGCTTCTCTCAATCTATATTGATGTCTTGAGAGACTCACATAAAGATTTGACAATACGACAAAGCACGAAGCACAAAGCACAGCTTAGGTATAATGGAGAGTTAGGCCTAGAATTTGGTGTTGCTTAGGGCTGGAGTTCAAGTATAGAGTTCAAGGCTACTTTTCAGTATCAAGCTCTCTGTATGGGCTTAGTCTGCGGTGAGAGGCTAGTTAATGCAAAAGAATGGAAAAGGAAAAAAAAAGGGAACACTTTCAGGTCTGATATCTGGATTTGCCTGCAAAAAGTATATTTATTATGATTAACTTTAACTTGAATAATAAAAAATCTGTAGGAAAAAAAAGCTATTTAAAATACCAGTGTTCAGCTGAGTGCCCTGTTTGTCAGAAAGAAAAAAAAAAAACTCCAGTTTTACTAATAATTACATTAGTAGGCTATTGTGCATGGTTTAGTGAAACACTTCTTGTTGCAGTAATTTCAGTACGATTTGGCTTTTAAAATGATCATTTACAGCATAGGTAATAATGAAGAAAAAAGATTAGCACATCTTGTTTCCACTGTGCAGGGGAACTAATTTTCATTTTACTAAGTTGGCTAACTGGATTCAGGAGGAGGGTAAAATTAGACTCTATTAAGACAGAGTTAAAGAGTTAGCTTCATGCTATTTTTGAAATTTATTTCCTTGGTTAATATCTTGTTTTTACCAGACTGAATTGCAGAAACTTCTTTGTGAAGAGGATGAAACAATAGCAGCAAAGGTATGATCCCACAGCATGCTCAATAGGGACCTCAAACCCTATTACCATTTTAATGATGTCATTGTTAAGCAAAGCAGTCTTAAGATTAAATCATTTACTTCCTTAAGAAAACCATGTATTTGTTGAGCGTTTTTCCTTCAGCAACCAAACTGCAGTAGTGTCTGACTTTCTCTTGAAACTCCATCACGTAGTTTCAAAGCTTTTTTTGCAGCTGGAGAGTGTCAGCCACTCACTGTACTTACAAAACAGGTTTAAAAGCAGACACGGTTAACAGGATGTGACATAAACTCTGTTCAGAACAGTATGTGAAACATCCCTGTACTTTTCTAATACCTGAAAGAGACCATTTCGGCTTATAATGCAACAACTCATCTTAAAGTTTGAATTCAACCAGAAAGTTTGAAGAAAGGTGTATTTCACGTGTATCTTATTCAGAATTATTTCAGTGAACTTTTGCTTATCTGTACTGAAAAGATGTGTTAAAACCAGTCTGACAACTTTTTTCGTAACGACATGTGCTGGAGGGCCTCGAGAAAACAGTTTTGAAACAAAATCAGAGCTGAACTACTGAAATGCTTTGAACATGAAGAATGTTCATTAAACACGTTTCCCTGATTTTTGCAGTGTCCCAAACAACAAAAGTCAGGTATTTGATGATTTATAGCATCTCTTCCAGGGAGATGCTTCAGAAGGAGCTTGAAAGATTTCCATCTTGCAAGTAGGAACATGGTGGGCTTAAAATGCTTAGCCTACTCTACTATTTTTCTTTTAAGACTGTCGCCTGAATTTACTGGATCTCATTTTAAAACAGGAATATGAAAGTCTCAATTACCCACCCAGCTCCTATCATCGGTGTAATCCAGCTAACACCCACATGACAGGCTATACGCAGAGGTGGACCATGGGCGGTGTCGTTTTTGCATTTCACCAGAAATAGTCATCATGGTATAGTCCTGCTTTCACTGAGTTCCCATTAACTAGAAATCACTGAAGTGAAATCAGACTTCGTCGCCCAAGGTTGTACTCTTTTTCACTCCCACAAAGGGCAGTGCTTCGGGTCATGGGGCTTGGGCATGGGTCCTCCCACCCAAGTCCAGAAGACAGTGGAAGAGCCTGACCACCTCCTCTGCAGGTACCTGGCAGTGCTTACTCTGCCCTGGAGATTTGAGGAGGAGGGACATGAATAAATAGTTCACTATTTGGCTCTCCCTTTCCAAATGCTAATTTCTCAATACTTCTCAGTACCCTTTTCTAGGTGTGCAACAATGTGTGTCAGGTCAGACTGGGTTACTCAGCACCTTTGAAAAATTTATCTCACCATATATTGCTTTCTGTGAAAAATCAAGCTGAGTGGCACAAAAATATAAGAGTGCTCTTAGAAGAGACTGTGTGTGTCACCTTTTAGGATATATGTTTCCTATGCAAATAAATGTAAGGCAAACAAATAGTAGTGTCATGTTAAGGCAAGGGCAACTGGGGTTAATTTAGTTTGAAGCAGAGCAACTCAGACTAAAAAAGAAATACACCAAAGGGGAAAGGTCTTCTGGTGTAATCAATCAGCAACACAAGAATTTGAGAAAAGTCAGGATATTGAGAGGAATTTACACTTTGGGTTACTCAAAGTAGCTCCCAACTCTGAAAAGGCACAGAAGTTAGAGGCTATGTTTCCTGAAGTAGCTATCCTGGAGGGGAGAGTAAAGAAATAATCTCCATCACATCCTGGGCTGTGTTTTGAAGGGCTGCTGTCAATGATTCTTCCTCCTAGGCATTCCCAGGAGCTGTGTTTTTATCTGCTTTGGGAGTAGATGGTGGTATTGCCGGGACGATTTACCCAGCCTCTTGGTATTTTCTTTGAAGTCTTAGTTAACAGCAAACAAGAGACTCTATAAAGATTACTTTTGCAACACAGAAAACACCTAAGCACCCTCCTCATTTTTTTTCTGTGTGGGGCAAACCCACCCCAGATCTGCAGTGTTACAGAGCTTTCTTTCTTACCCTAAATGTCAAGATTAGGATTCAACTTGCAAAGAAACACTGGACAGGGCAAAATCTTTGGCCTAACCCTTCCCTCTTCCCACCTCATACTCTGTTTCAAATTCTCTGCCCCCCCCTTTTTTTTTCTTTTTACCTAGATACCCTTCATCAGCCCGGTTGCTTGCTTTCCTAAAGTGTCAGTCCATCACTTCTTGTGTCTGTTCCTGAGTGTTGGAGCAATAGTAGATGCTTTTTCTATTACCTGTCTACTTAAAGCAGAGATCCAGCTACCAGACTGGTCTCCATTCAAAAGCTGTAAAAGTAGAACTATGAGCAATGTAATTTCTGGAATTTCTAAAACATTTATTTATTTACTTATTTATTTTATTTTATTTTATTTTATTTTATTTTATTTTATTTTATTTTATTTTATTTTATTTTATTTTATTTAAACACAGTTATACAGCTTACAGATCTCATCCTGCTGTAGCGACAACCTCTTACTCTATTTCCTGGACTGAAATGAGCATTATTGATATAAGCAGGGCAGGAGGGAGGGGAGGGCACTCCTATACCTGCCCTTTCCACTTCTTGCTGTCTAGATCCCTCCCTCTCTCAGACTCGCTTCCTTCAGTAGTGCAATGGGACTCACAAAATCGGCCTCTTCTGTAAAGTGCTGTAAGATTTATTGGGAAGAGCATGACATGAAGTTAGGCAGCAGTAGCTGTGGTAGCAGTACTATATACCACTGCCACTGGCGGGGGTAGTTTTGCCACATTTTATTGCTATACATAAAGCAGCAATACTATTTTCAGACTTAGAAGCTCCTACTCTTCAGACAAGCAAGGGTACAGTAGCATCTTACTTAAGAAAATATTTGTGCTGTGTGATATCATTGCTGTGGTCTTCTTAATATCTTGTCAGGATCCTGGCAGAAGTGAGGATCAGATATCTGTAATAAGGAAAATGCAGGAAATTCTCTTTTAACCAGATATTAACCTTGAGATAGTCTATACTTCACAGGGAGGTAGTAAATGGCTTAGGTATAATTTCTCTTCCTTTCTTTTTTGAAATCAGGATGGTTTCTAGTAATTTAAGTGTTGTTAAATTATTACTATAAGTACAACTATATTTCTTTCAACATTTCACAGAAAACTGATATTAAGTGAGTTACACAAGTCTGGTATTCCTCACAGCTGGGTATGTCAGCATTTTTTTAACTTCCTCTTTTTTTCTTTCTTTTAAGCAGGCCTCATAACCAGTCTTGGAGGACGTCGTTAATATTGGATAATTCAGGAATAAGTTTTTTTAAGCATTTAGACCTGTCAGTCACACTGCCCTATTTTCCTGCTGATGAACATGCCCGGTTTGACATCAGATTTGTTTTACGAGGAATTCAAGGTAACTTGGAGTGAAAATCCTTCCAATTTATATATATATATATATATATTCATAGCACTAATTCAGAGGCCATTACAAAACTCTGATCCTAGAGGCAGTTTTCCTTAATCTCATATCTCAGTTTACTAGCTGGTAATTTTCATTTTGTTTTTGAAGTAACTAAAATGCACATGCAAATTTATGGTTGGTGCTTTTATCAGTGAGGGGAAAGCAGTGAGAGGCAGAGGGATAGTAATTTAACTGCATTTCTACCCTTCCCTGACTCATTGCTTGAAATGGAAAATCCTCCACAAAAGTAGCAGACTGTATAGGCTGAGCAATGGCTGTATACACTGCACATTAATTTGAAGATGAGCCTCTTCATCCTTGCTCTGTGTTGTCCCCCAGGTCATGTGATGGCCTTGCAATGGGTCAGACACCCATTTTCCAAAGAATGTCCCAGAAAGCACTGTGTGGGTGATACTACAATTGTGTGTATTCCTACAATGGAGTAGTGTGTTTGTGTAAAGGGAAGAGGAATTTTGCTTTGGAAAGTTAATGTGAATGCCAAATGATAAATAAAAGGCTGAAATGAAAAATAGGCCCTGAAGAAAGGAAAGCATTGTAATAAGGCAACATTTATCCCTGCGGACCCTCTGAAGCCTGCGGAAAGGGTTTATGGATGAGAGATGACCAATAGAGAGCATGCAGGATCATCGTTAACAGCAGATAGGCAGAATTCTGCAGCAGCCCTGTCACAAAACACAAGGCTACTTAATGTTCAAGTTAATAATTCATAGGACCCTGTGTTATTCAGGAGCATTTGGCAAACATCTTCTAACATTACTGGATTCCTTAAAGACGTTTGCAGGTCACATCTACAAGTGGCTGTCTGCTACCTGGCATTTTTTATACATAATATTTTTAACAAATCTTTTTGTCGTTATCTGCACACTGACTCCATCTCACTGTACCATGAAACAATCATCCTCTCTTTTTCTTGCATAAAGGCTATAGATGAAAATCTCTCTAGGCGATTTTATTGTTATCCTGTTCTCCAAATCCTTATCCTGGGTTCTGATAAGTAAAGAAAACCGTACTAACCATGTGTATTTCCCAAATAGAAATGGCTCTTAACTTGTGTTGTTCTTCTTTAAAGTTCAAACTCTCTTTTCACTGTATTATTTGCATTCTTGAAATCTTTTTATTGCTTTTTCATAGTATCCTTCGTATCTTTCTTTAACTGCAATGGCCTCCATCTCTTTCTCCAACTGTTTAGAATTAATTGGGAAGAATGTAACTTGTTCTCTCAGTAATTTTTTTCCAGTGTTTCAACATGCTACAACATATTTTACAAAGTACAGAGGATTCTAAATGAATATTCCTTAACAAGTTTCACTTTCAAACTAGCTTCCTGGTGTTATTCAAAAAAAAAAAGAAAGAAAGAAAGAAAGAAAAAAAAGCAGATAATTTCCTTGCTGGTAAGTGAATTTGCACTGGATTTTTTCAGCAAATTCTTTTGATTATGAATGCTGATTAAGCTCTTCTTGGGAAGTTTTCTTAATTTTGAGGTGACCCATTCATCTAGCTGCTGGCAGTATCCCCAGTGGATGGTTACTTGGGATGTACAGCAGTACAAGAGTGTCACCTTCCCATTTTCATTAGAGATGACACAACTAGTTATTTGTATTATGTCATTATTTTTTTAAAATGGAACAACTGTATTTCATACTTACATGCTCAAGTTTCAGTCGTGCTCAGCAGACATGGAAGCAATGAACAGGCTTAACATCTCTGAAAATCAGGCTGCATAGGTGCCTAGAAAATATAAAAACAGGTGTCTCAACACAGTCATCTTAACAGGAAAAAAAATAGCCTAGTTCTTTTTTTCTAATCTATTGAAAAATAGCTGAAGTATTGCTTACTAGCAAAAGCAGAGTATACTGCTTAATGGATCACTTGCTCATTCTGATACAAAATCCAGCAAATTCCATGATGTTTCTATTTCAAATTGAAAATGTTTTTACTAAATTCTACAGCCTGTTTTCCAACATATCATACTTGTTCCATTCCCTAAATTGTAAAAAAGCTAGAATTATGTTCTATACCATTTGAGAAGCTTACAGTTGGCAGTATGAATTGTGACATGACATCGTGTTTTACCAGTCCTGGAAGTTTAGTTTAGGCTCTCTTAATTACATAAAGTTCCCTTTTCTCACCTTGCCCTGGGATAACTGGGTGGTATGGCAGCCCAGAGCCTCTGGGATGCTAAAATAATCTGCATTAACCCTATAAACATACTTTTGCTTTGATGTTATCATGACTAGCAGCTAGCTGAATAATTACAGTTCCCTTGTGATGAACTTTCATATGATAAGAACGAGAGCAGCGATTAAAGGATGAAAAAGTTGCAAGACAGCTGATGTGTTTTTAGTTCAGGGGGAGAAAGGACCTCAGTTTATAGGAGGTGATTTGGGGCACGCATGTAGTGAAAGCTCGGGATCCCCATGGCACTGCTGCTGCTCAACGGGGCTCGTGCTCGCTGTGGGGAGCAGCCACAGGAACTGGTTGTGGCTCCCTGGCTGAGATAAGTTGATGCTGTTCCCTTCGGCAAATCATTGTCTCTTAGATTCCTCAAAGCTTTGTTCAAAGTACAGCTGTGTTTCAATAATAACTTATTTCTGTGCAATTCCAGTTCAGCGGTTTTTATTACATATGCTGCTAACATTTTCACATGAGTACTCTAGCTGTACACTAGTTCCCTGCAGTCAGCACTAATCCAAGATCATGCCAGGAGTTGCCTCTATTACTTTCTGTGCTACTAAACTTTTGTGTGTTTAACTATCACGAACGCTTCTCATTTTATTTTCCCTTCATTCCAGCATTGTTTCAGTTTTCCAAACCCCACTTTTTTTACCCATATTTGCTTCCGCAAGATTCAGCTGTAATTTCCATTTTTAAGCAATGTTTTCCAAGTACAAAGCTTTAAAAGAACTGTCATTTTCCCAATATGACATCAGAACCCACTATTTTTTTCTTTTTTTTTCAGCTTGGTTGGATAATGAAGTGTTCATAATAGGAAGGGACTAATGATACCAGCTCCAATTAATCACCACAGTACAAGTAGGTACAGTGTATGTTTCCTCTGTTCTGCTGTGTCAGTAACCTGGAGTCTAGACCAGAAACATCATCTGTAGATCTGTCTTCAAGATTATCCCAAGAAATGTGTGCAGACTGTGGTGAATCGTGTCCGCTGGCTGGTGGATTGGCGGTTTCGCAGCCAACACAAAAACAATAGGCAGCATTTTTTATTAAGTCTGTGCACTGTGAACAACAGACTAGGTCTCCTGAGGTAAATCACCTCATCTTGCAGCAAAAACCACAGTGCAAAATTTCACGTCACTTAGGAGACCATTCACTACTGACTTCTTTACTACATTTAACTACAATGATTGCACAGCTCCTTTAAATACCAGTTTAAAAAAAAGTTTTTTTTTTTTTAAAAAAAAAAACAATGTACTTAAGTACTTTTAAATCCGAGACTTTTAGTGCAACTTTCTACTCCACTTTAGGACATGTGCGTGTGTGTAAGAGAATAATTGTGGAACATACCCATGTCCTTCGGTAGATGGTATTTTTGCTTGTGGACAGTTGCTCAGAAGGCTTTAATCCATCAAATTCATCAGTTCAGGGTGTGTGTTTAAATCAGACTTTGCATCCAAGTCTCCAGAAGTAGAAGGCTAGTGCTCCAATCCACTGTGCTGTTGGGCTCATTAGCAGTCTTTTCCTTGGGCCTCCTCTTAGATCTTTACTCTGATGAAGGTAGCCTCCATTCTCAGGCCTTTTGTGGTGGTGTTTGATCATTTTAAAAACAATTTTGCTAAACTATTCAGGCTGCTAACTTGAACTCTAGGGCTTACCTTCAGCCAGTTCAAAGAGGGAAAGGACATGCTGTAAATAGCCAGCTTAATCAAACAACTTGGAAGGTCAGTGTGAACTGAGTACATAAAATTTTTCACAAAATTATTGTGGAAAAAATGTACTTCCAGTTGCCATTTAATCAAAATCAATAGCTGAGATTATTGCACCAGTATATTTAGAGAGCCAGAACAGTAAGTTGCTGAAGAAATTGTGCCTAAAAGACAGGATTTCATCATGTTTTTGTGGATAGTAACCCCAGATTATTTAATCCATTGCTGTAAATTCATGGGCTAGTGACTGCAAACGAAAAATCTGAAGTTTATGTGTTTTCTGTCCTTCCTAGTGACTCAGTGTTCCACCGAGGAAGAGCCTGATGATGATTGTGGCCCATTCTTAGAAAACATGTTTCAAGAGACAAGATTTCCATTCAGTGAATCATTTCAGGTAAAATCTCTCTTATGTCTCTTATGCTCATTTTAATAATAGTGGTTTGGGTTTTTTTTTTTTTTCTCATTTCAAGTTTCATTTTAGATAGAACACAGTCCCATCTGACCACCAAAGTAATTGAAAAAAAAAGAGAGACATTTAGTAACAAATTACCCAGTCTACCCTCCCTACCAAATCTTCTCTCTCTAGATGCTCATTGAGATGGTTTTCACCATTTTCATTGCTCATAGGAAGCAACCAGATTATGCAACGTTATCCATTATAGAAGCTGAAAAAAGGAGTGCAAAAAATGTACTGAGAATAGTTTGTTCTTGAGAATTTGTTATTTAAAAATTGAAATAAGTAAATGATAAATAAAGGTAAAAGTGTCAAAATTGGGACTTAAATCCTCTTACTCACATTTGTTAAATATTCAAATACTTTGCAAGTATTTAGTTTTCTTTCTGTGGAAGAAAATATTTTCTTAAATAAAAGTTCCAGAAATGATCTAAAATACCTCCCTATAACAATCTAATGCCTCTCCAGTCTACACACCAATTTTATTCTGTCTGAAGAAACCTTCTTTGAACTTAGTTCATGCTGGTTTGGGGAATGTCATTTAATTATACTAGCCTTTTTCACTCTCCCTTGATTTTTAATTCACTGCATCTTTCCCAAGTATTTCTGTTTCCTCTTCCCCAAATCCCTTTGCTGCAGCCTCCCCTACATTTCATTAATCTCTGCCCTTGGAAGTTGTCCTGCTTTTTCCTTCCCTGCAGGGTAACTGCTCCCTCACATACTTTCTTCATGACTGCTGCCTCACTTCCTATTTCTTCACTTCTTTACTGGTTGCTGGCCCTCTCTGCCCAGTCCCTCCTGCTTTGTGCATCTGTCTCAAAGTGCTGCCTACCAGTTTTTCCCTGGACTCCTTGGGGCTTCCTTTTTCCCTACCCACGTTTCTGCTTGCAGGCTTTGAGCTATAATTAGAAATGCCATGAAGAAAATACAAATCTAGCCTTCAAAAAAAAAAGAAAAAAAAAAAAAAGAGAGAGAGAAGCAAGTGAAATCTGCAAGGCCACAGGCCAGGCTCGCCAGAGAAGCTGTTAAGTCTGCAATAATTAAGAACATTTGAAAGTAAACCAATATAATACTAAGAAATATAGTGATAGAACACTACAGTAAATAATGCAGAACATAATAGTAAATAATTATATATTAATAATAATGATAAGTAAATCCTGCTGTAGCAGGATGTTGGTGCTTTCCCTCAGCTGATATCTCAGCTGATCCTGTACCAACTTTTTAAGCAACTAAATATGAAGAATTACTATCAGCCTGTAGATTTATTTTGTTTGTGAGAGTTTTCTGAATCAGCTCTTTGCAGCATATTTGGCATAGGGAAACACAAGGCTACTTGCTTTGAGTAGGGAATATAATTACATTTAAACTAAAAATAAATTAGGTGTGAGAGGCTGGGTGGTCAGTAACAAGTCATGTTGAGTACCAAATCACAAAATGGGTATTAAACACTAACTTATTTTTGCACGTGTGGTTTTTTTTTGCATCACCTGGACACAAAAGCTCCTCAGCAGCGATGCAGAGTGTTAAAAGAATAAAAATATTGCTGTGGGTGTTTTCGCTTACCATTGCTCTTTTTCCCTCTCCCTTTCTACAGACACACTCACACACAACCTGTTCCTGGGGCTGTACATTAGTGATCAGAGAACCGTTTGAGAATGGAAATGTCAAACATCTGCTCGTTAGTTTGCCACACTACATTTTTAAGCATCCCGAGCCATAAGTGTGCTGCTCAGAACTTTCCTAAGTAATTAAGTATCCTCCAGTATATCTTCCTAAGAATCAGCCAGTTAAAATGTACTTAAAAAAATATTCTTCTTTTAAGGATTTTGGTTATGAAAATGGTACTAGCCCCATTCTGTGCTCCTGTTGCTTGTCTTAGTTCTATGAGGCTCAAGCCTATGTCAGTTGTTCACGTATAACTTTAGGCATTCTCTAGTTACCTTTGGATTCAGGGCCTAATTCTTACAATTTCCTGAAAGAACAGGTTTCAATTGTTGATCTTCCCCAGGAAGGACTGGGAACATTGTCTATCACTGAAGCAGTCTGGGAGAGTGGCCTATGCTATTTTTTATACCCTGAAGATGAGGGCTAGTGGAGGAACAAGTTCATTAAGCTGGTCCAGTCCCGAGGCTGCTCTACATCGCATTTATCTACTGGAGATTCCCAAATGGAAAGAAGACAAGGAGATGGAGGCAGCAGTTCTAGCAGCCAGAGACTTCAGCTAATGCTGTAACATACCCTCCAAACTGTCACCTGTGAGGAAAAAATGGTGTGAGTTTCAGAAATGCTGTTTTCATGTTTCCAAATGACTCCTTAGAGAAGAGGCATCCTGAGCTAACTCGGTGAGACAGCTCTGTTTCGTACCGTTGAAACTGCTCAACGCAGACGAAGGAAATACTTAGCACTCATTTTTTTCTTCTTCTTCTTTTTTTTTAAGTGCCTGTAATCCCTAAAATACTGTAGGCTGAGGACAGGCCAGACCCTGTGGTGACTAAGGCAGCTAAGATGGCTTAGTGCCTGAAGAAGTGCACTTGGATTTGGGGGGAAACTTGGGGTTTATTTCCAGCTGTGCCGTTAGTAGCCCATTGAGACATAGAGTAAATTACTTAACATCTCAATGTTGCTTTAGGTTTTCTTTTGCTCGCTAAGGGCCTAATGCTAAGGTAACTTGACTTTCTGATCATTCAGGCCTGCACTGAGGGATAAATGGTGAGATGAGCCACAGGAGAAAGTGCCAGCACCCTGCTACACAGCTCCCTTGCTGCAAGATTTCCAGAAATTGAGGTAGCTGAGCATGGTGGTGCATCACTTTTACCCCCATAAGGGAAAGGGGAATGCTGTATGATAGTGCGTCACCTGGCAAATGCTATATGAAAGTTAGCTGCTGGTATTATCTGATCCGCTTTTCTGCAGGGTCTTCCATTGCAGGATTTTATTAAGTCTAACTTTGTAAAGATTAAGAAATATATTTAACTGAACTTTCTACCTTCTGTTTTGTATAAATATCTTGCTCGTGTGGCAGATGCACTCTGCAGTTTTACATACGTTCTTGTGGAGTCTCTGATCCAGGTAGCCCACATCTTGTTTGAAGAAAAAATAAACACACAAAAAAACCCACAAAAGCAAAACTGAAAATCCCAGCCCTCCAAGAAAACAGAAGAGTGGCATGCTTATTCATTTAAAGAAATAACTTGGTTGAAATGTAAAGTAAGTTCAACCATTTCTTTTGGTCTTAGGTTTCATAAAGACTTATTTCTTAAAGCATCCAAGGCCAAATTCTCTGAATCAGCAGGTAAGCGTTTCACTGTGTGAGGATGCTGGCTAAATCTTGCCTCTCAGCACAAGCAAGGACATCAGCAAGAGGATGGAGGCAAGAGGATTCTTTTCTCTTTTTCCCCACAGCAGATGCTGTGCCAGCATAAGCTCAAGCAGCAGGTGGGACCTCCAATACCTCTAATGTCCTCTGAAGCTGGAGAGCTACAGGTGGGACGGAAGGAGCTGACTCTCAGTGGCAGCCTCAGCCAGCCTTTAAATGCAGTCTTGAAGCGTTGGAAAGTCAGGGCTCAAAGTGACCTCCTTAGTGTGTAAAATACTCAAGGATTGTAAGAGATGGGACTTACTCAAAACTGTTTTGACCAAAAGGGATGTACAAGCATTAGAAGAAATACAAGCAACTTCTAAATACTGTGGTCTGAAGGAAAGAGTACTGATAATGTCTAATTGGAAGGGGAAGCGGGGATCTCATTTTCTAGCTAATGTTCATCTCCTGTTTTACCGCCAATACTCGTTTTAGTCTCTGTTTTAAGACATCATAGCATCCTCAAACTGTGGCCTTCACATAAGCTACACATCCTGTTTCTCTTCTCTCCTTGAAGAAATGTTATCAGCATCTCTGGTACTTCAACTCTGGGTGGGGACAGAGGTGTCCTCTTCTTGGGACAGGAGCTGGTGGCTTTTACGTCACCAGGATGGCTATGTCACTACTTTTTAATTAAATTAACAAAGCACAAAATGCTTTCACAAAACACCTGCTTATACCTGCACTGTATTGATAACTGTATTTAACATCAATGAGTAGGATAAGAGATGTGATTATTATTAAAATGTTGGAGGCAGTCTTCTTGCCCCTTATCATGTGTACCATCACTGTTCAGTAATGATGTCACGATATCCCAAAACTACACAATCCATATGCCATTTTAGGAAAACAAATACTTCAATTGTCACAAATAAGAGCAAACAAAAATGGGATAAAAGCCAGGACTGCAGACAAAATGTAAGGGATATCTGTATTTTTAAAGCTGTGCTGGGAGAGTGATGACTTTTTCATTAGACAAAACATATCCCTACTTTCCCTTTCACTGGCATAAAAAAAAAATCAACCATCTGCTTGAAATGCGACATGCAATCTTAGAGCAGGTTTTGATCATTTCAAGGCTTTACAAAAGTTTGAATAATGGAAAGTAGAGAAATGAAGCTATTTTAATTTCTCTTGCTCTGTGATAGCTCAGAGTTAGAATGCTTCTGCTGAATTGTTAAAGACATAGCACTTGTGACTATTTCATAAATACTGGTTGCTAATTTTTTTTAGTCATTACATAATTTTTTTGCAAACTGCAGAAAGCATGGATGTTTCTTAATGAAAGTGCTGTATCAGTGGCCAACTCACGTGGTCAGAAAATGCTTTTGTGCTTTTTTTTTTAATTGACAGCACTATCATAATATGTACTGATTCACCTTTCATCTTTTTGGAAGGATGGATATGTTTAAGACAGAAATATATGCAACAAAAAGATTTTATCTACAAGATTAGATTTCAGGTGCACTGAATTGAAAAAAAAAATCTTTTCCTATTTTGTCTATCCTCTTTATTTTATTTAATATGGACAGCTGCTTAAGGGTCTCTGAAGTTACAAAAGTCAGAGAGGGGATGTGAATCTTTATAGAGGGGTAGTACCAAACTCCTTAAAGAATACTCTAGAGATACTAGCCACAGGTGAATTATACATGAGCTGTCAGCCACTACAGATTACCCATACAGGAATTTGCACCAGCTTAAACTACAGCAATTTATGTAAATGTCTGGGCAAACAAGGCCTTAGGTTGTAAACTGTTAGGCCTAATCTACACAGTTTATATGTATATGCCATTCAGTCTGAAATCACTGCAGTCTCCCAATGTGAATAAAATGTTTTAAGGGCTGGGCTTGAAATGCATAAACACTTTTTTTTTTCTTTTTTCTTTTTTTTTTTTTTTTTTAAGTTGAGGCCTGACAGCAAGAGATATACAGGTAAAGATGCAAGTTGGCTACAAGGCTGTTGAGCTAGCTGACATTTCTACCACCATTGAAAGAGCAGATACAATAGAAATGGAGATGAAAACATTAAAGACACTTCATAGTGTATTTATTTTTAACGATACCTTTTGTGCGTGTGTGTGAGAAAAAGCTCTCCGATAGAATAAATGCAATTTGTAATGCTTGTAATTTTGTGGGGTAAACCAGGATATAGCTGCTCTGTCAGTCTACAACTCAGTATTAAGAGCTTAACAGTACTGACATTTATAAACAAAACTCTCACGTAATACTGCACAAAACTCAATGGAAAAAAAAATCAACCTAGATAAACTCCTACAACAAATGTACACAAGTTAAAATTTCAGTTTCTCATATGTGTTCTGAAAACATGTTTGTACTATTTAGTTTTGCATTTCTGGCATTTCCAGATCACCACGGTTGCCGGTATTTTACTTGGGATCTGGAAGGAGAGATCATTATTCCTTACATAGAACATAGGTAACTTGGAGAGGAGGAAAAAAAAAAAGTTCTGTGCGTTCCTGACATGCACACCTTTACCCAGATGTTTTAAAAGGTTTACAGGAACACACAGGGCAAACTACAACTCAGCGATGACACCTCACACGCATCACATGCAAAAAGGGCTGCTTGCGAAAGGAGTTGGCTGGGGACACATGTGGAATTGCGCCGCCTTTTTCCATTTGAATCCCTTTTCAGCGAGGAGATAGGGTACCAGGTGAGTTGGTACCAGTCACTTGCCCTCAGGCCAAAGCAAGGGGAAGAAAAAAAAAAAAAAGCTTAAGGTTTCTAGTCATCTATCTCACGAATAGCTTCTAGTGAAGCCCACATGCTCCAACAGCTGCACGAGGCCTACTCCTGCTAACTCCGCCGCAGGAACGGCACGCGCGCCCATGTCCCCCAGGAGCCAGCCGCGCTGCCCGGCCGCAGCCCGGCTTTCCTCCCGGCACGGGGCATCTCCACGCGTTCCTGCTCCTTCGCCTCGCCGCTCCGCGGCACTGCGCGTAAAGCGGAGGACGCCGCTGCGCCGCCTTCCCAGCGCCGGGACTCCCACGCGGGGACACCCGTGGCCGCGGGCCCCGCGCTGTGGCCGCTCGCGCTCGCCGCTGCCGCGCGGGGGCCCGCGATGGCCCCTGTCCCCGCGGGGGATGCGCCGCGTAGGGAGCGCGTAGCACCTGGCCGCGGCCCGGGGGCAGCGCTGGCTGCGCGGGGGCGGCCGGTGCGCGGCAGCGAGCGATGCTGCGCGCAACAGGCGGCCGCGGAGCCGAGCGGAGCGCCCCGCCACGTGATGCGCCTCCTTATCAGGGTGCGCGGGGCAGCGCGGGGGCGGGCCGGGGGCGGGCGCGCCCGCGGAGCGCAGCGCGCAGCGCGGCGGGGTCCCGGGCCGGGCCGTGCCCATCGCCGCGGCGGCGGCGGCGGCGGGGAGGGGAGTTCGCGCGGAGTTGGTGAACTTTGCACATCCCCAGAAACGCCATTTTGATTCCTTTTTCCGGAACAACTTTGCGGCTCCCTCCCGTGCGCGATCACCTCCCCCCCGGCCCCCCCGCGCCGCCTCCCGCCCCGTGCGCGCCCCCGCGGCCGCCCCCCCGCGCCGCCCATCCTCCCGGCATGTCTCGGCGCAAGCAGCCCAGCCCCAGCAAAGTCCGGCGTAAGTAACCGCGGCAGCGGCCCCGGGAGGGACCGGGGGGTATTCCTTAAGCGGGGGGTGGTGAGGGAAAAGGAGGAAAAAAAAAAAAAAAAAAGCTCCCCGGAGGGGGGCACGCGCGGCGGTGCGGAGCTCTGCAGCGTGCCGGCTGGTGGTGCGACTCCTTTTAAAAAGGAAATTGAAATGCTTTCTGAGCGAGAGAGAGAGAGGAAAAAAGTTGCTTTTAGAGAGGAGGAAAAAAAAAAAGTAAGGAGGAAAAAAGTTTGGCTGGCAACGGTGGAGATGATGATGAGTTCGAGTTCGTGCAGCCTCCCTCTTCCCTTCCCCCGCTCCTCCCTCTCCTCGCCTCTCCTCTCCTCCCTCCGCAGCTCCTGTTTTTTTTTTTTTTTTTTTTTTTCCTTCCCTGTTGCAGACTTTCTACCAACCAGCGGCACCAGCCGCCGCGGCGTTTTGCCTTCAGGACCTGATGCTCATCCATATTAAACCGTCTGAGCTCAGGAATCCGGCCAGATCATCCCCCCCTACCCCCCCTCCCGTCCTTTCCCCCCTCCCTTAGCCCCCCCCGCTCCTGCTGGAAAGTTTATTTTTAACCAAGCCACCGCCACAATTTGGATGGGGCTGCGAGGAAGCAACATCTTTTAGCCCGGCTCGCCCCCGGCTCCCCGGCCCGGAGCCGCTTTCCTTTTAACTTTTCCTCGGGGTTTTATTTTTTTTTATTATTTTCTTTCTTTATTTTTTAATTTTTTTCGGAGTTTGCTGCGGATCCCGCTGCAGCACCGTCATTTTTTTTTTACTTTTTTTTTTTTTTAAAAAAAAACTTTTTTAATATCCATTTTTTCCGGACGTTCGGGAGGGCCGAGTCGGAGTTTGGCAAAGTTGGGATGACGGCGCCCCTATCCAGGTAGAGCCCGGCTTGCGCCGCGCATCTCTCCGCTAACTTCAACCCCCACCGGGGGCGAAGCGCCGCGCGTGTCGCCCTCCCGCACCGTGATACCCCCCCCCCCCCCCCGTTCTCGGGTGGGTTTCCTCCTTTTTTTTTTTTTTTTCTTTCCCCTCCTCCCTTTCCTCTTTTTCCTCCCCTTCGCGCACCCGGCTGGGGACGTGTCCGTCTCCCCTTGGCGCGGGGGGGTGCGCGGCTGCCATTGTGCGTGGGGATGGGATGGGATGGGGCGGGATGGGGGGCGCAGGACACGCGTGGCGAGCGGGGGGATCCGCGGGGGGGGGCGCATCACGCGCACAGGAAGGAGCCGCGGCAGCATCCGAGACGGGGCGGGGGGGAGGTCCGGTACCGCGGGGTCCGTCCCGGTTCCGCTCCCCCCCCCCACCGCGCAGTTTGGCCGAGAGCCCCTGGGTTGGGGGGAGGAATGAACGGGTCGTTCCTGGCGTTATTGGGGTGAACACCGAGTTTGGCGGGTTCGCGGGCAGGGCCCCGGCTGCGCGCTCGCCGGGACTCGTCTCTTAGGAGACTGCGCTCCGGGATCGTTGCTAAGAGGCCGCCGAGGCCCCCCCGGCCCCCGTCCCGCTCCCTTCCCCCGCCGCGCCCGGCTCGTGATGGGGATGTCGGTGCCCCCCTTGGCGGGACCCCCCCGGCCTCGAGGCCGAGGGGGCAGCGGAGCAGCGCGGGGGGGCGGGCCGGGCCGGGCCGGGCCGGGCCGGGCCGGGCCGGGCGCCTGTTGTTGGGCAGAGCGGGGCAGCGGGCGCGTGGGAGAGCGGCAGCCATCGAGATGCTGCAACTTTCCTCTCTCCTCGCTCCTCTCTCTCTCTCTTTTTTTTTTCTCTCTCTCTCTCTTTTTTTTTTTTTCAAGAGCAAGCATAGGAGGGAGGGTGGTGGATTGAACTTTGTCATGTCGCAGATAAGTTTCCTCTGGCTTCTTCTCCCTGTGCTTCTCCCCCCTCCTCCCCGTCCGCACGCACACTGGGGATTACTCTTTTTTACTTTTTTTTTCCCTCCCTTTTTTATTTTGTTTTCCGACTTTTGCTCTCCTTTCTTGCTCCGCTTTCCCCCTCGGCCGCAGTATCCTCGCGTGCTCCACATCCGCGCAGGGCTGTAGAGGAGGAGGAGGAGGAGGAGGAGAGCGCCGCTCCGGACGCTGCACGTCCCACAGACACGGCCGGGCCGGGCCAGGCCGGGGGTCCCTCCGGAGCGGATGCTCTGGTCCTGCCGAGGAGCAGCATCCTGCCGAGCGGCTGGAGCAATTCCACTCGCGCAGGGGAGCCGAGGGGAGCGCGGCTCTGTCCTAGTCCCTCTCTCGCCTATCTTGCACGTTAGAGGAGATCAAGTGCTTGCGTGTTTGGGAAAGTAGTTAAACGCCTGGTTTAATTCTCTCTCTTTTTTTTTTTTTTTTTTTTCTGTGTGCATGCATGTGTGGGGAGGACTAATGTAGGAGAGGCAGAAAAGACAGTTTCTTGCTTCTCCAACTCCAGACCGTGGCTTAAAAAAAAAAAAACCCAAAGAACAACAAAAAAAGCAGTTTATTAAGGACAGGAGCAGTTGCTAAATAGCGCTGTCCCTTCGGCCCTGCAGCTTGCCCTATGCAGCTGCAATGGTGGCTGAAACTTTTTCGTTGAGGTCTGTCTTTCTGACACAAGCACCGAGTTTTGCTACCGCAGTTCCTGTTTTCCACAGGGTCAGCGTGCGTGAAAGGGATGCAGTGACTCAGGGTCAGGCCGGCCATATTTGTTTTAGGTTTTAATTTTCCCTTTGAGGGCTTAAGGGTATGTAGCCCTTCCTTGGTGTGCCTGCATAATGCCTCTTAGCCCGAGCAGGAGTTAGGTACATCCAGGGAAGAATAGGCCCTTTTGTTTGCTGGGAGCCCAGAAACAGCGTGAATCCATCATCCAATCAGTCCGAGGACCAGGGCTCGCCCTCACCTGCCGCATCCGGGCGCCTTCCTCCCTGCTCGCGCTCCTCGCTTTCCTGCCCCCTCGCCCTGCTGCCCCCAGCATCCCTGTCGGAACCGAACTTGTGTCTGGAAGCGGAAAAACACCATCCTCTAGGTACAGCTGAGCCAGCTTTCATTTTACCCTCATTTCGCAGGAAACTTCTAATTGTCAGGCTGTCATCTGTCTGTCAGGAGTGGCTGTTCTTGTAGCTACTCTTTCACATTTCTTTTAGTTACCTTTAAGACCCTTAGGATTTTTTTTTTGCCTTGCTATTAAGATAGAAAAAAAAAAAAAACAGTGTGTTTGGGGTGTGTGTGTTTGTTTTGTTTTGTTTTCTCCCAGGCCTGGGGTTTGGAGATTTGTGTGCTTGCAGGCTTCAGTGTAGTGGCACATCTTCCCCTGACTCAGCTCGTGCAGGTTGTGCACCCTGTCTTCACTTGTTACATCATTTACTGGCCCTGTGCTCGGGTGGCTTTTATTTCTACTTCTAGAGTCAGGAGATTCCTGAAGTTTCAGAACTGGGAAAAACAAATGTCTCCACTACCTTTTACTAATATCCATAATCTCCGTTGGTACCAAAGGCGACTGCAGTGCTTCCCAGGGCATGCAGACATTGACATCTGTAGTGCTTTTCTTAACCCTTAAGGATTTTTTCACTTTGTCTAAATTGAAGTCACACCATAACCATAACAATAGCTTGACTTTAGCTAATGAAAGCTTCTTAAGCAGAAACACAGTTTGGACTCAGTTGGATTTCTTATTTAGATAAAGACTGTTTTTGTATTTACATGGTATAGATTAAAAACATATAGATAAATCCCTTTGGTTATATTCATTATCCCTTGTAAAAGTAGGTGGTGCTTACAAGGTCACAGGATAAGAGTTGCTAAGCAGCTAAACAGAAGGATGCTAAAATTAACCTGAGTGCTTTTGAAGGGATTCACTTTTTAAGTTGTAAATTTCTTTTCGATAGATCGAAACTGCATTTATTGAGAGTAAAACATCTGAAAAAAAATACTGAGATATAGAAATAAAGCTTTCCAGAGGAGCATGCTGAGTGTTAGGGCTCCTACTTAGGGAAGTAATTTCACCCTCCCCCAGTGTGCCTAAATGTTACCAGGACTGGGCCTTTGATTTGTGCCCTTTGCAAATGTCCTTCCAGAGTTATCTGTTGCTTTACTTCTCCAAGAGCATCTGATGTATGTTGGATAGCAGCCTGTAGGGACAGTCTTAGAGAGGGAAAAAAAAAAAAAAAAACGGAACTGGAAAGGTTCCCCAGGAACAGGCAGAAAACAAGTAAATCCTGCTAGTCCTAACTCTGTGCATGTGCAGGAAAAGCCTCTTTTAACTTTTGATGAATGATACCTAAAGTTTGGAGATGTGTGTTTTATGTATCCTCTCTTAAAACATGTGAAATCATGCCTTTTTCTTTGAATGTGGTAAAGGTCGTTTTGATAAAAACTAGCACATTATTGGACCACGTTAGTAACAGATTCAGATGGCCGCCTTGATGATATGGAAGTTTCTTTCTTGGATTGCAATTTCACTTAGAGGAGGATCGTAGTGCTGCTTTCAGTTCTCCTGAGGGGAGTGAGAACACCTGTTGTTTCATGCATTTTTCTGTTCCCTTCTTTCAGAAATCAAGCAAAATTGCCAGGGACGGGATTAGAGTTGTAAAATACTGCGTGTTTTTTTTTTTTTTGTTGTTGTTGTTGTTTATTTGTTTTTCTTTCTTTCTTTGAGTGTTCTGCAGCCTGGAAAGGGCCCAGGGACCATTTCGCGTTGCTTTAGAGCACAGGTTCATCCCTGATGTAGTGCTCAGGTACCCTGCAGGTTTACTGAGAAGTGTCTTGTGGGGCATACGTAAACTTGGAGGTGAGAAGGAGCTGCTCCCTCAAGACCACACAGTGGTAGCAGCTCGTTTCTTCATGTTGGGTGGAAGAGCTGACTTGCCAAGGTGCTGTTTAGAAAATAAAGCAGACTTTCTCTGGGGAGACAAAGGAGGAATCCTTCCTGAGTGCTTTTCTTTCTTTTTCTTTTTCTTTCTTTTTTTTTTTTTTTTTTTTTAAGTATCATACTTGAAACAGCAGCTCCAGGAGCTGTTTCCTGCCGCCCCCCACTCCCTCTCCGTCCTCCCTGCCATTAGGAAGCATCTTCCCAGGCAGAGACCTCAGAGCGGCTGCAAGTACCTGCTGAAATTCCCCTCTGCGGGGTGATGCACAGAAAAGTCAGCTATTTGTGTTGGGCTGGGAAGGGCTTGAAACTTGGAGAGCTTTGCCAGGTCAGGTTTAGTTATCAGTGTTTGATTACAAATGAAAATAGGTGAGGTCGGCTGAGGTGGGAAGTGCTCTCTCTCTGGGGTATACATCTGAACAGGAATTTCAGGAGCTTTTGCTTTTGTTGTTCTTCAGTGGGAGAAATCTGATGATGGCTCATCTTTGATGTCTGTCAGTTGTTAAGTTTTTCCCACCTAGAGTTGTTCCCTCCACCCCACCCTGCCCTCCTGTTTTGTGTAGCCACCTTTGAGGGCCAGTGACTGCAGAGCACAGGCTGACGAGGCTGCAGCATCCCCGTGTCTCACCCCCCTGCCCTCTGCGTTTTGCTCAAAGCGGGGTAGCGAAACGTAATGAAGCTTGTATTAATGCTTTATTGTGAAACGTAAGAAACACACGTAATTGCCAGCCGGGACATGTGCTGTGGAGTTCCACTGGATGGCTTATTGGTGTTGCGTTGCTCGCTTGCAACAGTGGAAAGGGGTCAGGGCAAGAAAAGGGCCTGGACAAAAGGGAGAAGAGGCAGTGGTGTACTTTTACTTTGCTCTTGGCTGAGCTGGTGTTAAAACTATTGCAGGTGCCTATTGCAGTCGGAAAGAAATTGTCCTGATGTAACTGAAGAGTCTGGATCCATTTTCCTTTAGAAACCATGCAGGCATGTCCCTGTACCATCTCTTTTTTTTTTTTTTGGGGTGGTATTGCACCTTTCAGAGTGGTTAGCCTAGCAATCAATAAAGGTAGTTGCCTTTGAATAGGTGCTTTACACAAAAGAGCTAGTTGATGGGTGGAGGCTGTTTATTCAGAGTGATTCAACTAAGTAATGCTCAGAGAATCTGAATGCCTCCTTAAAGATGTAGAGAAACGGCAGCTGTTTTAGCAACAAGATTCACCTGCGGAGTCCCAGCCATCCAGAGAAGGGATACAGCAGGGAAAAGAAAAGCTGTCAGAATGCCCCACAGGCGCTGTTAGGCTCCTCTACTAAAATAGGTATTCCGAGGACCAGGAGAGAGGGAAGCCTTTAATTCCTTGGTTGTCTCCCCATCTCCTTTTCTGATGTTCCCGTAGAAGAGCGCTGAAAGAAACTCTTGAATTCCATTGCTTTCCTGCATCTAACCTTCCCCAGTAAATATGTTTGGTATTTAATTTTATTTTATATTGTGTATTTAATTGTATAATTTCAGGAGATCTTTTTCCTTTTGAAGACATCTCCTTGTCCTGGTGTCTGAGTCTGTGCAAAGGATGGGACTGTGCTCACAACACTCAAGAAGTGTTTGAGAACTACTTTTACACCGTGGCCAAGTGGCTTAGAGGTGTAACTTCTGTTGGCTTTGAAAATGAAATTTGGAGCCTAAGTCACTGTGTTAGAAAGAAATATATTAAGCATCTTGGTATAAGCATTCTGAGTGACTTGCTCATCGCTTCTAAAAAAATAAAATAAAATAAATATAGTAGCTGTTAATGGAAGTATCAGCTTTTGGTAGCTGAAGAACTTCATCAATTGACATTTCCTGGTTGATATTTTAACAGGTGTTAGCGTGTGGTTTCTTGATATAGCACAAATGTACTGGTATGTGTTTTAGGAAAGGGTGACCTTCATCATCCATCCAATGGAGGTTGATCTGCGATTGACAAATTTAAAAAAAAAGGGGGGGGGGTAATTGATTCCTCTCTAAATCTGAGAGAAGCGACATGTTTATTTGAAGCAGAGCCTTTGCTTTTACTAGTGATTAGCTGGTGTTAACCAGCACCCTTGTTAGTAGCATTTCCTACGGCAGGCAGTGTCAGTGTTCAGATGTATCAGTGCACAGCGGTGTTTTGAATCAGCATGCTTGCACCACAGCAATAATTTCCGTTCCTGTATCCAGGTCGTGCTTTCAAACTGGTGGTGTTACAGCTTGGACAAGGGAGGACTGCTTTGGATTTTGCACTAACAAGCAGCAGTACTTCCTCTTATTTCCTTTAGGGAGCAACATCAGTTTTGATTTGGGCAACTCTCAGCGTTGGGGAGGGGAAAGAGCACAGCTTAAGTTCTTTTCCCGTTCTTTTCTTCTCTCTTTTTTTTTTTAAAAAAAAAAAAAAACTATACAGAATGCATTTTCTGTCTTAAATGAAGTTCATTACATAGTGCTTTCGGTTTCTGAGAACACGAGGAGCAGCCTGGACGTGAATACCTCTGTATTCTCTGTACATCCCCGTGTGCACTTTTTTTCCTAATGTTCACGTAGTTGCATGTGTATCGGGCACAGTACATGGCAGTGGCATGTTGTGCAGTTGGCATGTGCTTGCCATGATCATTCCCCCATTTTCCCCAAAGCCCTAGGGTATCCCAGACGCTGGGTTTCACTTGGAAAACTTGCAGCACAACTCAAATATTTTGCTGTCTGTACATCCTGATGCTTTTGGATGGAAGGAAGGAAAGTGGGAGGAGTTGCTTTTAAAGTGAGACACTGATGGTCCAGGAAGTGGAACGGAGAGTTGTAGAAGCTGGTTATGAAAGAGAGGCAGCTGGGTTACTAAAAGCTTCCATTTGTGAGGTTTGACTGTGTTTTCCTGGGGAATAAGTACAAGTGCAATGATAAGTGCTTGTCTATGATGATGTAACCTGTGTCTTGCACTTAGTTAATTTGGAACATATATTTCTTTTGGTTTCTTTTTCTAACTGCTTCAAGTATCGTTTGTGCCTCCTTATCAGATTGCTCTACCAGGTGTCAGTACATCTTACCAAGTTTCCAAGTAAGGTTTAAAGCTCTGGTCCTTGGCAGCTTCTAGAACTAATCTTGGAACAACTTTCAGCCTTTACAGCACATGTGGCTCTTATGTCTGGTAACACCTCCAAGCAGTGTTCAAACTGGCAGGAGCGTGGTTGTCCGTGTTGCACAAGTGTAGAGAGAGCCCTGTCACAGTGCCCCAGATTCCCTGGTGTGAGCTTAGTTTGTTGTTGGAAACAGCATCTGCTTTAAATAGTGTTGGGGTTTTTTTTTTTTTTTTGTATCTGTTTTACCAACTTCTTCCTTATCCTTGTGGAAAGCTGTGTTCTGTTCTTTTTGTCCTGTGTCCCCATTTCTGCTCAACAAAAAGACGTGTTGTACCTAATTAGTGGGTGAATTTCTAGGACTGGAAAAGTGACCGTAGAGTGGGTGCCGGCTGCTTTGGGAGGAAGCCATGCACATTATAAGCTCTGCAGGAAGGAGCTGGTAGATTCTGTAAACTCTACAACCCTGTTAACTACAACTCAAGCAAGTTCCCAATACCCACTTGCAAAGCTGTTGGAACCTGTAAGCTCTTTAGTAACTGAGGATTTTCCATTGTTCCTTTCCACTTGAGAGAAAGAAAAGATTAAAATAAATGGTAAGGTTACTCATCTCAAGCCTCAATAGGAAATGAAAGGTAAGGTGTTCGCAGGGCTGTTAAGTGGGCCACTCTGAACACAGATTGTGTCTCATGGTTGCTGTTACATGTTGCAGATCTGTAGATGTGTAAATAGTATGTAGAAGTGGAAAGTGCAATTTCATTTGAATCAACAGCACAACCCTCTTGAGCTTCAGCAGACTAAGATTTTATGTGTGGTATATACAGCTGAGGCTTCTTGAGCATTCACCGCATGAAAGATACCAGGAAACTTGAAAAAACAGAAGCACGATCAGTGCTTTTGTATTTTTTTTGGTGCTTGAAATTCTTACAGGTGCAATTATAAAGCCAGTGCATCTATTTTAGGAGCCTGTTCGATAAACAGCAAGCCAAGTTTGAGATAGAATAGTCCAGCTGGCTAAATTCCCTTCTCTCCTGGTTTTTGGACGCAGTTGAAAGAGTGTGGCCGTCGCTGCATCCCTTTTCCCAACCCTAGAGGCTACGCTTTAACTTTCTGGAGTATATTCCCTCTGGTGAGTGGGAGGAGGACTTGTCCTTCCCAGGCCTGTCCTTCCCTGCAGGAGGAAAAAAGGGAATGCAGAGAATTCTCCCTGAGGATGGATCTGGGGCAGGGACAGCCCCTGCTTGTTTGGGGCCAGTTTTTGTTTACACCATTGCGTAACTCTTACTCTCTGTAGAAAAAGATGTGGGTTAGCAGATTTGGAACAGCATAGACTCGCATTTGGCCGCGCTCTGCCCGATGGCCGGTGTGTGCTACTCGTGTGTGCAAACTGTGAACGGTCCTGATGGCTGCGTGGGGCCGTCCCGGAGTGCTGCGTGACCCCGTGCAGAAGGAGCTGCTCCTGCCTGACTTCTGGCCTGGTGCGTTGGCAGCTGCTCTCATGCCTGCACTGCCTGAATCTCCCGACTTACAGTAAATGTTTCCGTTTGTATACCTACTGTTTTCTTTTTTTTTTTTTAATGTTCACTAACGAGTATTTGGGCCAAAAATAATTTATGTTGGACAGGAAGATACTAGCAGCATGGACAAATTATATGCTGCAGTTCTTGTGCCAGGTAGTTCAAATAGGTTCAGATGGGTCTGCACAGCCCTGTAGCGCAGGTTTGGATCAGGAAAGTACAGTGGCTGATAGAAAATTTTCCACAGTTTCTGGCAATGTTTTTTTATACAAGCTTCCTAATCCAAGACCCCAGGAATGAGCTGCTGATGGTCTTTGTTTAATTCCCAGTGCTCAAATGCCAAGTGTCGCACTTTGATTTTCTACACTGTAAACTCTTTGGGGCAGGGATCAGCATTCAATTACTAAGTTTTGAAAAGCCACCTAACGCATTGTAGAACCAACCTGCTAGTCCCTACCTCTGCATAAATGTTTAATTGTAACTATCCTCTTACCCCACAGTGGAGTCTGTCCAGAGAGCAGTGTTGAGGCATGCCGGGAACCTGCATTGCTGCTGTTGTGGTGTCCGTGTATAAACACAGAGCTTTGGTTCCAAGGCAGAATTTAGAAAACTTTTGTGTAAATGCCTAGTTTGCACATCAGGCATGAAGATGCTGTTATTTATTGTTTGTTTGTTTGTTTTTCCCTGAATTTATTTTTAATACGTGTTATTTGGCTTAGAAGCAAATACAGTCCTACATTTAATACATATTTTGAAGTGTCACAGACCATGTTCTTCTCTTTCTTTTAGCTCTGTATGTGAAAATGAAAAGTGTTAAGATATTTAAACAGAGAAATTAGAAGCAGAAATTGGGAGTAAAAAGATGTACCACCTTCAATACGTCATGTTCTCAGGACTGAAATTAAGTTGCTGTCTCTTGTCATTAAGAAATGAATGTAATTCTCTTGTTTTAAGTGACTTGCACCGTAGCTTAACACTGAATTCTTAAATCATCCCAACAGTAATGTATATATTATTTGTTATGTTTATAAAACATGAAAGCTTATTGAGTAATGGAAACATCTAGAAATTAGACCTCCAGAGAAGACTCCCATTTTAATCAGGTTACTTACTTGGATTAAACCAAACCAAATTTAAAACATGTGGGCTCATGTACTAAACTAGTTGCATTTTCAGCACTCCAGGGGTCCGTCTGGGAGTTTATCAGTGCATTGCCGTAGTCTGTTCCAGCTGGTTTTATAGGAGCAGTTTGGTGTTACTAAGGTTGGAATAAGCTGATGTCAGATTTTTGTCCACAGTGCATAGCAAGTAGAGGTCAAACACTTGTACAGTCGGTGATACTATGACTTGTCAAGAATGTGTGCAGCAGGTCATTTTTCAAAACATCTTTTGAAAAGCAGCCTGTGATAGCAGTGCCATGTATAAGAGAAATGCATCTTCCTCTGGCATCAGCAAATGGATGCATCCTATCAAGTTGGACTGCTGAGCATGTTTAGTCATGTTGCTGTAATAAGCTCTGGGAATAGGAACGGGTTCTGCCCTACTGCACTCCGTGAAGATTTGAATGAATTTGACTGTTTTGTTCCAGAAACTCATGTTTGTAACTGCTCTTTTTGTGCCGGATCTAGAGAGGGAAAGGAGTTGATTTTGTTTCTTGGCTGAAAGGGGATTTCTTTGCAGTTTTGGATAGCTAACATTACACTACTCGATCTTACCCCTTCCAAAGAACAAAAAAGATTCAAGTGTGACTCCTGGAATCATCAGTGTTTCTGGTGCTGGTAGTGTACACATGTTTGGTTTTGAAACTCCCCTTAGCCCAGATAAACAGAGTCGTGGGGTTTCTTCTCTTTCCTGTCCGGTTCTAGCCTTCGGGCATCACTATTTCTTCTGTTCTAGTGAATCATGCTGCAACATTGCAGATGTAAAATTTGCGGGTTATCTGCTTTGCCTCTTTCTCTTTTCCCTTGACACAGGTTAGCTTGATGACTCTCAAGGCATTTTTAAAATTCGCAGGGGAAGGGAAGGGGGTGTGTGTGTGTATGTCGGAGGCAAGTCTAGATCATGCCAAGCACTGATCCACTGATCCTGCAAACAATTTAAACACAGATATAATTCTACTTAAGTAGGCTGTTCCATTTAAGTCAAAATACTGGCAGAGGTGAAGGTAAGGGAAGTGTTTCAGGATTGGGGCCTGCGTTTAACTTTCACAAAAAGTATTCATGACACAAGCCAGAATCTTTAACCCGTACGAGCTGTAACTCAGAACTCATCTAACTGACTTCAGTTCCTGACCTACTTGAGAAAATATTACTCAGCTCGAGGAAGTGTAGCCATTCTTCTGTAGTCTCTGAGAGTTCTTTGAAGAAACACTGGAATAAATATCACAATACACCCAAATTCCTTCAATGTGATGCCTGCAAGAGTTAACCAAAGCACTCCAGCAGCTCCTGTGCTCTGTGTGTGTGTGTGTGTGCATATTTTCCTAATCTTGACATGAGGTCTGAGCTGCAGGCTTGGATGGTGTGCAAAAGTTGCCTTGGCTGTCACCTTGGCTGTCGCCCTGAATCTGGCTGCAGCTCAGCATGGAGGCGCTCCCCTCGCTGAGGTGGCCTACCACAGATAGCCTAAAACCTGCACCCATGGGGCTGGCTGGACCAGGAGGTGCCCTGGATGGCGTCTCCTCGCGCTGCTCTCCCTGCCTTCCCTGCCTCTGGAAGATGCCTCGCGTCTGCAGTGTGCTCTGCAGTTGGTCTGCGTGAGTTTTGTGCTGATCTGCTGTCGTTTTGCTGGGGAGCAGCCACAGCTGAGGATGGGGGTGCTGCTTTGAACCGCGGACAACAGCCACACTGAGCAGGGTCTGTGACCAGTGCCGGTGGGCAGTGCTCACCTGTGGGGAGAGGCTCAGAGCTGGGGTGGATGGAGCGTGGTTCTTTCATCGCTTGGCAATGAAGTCCCACTGGCAAATTGGGCCTTGGTGGTCTGTGAAGAAAACTGTTTCCTTCAGCCTGCAGCAGGCTGTCAAAACTTGCTAAATGCTTCTGAGCAGAGCTGGAAAAGAAAGCTGCCTTTTTTTTTTCCCCCCCCTTTTTTGCTTAGGTTTCCTTGGAAGGGCTGCCAGTGGCCACCTCGCCCCACCCTGCAGACGTGTGGGCGGGAGGGGGTAGCCAGCAGGAGGGAACATCCCCAAAAAGGCAGAGCGACTTGGCGCGGGGCCATAAACAGGAGCCGCCACAGCTGCCTGCGCAGCCCCGGAGCCTCACTGATGTCAGCACAACCAGCGCTCCTTCAAACTGCGCAGCGTGTGTGTGGGGCAGAGCGGGGAGGCACGGCTGGGAGCGGGCTGAGCGGGAGAACAGTCACTAAAGCAAAACTCTGCTGGGTTTTTCTTTCCAAAACAGCCCTGTGCTCTTGGTAGAAGTGGGAAGGTCTTGGGCAAGTGAGTTAAGAGTTATGAGAAATTCATAAAAGTAGAACAAGTCAACAAAAGCAGAGAGCAGAAGGAATACGCTTTGTAAAATTGGTGTGTGTGTCTATGGTGTGTCTGTTTGCTTGCTTTTTTTAAGAGAAGTGTGTCTGGGAACACTGTAGTGCTGTTGGATAAATGTTAGTGACATTCCCTTCTCCCTCCTCTGTGTTGTCTCTGGGAGCCTGTCATACTGTGACAGATCATACTGTCAAACATCATACTGTGTTTGAAAAGTATCTGGCTGGCCTTGGGATGCTGTGTGAAATATGACAGGATGTGACATCCTGCAGTGAGCAGGGATATACACTCACTTTGCTCCTGCGCTCGTGCTCCTTTGCCCTTTCTTGGATGGAGCAGGAGAAAACACATCAGGACATCAGGTTGTTTGCACCTTCTTTCCACTCCCCTTAATTGTGCTGGAGAGATAGCGCTTCACTTTATTGATCAGGTTTACTGAGGCTATCTTACCTTGTATTATGGTATTGAGGGGCCACAATGATGGAAGCTGCTGTGGACTAAGGACTGTAGGGTTGTCTGTCTGACCTCCATGATGTGGGGCTTGCAGTGCAAAATGACCCATATGGTTTGTACTGAACTGAGTCCGAGTTCTTGTCAGTCCAGAGAAGGTTTCTTCCAAGTCACAAGAGATGAGTAGCTGGAAATGCTGAGGGAGGAAGATGCCAGCTTTTCCAGAATCATACTGCTTGATGGCAGAACAAGGTTGGACTGGACGTGAAACTGGATTCCAGGTGACGTGAGGATTGCAGTCTCTGTTGGCTTTGCTTCTTCCCACAGCTGGGGAGTTGATTTTCCAAGTAGACTTGTGCCAACCTAGTCCTCCTTCTAGTCTTGGGGTGTTACCCCAACATAGGAATCATGCTTGAATTGCTTGCAAGTGGTATGCAGTGCACTAATCTAGGCAACAGGGATAAGGCTTGTTGCAGAGCTCGATTTGCAAAATGTTGTCTCCATCAAGGCCAGTGCAATACGTTGCAGAGATTTTGTGCTTTGAAAAACAAAAAGCAAACAGCAAAGCATAGGTGGGGGGTGGTTTTTCTTCTTTCTGAGACTGATGCTTTTTGTTAATTCAGGTTGATTTTTCAAGAAGGACTAATATTTCTTATATCATTCCAGAATTCTTTTAGTAATTTGCAAAAATGGCACAAGGTCACAGTAGTCATATCGGATAGAATAAGCATTTATTTGTGTTCTTTTCAGTCAGGACAGTGGCACGAAGAATTTATTTATTGAAGGTCACAGAGTGAGACAGTGACAGAGGCAGGCAAAGAACCCAAATATTCTAAATCCAGTCCTGTGTCTTCAACCATTAGATCATGCTTCCTGTCTAGGCAGAGATGAACCCACATTAAACTCTTGGTTCACAAACAGATGACATTCAAGTATTAGTAGCATTGTAAAATACAGCTAGTGCTAATATATTTGCTCTGACTTTCATCTTGAGTGCCTGGTGGAACACCTGTAAGTATTTACATTTTAACATGAGCTTTTTGTGCTTGTGAAAGCAGGCAGTTTGACAGCAATGACCTCTTGCACAAAAGCCTGAATAAGTGATGAACTTCTAACAAATCCATGACCTGCACTCTGCTGGATGCGTATTGAAGATGACAAGTTAATATGGCCCATGGCAGTGCCATCAAGAGGCCTGCCTGTCTCTGAGCTGACTCTTCTCTCGAAGGTGGTCTACAAACATGCCTCTAACCACTGTCTCTGCCCCAAAGGCCTTGCAGTAAATCTTGAAGAAAAAAAAAAAAAAAAAGTGCCTGTACTCACTGCCTACGTGAGAACCTTAGGCAAATGAGGGTTGCAGAAATGACTTCAGATTTCAGTGGTTGTGGAGGTTTCTCATCCTGCTGCTCAGTTCTGACCAGGTGAAGGGTTTGGTTTGTGCAGTAGGCAAGGCAGAAGGGTGGATGTGTCTTTTCTCTCCCAAGTGCTGCACTTCAGAGTTTGGTGTGTTTAAATTGAATACAGTGACAGTTAAAACTTCAATTATGGGCAGCTCTGGAGTTGGACACGTCTTTGCAGCAAGCATGGTAAGCCCCAGCTGTCAGGCAGGGAAGACAGCTAGGGTATGGTAACCTCTTAAATCACGCTGATCTGAATCACTGTGAAGCTGTGGTTGCAGGGACATTTCCCCAGGACTGCTCTGCCTGGGAACAAGCAGTTCCTGGTACCTGCTTCTTTTTGGTTTGGAAGGGTCAGATGCCCCTTCAAACAGGTGCTTCTGCTAAAAGAAGCACCTCTGGATCTGAGACTGAAGGTTTCTTGAATACTGTGGAGTCAGTCATGCTGCATTTTACATCTGTGACACTGAAAGCTAGGGGGAATCCCAATTGTGTCTGATACCAGGACAGACCAAAAGGCCGTCTTATCCATAATGCTGACTAGCATTAGAATATCTAGGCATAGTAAATATAGGTGGAATAAATAGATGGAAATGCTTTCCTAGCAGTCTTCCAGCAGTATGCAGCTTCTGGAATCTCTTGAGCCAAAGGGTTTTTATGTAGGTTCAGTATTGAGGTTCAATACTCCTTTTTCTTGAGCTTACGCAGTGGCATTTTTATCCTCTACAGACATTTGGCGTGTGACAATGACATGCCTTTTTGGAGGGAAAGAGGAAAAAGAAGCTTCAGAACAAGTCATTGATGCTTCTGCTTGATACCACTTAGTACTTGGATTAAAAAAACAAGCGATGAGCCTTCTCCATGCCTTTCAGATTTTGAGGGCCTCTGTCACATAGCCTCTGCGGCCTTCCTCCAGGTTTGGAGCCCTGATCTGACAGTTGGTTATGACACAGAAGCTCCTCGGAGCTTTTGATTGTTGCTCACTGAACACTCATTAAAGCTACAGTTTGCCTTGTTAACATCTATCGCAGACGCATGCCAGAAGTACTTTATTTGCCTACATATTTATTGCCGCTAAGACATGAACCTGGGCAGGCTTAAAGATTTCCAGGTGCTGCCAGGATTTCTCCAGCAGCTTTTTGGGGAAACTCTCTCACTATTGGCAGATCACAGACAGAAGATGCTTACTGGTTAGGGTGTTCATAGATCTGGCTCAGTTATTTGTATAACTTCTTTTTTTAAATGATGCTTTGCTCTGCCTTCCTTCTCAAGTGCACTACTGATTTCTAAGCACAGTGTCCCTTTATCATTCCACTTAATATATATATTTTTCCCCTACAGATGGCAGCCTGAAGCAGTCCCTGTACATGTAAAACCTAAGTGAATGGAACTTGCTCAGAGACAATGGGCATTTGTCCTGGCCAGCTAGGGGGTATTTCTTTGGGCTCCACCCAAATCCATGTGATACTATCCACAAAAAGCCTGTTTTCCTCGTCCACATGCTAGCATGCTTATAATGGACGAAAATTAAGATTCACTCATCTTTTTGGCCTCAATGTATATCAGAGGAATTGTTTTGAGACCCCTGAAGTAAAATGTTTATTGATATAACTCCATTATACTCCCATCCCCTTCTTTTAGTAACTTCCCGACCTGCTTTTCCACCTGTAGGATTGCTTTATGCCGCTAGATTTCAAAATTTTAATTTTTGCAACCAAAATAATTTTGCTGCAGTATTAACCATGCTGCTAGTTACTTACCGTGTTAGATCACTTCCAGGGTGCCTCCAAATGAGAGGATACAACACTGCTGAAATGCAGGCACTTCTGGAGAGTGAGAGAGGAGGGGTTTAGGTCAGGTCGTGCCAACCCCTTTCTCTGTGGAAAGTGCTGTTGCATTCTTCAGTACTGTCATATCCTAAAAAGCAACCCTGTTTTCTACAGTCCTACCTTAACCTGTGTGCCAAATGATGCATGCTACTTGATTTCTCTTCAAACGATGAAAAGCTTTATTCTAGCTTGCCAGAATTTGGAACTTAGTTGCAAGTAATAGGAATGGTGATGCTAGGGATATCAGACCTTTTCAGTAAAGAAAATCAGACCTCAGTTTTACATAGGTTACTTATTAAGCTTTTCAGGGTTTATAAAATGCAGAAGTCTTAGGAGAAACAGATCCTGTTTGTGGTGGCGTGCTGATAGATAATGATAATCTTCTAGTGTAGCTGTGTGTAAAACCATCCTAAGAAGCTGTTCAGCACTTTGTACTGTGCTCTGTGGGCTCTGAATCATCCAGGTATGATGTATGTAGCAAGTAACAAGCAGCATGTTTTGGGGGAAGAGGGGTAAGGGTTGTCCTTCAAAATCGTCCAGCTGTGCTCATGGTTCTGCCGTTTGGATTCAGACTTTGTGCTCTGCTCTGTGTATTTACTGTCCTAAAGGCTGCACTAACACTATGGAGTTGAGGCCTACACGGCATGTGATTTGCGAGTCTGTGTCTGTTCTTGGGTGTTAGATCAGGAAAACCTAAATGCTAGCATGAAATCACTGTATATGTGTAAATAGTTGGCTGTGTTTACCTTGTTCCAATTATTTTGTTAACTGCCATTTTTTCCTTTTTTGAGAGTATCTTTTGAATAATCAGGTACTTTTAAAAGTTTGTCCTCAAATGTTAGGCCAAGAAGCTGCTCAGCCTAAATACTATTTGTAGTTGTTCCTTCTCTCTTCCAAAAGAAGTTCATTTCCAACTGGATCAGTGCCCTAATCTGACTTGCTGTGCAGTAGTTTAGATCTGCTGACACAAAGGGGGCAATGGAGGAGACATAGCAGAGGAAAACAGGACTTCTCCTTCTGGGTTGCAATACACATAGGACAGATTTTAAATGACCGTGCAACACAGTACACAAGCTATCAAATCTTTGCAGTGAAGCAAGAGCTAGAAGGAAAAGCAGAACAAACAAAATAGGATGTCCTTTTGCCATCTCTGCTGGTAAACCTCTGTGGGGTTCATTTCTGCTGGGGTGTCAAATCCTAAGGAAAACAGAAGGCATTGCTTGCTAGGATGGATCATGCAGTCTATGTAGCTCTGCTGCTCAGTTGCTTAATTCCTGCAAACAGAGCCTAATCCAAGCTATGCTGCATAGGTGGGGGGTTATTAGCAATGTCTGTTGTATCTGTCCTCGTCTATAGGAATTGCATCTGCTCTCTTGTTGGACTTAGGATGTTTGCAAGCTTGGAGCTGCAATTTTGAAAGAATACCACGGTCTCTTTTCTGAGGGTGCTTCATTCATATGTTGCGTATTCTTGTATGCATTCTGGCATCGGGCTTCAATGAAGGTAAGAGTAAGCATCCCCTTCACAGTTGCTCTCAGTTCATAGGTATCTTTATACCTTGAGGTCAATAATGTATTGAGAGACTGGGAGGCTTGTACTAATAGAGTCTTTTGCCCCCCTTCTCCCCTCCACCCCACCTTTTCCTTTGCCGACTTGCCCCGTGTCTTTCAGGTACACTGTGGTATTTGCCTTCAAAGTTTGTATTTAACACCACGTGTATTTAATACTTTTTTTTCCCCAACCACTTCAAGGCAAGTATTCTTCCAAGTATGTGACTACAAACAGTGCAAAGGGAAAAATATCAATGGAGATCTGTGCATGATGTTTGTTATCTCTTTGAAGCTGCTTTTTTCTGACGAGTCTTTAGATATTTAGGCATTTCCTCTCTTCTTTCCCTTTTCTGGTGTGTCTTTGCCTTGATAACTGAAAAAGTTCATAAAGATCACCGAATCACCAAATGGTTGAGGTTGGAAGGGACCTCTAGAGATCATCTGGTCCAACCCCCCTGCTCCAGCAGGGACACCTAGAGCACGTGGCACAGGGTGGTGTCCGGGCGGGTTTGAAGATCTCCAGAGAAGGAGACTCCACAGCCTCTCTGGGCAGCCTGTTCCAGGGCTCTGATGCTGAATTAGTGACTTCAGAATGGTTTCCTTGATGATTTAAATGTTCATTTGACATTGTGATGTGAAGAAGCAATTTATAATCCGCAGGAAAAAAAAAACAGTTTAAGGCGGGTGGGTTTTTTTTTTTTAATTATTTGTTTACCCCCTGTCCTTTAGCTGTCCATTCCTGCCCTTGTGCATAACCTACCTCCTCTTCAGAGGTGCTGATGCAAGTATTTGTGGGGTTTCCTCTGTTAACCTGATCACTAAAATGATCCATGCCATTTTTTTTATTTCCTCCTTTCTGCCAACAACTCCACCCCACAGACTTCTGTACTGGTCACTAAAGGGGAAACAAACTGCAAGCTTTCCCAGGTTTGGTGTGAGCTGGAGAGTTGGAGTTGAGTTGGAGAAAAGCTTTTGGACCCTCAGTGCTCGCATCCCTAGCATCTCTGCATTAAAAAGCTTGAGGGATTCACCTACCAGATAGTCTCATATCTTGTTGTACCTCTGAACTCTCTTGATACAAGCCTCCTTATTGCATTGGTAATGCAGAAATTGTTTTGCTTCTGTAAATTGCATCATTTAGCTGTTTTTGTGCACCTAAGTTAATGTGCATCTTGACAGTTTCCTTTTCTTAATTATACTTGATACTGTGTAAGGAGGTCATATTTCACCTTGTAAGATGGTGGTCCAGGTTTTGTTTTGGCTGAACTGGTACATATATGGAGTAGCTTTTCCAGCATTGTGATGGTGCAGTGTCTTTTGTGGAACAAGTCAATCTGTGTAGCCAGGAGGAGAATGTCCATTTCTGAACAGAGAATTCAGCTGAAGTAAAATAATAATGAAGATGGTGTAGGTTTTGTTTGAATGTCCAAACCTCTGTTACAAGATATGCAATGAAAATATGTTAAAGGCCATGTAAGTATGAGAATGGCAGCAAATTTACAAGAAGTTGTCTGGTTGCAAAAGAACACACACTTCCTACAGGTTCTATCGGTGGTTATCATTGGTTACAGTAGTCCATTTGTTCTTAGATTTCTGGAGTTTTTTTTACAACTATTTTGGGGACTAGTGTGTAAAACAGAATGGCATGGAGAAATCTTAAACTGTAGCCAAAGACACCTCCTTTTTCTGTCTACGTGTTGCAGCTGTCTATCTCTTGGCAGCAGGCAGCATGGTGGAGAATGTGAGGTTTTAGCGCTGAAACATGAAAGAGTGAATTAAGGAGTTCTGAACTTAAAGTCTTTTTATTTTTTTGTGCAATTCGAGTCTTTGCTATTGCAGACTACTTGTGCAGCGTTTTTTGTTTTGTTTGATGTTTTCTCTCTGTAACTCTTACTGTCTGTGATAAGAGAAATTGATTCAGGGAGCCGTCTCTGATTTCCTGGTTATTCTGTAGTATAGTGACCAGACAAATCGGAGTCATTTGCACTGATACCACTTGGGTTGAAATGGGAGAGTGGGGGTTTTTGTTTGTTTGTTTGTTTGATTGACTTCTTTTTTAAATGAGTAAGAGAAAGGGAAAGGGCAAATTTCACTTTCTGTCTCCACGAAAGAGACTTTTCTGTTAGCCAAATAATCTTTTGTTTGAAGGATGTTAGCATGGGTAACCTCGTTTAGGTTTGTTTCATGTTTTTGCATAAACTAAAGCTAGTAGATATAGATAGAATGTAGTTATACCTTTTCATCTCCCCTAGTTACACTTGGGAAAGTAGAGGATTTTGTGAAAGGAGCCAATATATAGCAGATTCTCTCCAATGATTCAGTGCTGTGTTTGCATTCCAGAGCACACAGATATAGGTGGGCATTTTTGCACCATGCAAGCAAACTGGCAAGGGAAAGGTGTAATACATCTTAAAGTTTTCCATAAAAACTTTTTTTTTTTTTTTAATATGTGGTGTGTTGAGTTCTACAAGTGTGTCTGCAGAATTTTGCTTGAAAACTGTGCTTAAGGGTTGGAGCATGGTGCTCTGAGAAGCCATGTGTTGGTGGTGACTGCATTTCCCACATCACATCATGTTTAGTCACAGACTAAATCCTTGCATTTTTGCCCATGCTTTTCAATATTTCAGACTGGGATCGGGATATGTTTTTTTCCCTTTAGCTGGTGCATTTGCACTGGTCTAATTATTGAACTGAAGCTAGGGTGGGCTGAGGAAACAGGCATGAGCTGGCTCATGCTGGCTGGCAGTAGTGTCTCTGCTCTCAAGAACTGTGCTGCCCTGACTTTGAACGGTGTGGTTGTAGTAGTTCACCTTTTTTGTGTGTGTTTGTAGATGAAGCCTGAAGGCTAAACTTTTTCAAAACACTCGTAAGTTTTAGGGTTTGCAGTATGTTTGGTGCTTTTAAAGGTTGTTTGATGTGTTTGGGGAGGGGATGTGAGGATAGGGAGCTAAATTTTGCATGAGTTTTAAGCCATTGCTGTTTGAGGGCCTGGCATGGAAGGAGTTGGGAATCCTCTAGGAGAGAGGAAAAGGACGAGCTCAGCTTGGCACCTGGGGCCTGGCTATTATGTTGTGCTTCCTCTCGGAGGCACACGGGGCTCCCTGCAATGATGTTCTCACAGCAAATGGAGGAAGTGGCTCCAGCAGCAGTTGTAATCCTGCCTATCTCCTCGAGCCGGGCTGGGGGGATGAAACAGGGTGGTGACAGAGGGTTTCACAAAGAGCACCAAAAAAAAAAAAAAAAAAAGAAGAAGTAAAAATCCTGAGCTTCATGCAGAGTTGGAGAAATTGTTTGGGAAAGCTTCCTGCTTCGGGAGCAGAGATTGTTTCCCGCGGCGACGGTGTGGAGGGAAGGAGCAGGGGAAGGATGGAGGGGGCTGGCGGCTGCCCTCCTGGCTGCTGACTAAACAGTTATGTCAGCTGGCAGTCGGCGCGGCCTGGGGATTTGTGATAGCTCCTGGAGGGTGGGGGCGGCCATGCTGGGGGAAGGGCCGGGCCGGCCGGGCCTCTGGCACCGCCGTGCGCAGGAGAGCATCGCCGCCCTGTCCATCCCTGTGCCCTGACCCCCTGGAAAGTGGCCCCCGTTAGACTGGTGTCAGGCGAGGCCCCAGCGGCTCAGGGCCCGCTGAGGCCAGCGCATGGCGCTCGGCAGGTAGAGCCGTCCCCTTGCGAGCGCAGCGCGGCCTCTATCAAAAACCAGACAGCACATGCTGGCTCCCGTTCAAGTTTAAAGTTTCCTTTCTTGGCCTTGAAGGCAGATGTAGCCCAGCACAGCCTTTACACTGAGCGGGAGGCCTTCGGGATGCTTCTCGTGAGTCGATAATGTACAGATATTGCTTTTTTTTTGTTTTTTTTTTTTTCTTTTTTCCTTTTTTTTTTTTCTTTTTTCTTTTAAAGTTGCGATAACTTTGGAACAGTGCTTCCTCCCCACCTCTGCCCCCTCCACGATGCAAGCAAAGGATGGGTACCTGTGAATCACTTTCATACCTATTTAACTTCTCCTGTCCCAGCAAAGCAAGATGGAGAAGGACCCTGTCCTGACAAGCAGAAAGGGTGTGTGCCTCGGTTGTTTGAGGTCAACTGAGTTAGCTGAACACAATAATAATAACAATAATAACAAAAAAGTCCTCTTGATGCTCCCTTAGGTACAGCCTGCCGCATCCAAAGCTGTGTTTGTGGCTGTGCGAGACCAGTTAATATGGTAACCTGCAGCTTAATGAACATTAAGATGGCTTTTTAGCAATGTTAATCTGACTCAATTGAGCTAACATGATTGTAGTCATGAGCAAACCTGTCCTGCCCACATGGACAGAGCTTGCAAGAGGCTCAGGATAGGAGGACAGCACCAGAGTTTCTAGTTTCTGATGGTGTGCTTAAGGTGATAGCCTTTCCTCCTTGCCTCCCAGAAACAACTAAGAAACCACTCATTTTCCAATCTGTTCTAAATTTTCTGCTTAGGATAGGCTAGAAGAGTGAACACTTCATGAGAGGGTGTTAAAGTTGATAAAATTTGGACTATGGAACATAAATAGCTCTCTTTTCTGCTTGCTATAGGTTAAAAGACTTCACTTTTAAATTTACTTTTTTTTTTCTCCAAGCAGAGGAAGAGATTTTCAGGAGTTGGGAAACAACTCCAAATTTTAAAAGCTGCTGCTAAGCCAGGTGCATATCATCTGGTTTTAAAGAAGTCAGATTATCCTTGATTGTCTAAAAACGGGATTATTTTGAAACATGAGGGGTGTGTAACTGCTTGAGTGCCTAGACATAGGGTCAGAAATGCTGAATAACCACAGTGCCAGCTAACTTCACAGGGAACGCTTCTGGAAACAGCTCTTGATGCTTTGGGTACAAAGCACTACAAGTGCAGGTAAATAGTTCTTTAAAATATTTTGGCACACTGAGAAAACTTCAGTGAGTGCTACTTGGAAGCTGAACACTTGACTTTTCTGGGATAAGATCAGTTCAAATAGGTGGGTTTTTCTTCCTTCTCTGTGTAGGTGAGAGGGGAACAGAAGGGCATGTGGAAAAAAATCGGAGAAAAGACCTAGCTGCTGACTTGGGCGACTGGTTTGACCTCCTTAGCCTTATGTGCTTGTTGGTGGTTCCCAGCCAAAGGCTCTCGCTTTGAGGGAGCCTTGCTTCTCGTGCTGAACTATTTTTCGACGCACTGAATGAATGCAATATGTTAACACTCCTGTAAGTCCCAGAATTGCTTGGCTGCCCCTTGCCCTGCCTGCCTCATACTGGCTGAAAAGGTACCATTGTTTGTTCTGCAAACAGTGGGTGATGTTTGTTTCCAAGGTGACTGTGGCTCTGGTGCTGCCCTCTAGTACGAAAAGGGGAAAAAAAAATTAAAAAAAAAAAAAAAAAAGGCTTTGAACACCTGAGAGCATCCCGCTTGCGCCAGAGACAGCAGAGAGGAGGGAAGAGTTGCTTGTTGTAGCTCTCTGGGTTGTTTATTAGAACGACAGGCAAAATGTCAGTAAGCCGAGATGTGGCCAGGCGTGCACTGGGTTGGTGCTGTACAATGCTCTTCTTAACACGCAGTTCAACTAGTGAAACCAGTGACTGTTTCTAAGGATGTGTGTTTTTGAGGAGGAGAATTAAGGTGAATCGGGGTCTCTTTTGAATATGCTGATTAAATTGCAATTGCAGTTGCAATTTGAGTTTGCAGAAGTAATATTCTGCTTTTTTTCACCTATTTAAACAGGAGGATGTTTTTAAGACTTTGTTCAAGCAAGGATTCCTGACCTTCCTAAAAGGAAAGTTGAAAGTCAGAATTCAGCAGTTCTGCTAGGCTTGTACATTTTCAGAGTGTTTTGGGAAACAACTGCTGCAGGTTAAATCATGCATCCCACAGGAAGAAAACCCCAGTAATCAATGTTTCATTGCTCTTGTGTATTCTTGGAAGGCATATGGTACTTACAAAGGCTCTGACTAGAAACATTTAAAACAGAGTAGTGATATATTTCTTTAAATGTCCAGGGAGATGAATTATTTTTTCAGTAACTTTCTGTGCTGTCTTCCTATCTACTGTCTACTGGCACATCTGTTTAGTGTGGGGGGATCTAGCTCCTTTTTTTTTTTTTTTTTTTTAATTGGTCACGGATGCTGCTAGCAGAACTTTGCCTCCCCCCCATCAGGTTTAGTACAGTTCATGCGCAGGTTTCAGTAAACATTAACCACTTTTATCAGCCTCAGAGCATGCTGAATGGTTAGCAAAGAGCATGCACTGAGAGAGACAGAGAAAATGAACAAGTCCAAGGTCAAAAGGATGGTAGATTTTTCTTTATTAAAATAAGGAGTGGAGACAGTTGACCATACTTTGGGAGGGGAGGAAGTAGGTCTTTATGAAAAACTTAGTTCTTATCCTTAACTTTTCATCCAAGTGAAAGTACTCCCTACTGTGAAGAGTATGTATTAACAACTTTTTTTTTTTCCTTTATGATTAGGCCACATCAGCTCTCTTTGTACTGTGAGTGACTGAGAAGTGAACTCCTTGTACCTCTGATCAATCTAGAGCATAGTATGACCTTCCTATCACTGTCCCATCTTTATATGGGCCTGCTCTTACCCAACATCAGCAAAACACCCATTGACTTCAGCAGTGCACTCATAAGCCCAGGGAGGACAAGATCGTACTTCCCTTCCTCCCTCCCTGTATGAAGCAATGATGCAAAGCCATCCTGACTGAGCAGAGTTAGATAAGAAATTGTTTGGTTTAGAAGTTTGCCTTGTCTTTCTCTTGAGTGACTTGGTTTCTTCTTTTTAGCTTTTTGAGGGATGCAGTGCGGATACTTTTTTCTGTAAGGTGATTCACTCTAGTGATCAAAAAAAATGTTCTGCTTAGTGATGAAAATGAGATTAAGTGTAATTAATTAAATGATTTTAAGTGGGGGTGTGAAAGAAAACGTTTTGAAAAGAGCGTGTGACCTGCCTTAATAAAGTTTGCTGAAGTATCTGATGTCAGAGTTCAAATTCAGAAGTTATTTTTAATTGTGCAAATCAATATATCCTGTCCCTCCTAACTCCATTCAGATAATACTTTGCAAAAGAAAGAAGCAGCAGCGTTCACCTGCATCTTTCATAGAAAATAAAACCAATGAAAGACTGTAGTTAATTGGAAAAATACAGATTTACCTAAATGACATATCAAGCAAAACAAATCCAAACTGTCCATGGATGATCTGATGGTAGTTTGAGAAACAACCTCTACTGCCTGCTGCTTGAATAAGAAACGTGTGGGTACAGTTAAAAATCTCATCTTTGTGGTGACACAGATGATTCAGTGCAGGAAATGAGAGGAATCTCATTCTGCAGTTGTGAGTTTGTGGAGCGGGGGTGAAAGACAGTCATAGTGTTCAAGAGTATCTGCTTAGAAAGCTGTGCGCATCTTTCTTGTTTGAATTTATACCTGATTTAGATCAGGGATGATATTTGAAGGAAAGGTGACAACAGGAGAGGTGACTGCTGTCTCAGAATCACAGAATGACTGAGGTTGGAAGGGAGATCCTCTAGTCCAACCCCCTGCTCAAGCAAGGACATGTAGAGCACATGGCACAGGGTCATATCCAGGTGGGTTTGGAAGATCTCCGGAGAAGGAGACTCCACAGCCTCTCTGGGCAGCCTGTGCCAGTGCTCTGTCACCTTCAAGCCCTATCCTGTTGATCCTACTTGAATCAGCTAGATCAAAGACGGGCAAGAAGAGTTGGTTTTGTTGTGTTGTTGTTTTTTAATTTTAACTGCAGATATTAGCTGTTCAGCTCAAAGCCATCTCTTCTAATGTGGTACAAGGGTTCTCGTGCCTCAAGGACACGAGGGTGCAAGGGTTGGTACTCGCGCTTGCTGTCCTATGGGACTGGGGACAGGGGGCTGCAAAGGTACCTGTCTGAGCTCACTGGAGAGTTTTGGGGTGTGTGGCCAGCCCTTGCATCCCCCCAGCACCGTTGGGCTAAGCCGTGGGCTGGCACAGGAACACGCCACAGCCACCATCATAGTCCATCATCATCTTCCTCTTCTGGCCTGAGTCACCCAGTGCTAGGGGTGGGGGCAGAGGGAGACCTTGTTTCAAAGGAAGGCTTGCAATTACAGCATCTTAGAAGATGCCGTCGCTCATCTAAATATAAAATATGGATTGTGGTTTTGGTCTTAAATATTTGCGGGATTTTAACAAACCACTACAAACAAACAGAGTAAACAGTAGCAAAAGTGACACATTTCAGCCAAGATTTCTATTTTATTTTGCTATTGTAAGGTGATGTGGATACTTGTATTCTGTGATTCAGTGTTTTCATCTCTCAGTTTGAAAACTTCTTTATCTCTTATTCACAAGTCCTTAAAGAGCTTTATTTTAAAGTTTTGTTTTTCAGGAGGTTGGGTTGTAATTTTCTTTCTAATTCTGTTGGTGCATCTCTCTTAATTTTCCAGGTGTTTTCACTGCCCTCTGCAAAGCTTTTTTTTTTTTTTTTTTTTCCTAATTATCTTTGCCTGATAAATAGATAATGTTTTATTTTGGAAGCTATGCTGGAGGGGGAACAAATCCTGTGTGCAACTTGAATTGTAAAATATATCCATTTAGTACTAAGGGCAAGTTTAATGGGAACATGTACAACACATTATGTATGTGTAGGCTTTTGCCTTTCCTGGATACTTAGTGAGGAATAAAGTATGAAAGACAATTTTCAGGTTGTTTTAATGCCTCAGCAAATGCATCTGCAGTTTTGTCGTTTTATTGAAATGATATGTGCAAATACAGCGCAGACAAAATTGCAGCAGCGATAGTTTAGAATGCACAGTTGGTAAACAAAAACACCACCACTCATTCTCCAGTGGCTTAAACGCTTCTAGAAAACCACTCATCCTGTTCTACTTTTTATTGCTTTATTTTCTTTTACTTTATTAAACCTCTGTCGAAAAATATTTGTGCTGCCAGTCTGTGAGACTATATGGTCCTACTTCAGTCTGAAATTGTTTCATAAAAAGTTTTCAAATCACTTTTAGGTGTATTGTGTGCAGAAAGAATTGCTTGTGTGCCCCTTTTTAGATACCTTTGCAAAAACTACATGGTAAGAGTATTTTCTTAAATCTCTAATACATGAATTGTTTCAAAAAACAAACAAAAAAGCAAAGCAGTATGGGGCCACACTGTATCAAGCATTTTGCAAACTTCTGTTCCTTCTCCTTCAGTTAGGGTTTCTCTAGTCGGGGAAGACGCTCTGTCTACCCCGAGCTATCATGTGCAGGTTCAACTTGATAGAAAACGTTTGTTCTGCAAGTGAGACGTGCTCTGCAAGCGATAGGAGCAAAGGCAGCGAATGCCCCACCACAGCCCCAGGGGCGGCCAGGAGTGGCTGCTGAAACTCCTTTTTCGTTTCCTATCAACGTGCAGGCAGACCTCAGTTTATTTCTTTTCTGTGGAAGCTTTCACTGGCTATCCCACTGAACTTCAGTTAGAGTGTGTTTTGGGGGTTTCTTCTTTATTTTTTAATTGTCAGACTTGGGAAAACAGAATAGATGATATGTGCTCGCTAATAAGTGCCCTTTTTAGTTGCAATTCAAGCAGATTTTAGCATCTGACTTGCATGGGTGTTTCATGTATCATAGAAGCAAGCAGGATTCGACTTCAGCACTGTAGATGCTGGCAGTGATACCCTGTTATTTCCATCTCCTACCCTGAGATTCCCAGGCCAAGCGTGAGGATGGTAGCTGGAGATACGCTGCCACTCTCATAGGGGTTCTGTAGCCCACAGCTTGATGCCATGAGGGCTTTGGCTGGCCCCAAGGGCAGGATGTTAACCTGGTGGCTGGTCCTAGCAGGCTGCGTATGAGATGGAGCTGGGAGCTGAGCATCCCCGAGCACAAGGTAGAGGAGCAGGAGGACTGAAGACAACCCCCTAGCGCACCCTGAAGTCGCCAGCCTGCCTGGATTAAAGGCCTGAATTGTTTCTGTCTTGCGACCCTGGTGTAGGGTCTTGCATTCAAAGCACTAATGACTTCCTCGTTACAGCCCAGACTCTTTAAATTTTTTATTAAAGGGATAGTCTGTGCTGACATTTAGCTAGTACCAGATGTTGGCTTTTAGTTACCCGTGTGGAGGTGGCATAGCTAATAAAGTCAAGGGTGAGCAGCCTGTGTGAAACCGCCTGTCAGAGGTGGCTCTGTGTACTGCAGTGTGTGTGAGACGCCTTTTCTTTTGGGACCAGCATTCTAAAAGAAAGCTACTTTTTTTTCTTCTCCTTCTTTTCTCTTGATTGGCCAAGCAAGTGAAATGTCACTCTTCCTCAAGTGGCATTTCTTATTAGATGCTAGCTAATGTGGTAAGAGTGCAGTGATTATCTGTGGCAGAGTTTGGTTTTTCCTTTGCTTATATTTTGATATTTCTTTTGCACATAACTTTCCTGTAGATCATACTGCTCCCCCTCAACCTCTTTTCAACATACCCTCCCTCAGAAAATGTCAGCAACCGATTGTTTCCCTTGCAGAACTTAGAGCCCCTAGACAGAGGCTTTCCCAGTTTTATGAATGCACCATTTGTTGCTGAGGGCACAACTGTTCGATATAACCGGCTGCATCCCACTCTGCTCGGGACCAGCATGCACTACAGCCCGTCTATGCATAAACTAGATTTTTGTATTAAATGGCACCATTTTGTCCGCAGCAGTAGCCCGTCTGTCTTTTGTGCGTGCGTGTGAGAGACTTACAGTTTTCGGATGCACACTATTTAAGAATAGCAGTTTTGCTGGAATACACATTACTTGCTGAGCATACATTGCTATTTTAAGTTTTTGTTTTTCTTGGGGAGTTTGTGGTGATTGATGTTGCTTAATTAATTGCTATAGGTGGCACAAGGCAAAAACACATTTTTAAATATTTTATGGAATGGATGCATGGTGTAACATTAGGAAAGTATGTTATTAGGGGTAGAGTCAGTTACAGCTTGAATGAAAAGCACTTGGCACTTTTGGAAGTGTGTGTGCACATTTATATTTTATCCTGAGTCACCAACCTTTTGTCATTTTCCCCCTTCTCCCCTTTCTCCCACTCTTTATTTTGCTAAATCTCTCGCACTAGAGACTGTAGAGATGCAACAAATGGCAGATGCTCAGGGCTTTTAGATTTTTAACTCTTATCTAGGAAACAGCACCTCGTGTCGACTGGGCCAGCTTTCCCCTCCTCTCCCCCCAGCAAAGTGTTTTTTGGAAAGTGCCAGCCCCTGCTCACAGTTGCATGAGGGCCAGCTGTAGAACAGGGGGGTCGCATGCGGCTCGGGTCGCAGCAGCTGATTTGGAACTTACTCTTTAGTTCTCATTTGTCTCAAAGCCAAGGGTTTCTCCTTAGAGACACGGTGGACTCTATCCCTCTCTCTCCTCTTACATACCTGCCGATTTCCTCCCCCTCCAGCCCCGTCTCTCAATTAAAAGAGCACCTCTGAAACAACCCCACCTTCATCAACATTTCTTTTAAGAGATGACTCAGGAAGACTGGGAACACCCCTGTGTTTTCTGCTTTATTAAGGAAGCAGGAGGTGGTTTCCCCACCTTGCTCTTCTTTGGGTACTTGAACTGTTCAGAGCTGGGGGCAGCCTGGCCTGAAGCGTAAATAACCCATCCACCAGAAAAGGAATAATGAAGAAAGTCTGGCTTTGCAGCCTTTTTCTGTGACAATTTCTGCCCCGCTTCCCTGTGTCCGTCCGTGTCTCCAGGGGTTGAGGTGAGAGGGATGCCTGATCTCCCGGCTCCTCCACGTGACAGGAGCCCGGTTAATGATTGTAGCGGACTTCGGGCGCTCGCGTGACCAGAGGGGATTGATCAGACAAGTGTGGAGAAGCCCAGCAGAAACTTCCCGGGCACCTCCCGGTGCCGCAGCATCCTGGCAGGCTCGGAGGAGGCGCCAGCTCTGCGTTGCCTGCGACTGCTCATTTGTTGGGAGCTGCCCAGTGCATGCGGAAACAAAGGCTGCCTTGGCCTGAAAAGCCCCCAAAGAAAAGTACTCTAGTAAATGCATCCGTAAAACCACATTCGAGTTACGGGCTGTGTGCGTCTTGCATGCTTTAGCTTTACTGCCTTTAAAAAAGGATAGCAAATAGTTTGATAAAATGCATCAAGTGCTCAACTATTGATATGTTTTTTTTAAAAAAAAAAGAGAGAGAAGAAGAGCCTTAGCTCAGGCATATGTTTCCAACACTTTAATCTTTTATAGATTGCATACTTGCTGTGGGAGTGGAAGGGGATGTTGCAGGCTTATTTTCAGTGTACTTAGAAATCTTTCCCACAGCATGAAAACTCCCCAGAAAACATGTGAAACAACTGACTGGAAACCAGGAAATTTCTTATGCCAAGCGCTCGTTGCTCTAGGGATTTGCTGTGCTCTGAAGGTCATTTAGTAATCTTTCTTCCTTGCTGGTTTCCCTAAGCATATTTTATGTATGTGGCTATCGTGATTAAGTTCTCTGTGTGTTGCCTTGTTCTGCATGGTCCCTGTTTCTGCACCAGGTTTTGCACCCGTTCTTTTAGTTACTGCAGCTAATACGTCTACTGCTTAAAATGGCTCCTGAGCCATCACTGCGCTCTTTCCGCTGGTTAGAAACAGCTTCACCTGTGTCAAAACCACCCTGTGCAGCCTTGAGCCGATGCTCTTGTTGCTTAGCAGGTATATTTCTGATTTCCAGGCTGCCCATTAACCCTGTAAATACTGTAAAGACAGCGGAGAAATAAATCTGCTGCCGTGAGGGAAGTGTGCCTGGATGCTGCTGCCATTGTGGCTCCTGCCCCTGCGCTCTTCTCAGATTTTCGTGGTGAGGACCCTTTGGGGTGTGTGGTTTGGATTACTTTTCTTCTCTTTTTGTTCTGTTTCCCCCCTCGCTTACCACTTTTGCCTAGCTTTTTTATTTTTTGAGGTGCCGTGCTGGCTGGTCACATAGCAGAGCAGCACCGAAAGTGGGAAGCCCAGCGCTGGCGGTGCTGGCGGCTCGATAAGGAAGATCCAGTTCCCTATCGCCGTAGAGCGGCCGTGTGTCCAGTTTCAGCCTGCAACGCTCCCTTCGCCTGTGCCGGCGCAGGGGTGCGATGGAGCACGAGAGGAGGGAAGGAAGGGGCTGCAACTTGGCTCTGGTTGCCAAAAAAAGGGAGAGGGGAAGTGACATGGGGGCGGGGGGGAAGAAAAGAGTTAAACAGAGCATACCACAAAACAGGTTAGACAGGACTCTGAAGCCAGATATGAACCCTCTCCCTGTGCTTTAAGGCATCTTTGGTAAATCCTCCTCCCTCTCCCCTTTCTCTCTCCCCCCTCTCCGTTATGAAATAGTGCCGTAGAGGCTCTCGGTTTGAACACGGGGCAGGCAGCTCGCTGCAGCGCGCGCGTGCGCTCCTTCACCGCCTGCCAGCTGTTCCTCAAGAGAAGATGGTGCACTTGTCCGTGCCCGTCATCCCGCCGCCTCTCGTGCCCTCCGCGGCGCTGCCTCACGCGCCATCCTGGCCCAGCCGCGGAGGGCAGGCCGCGAGGCGAGGAGAGAAGGGCCGCTGGTGGGAGGAGCTCAGCGCGCTGGTCCTCCGCAGGGTTAATCATTACTCCCGGCATAACCTGTTCCTGCTTTCCACAGGCTTCACGGGCCGCCGCGGCCAGGAGCGCACGAGGAGTGTGTGACAGGCGGCTTTCCGAGCGAGACGGTTTGCCTCGCAGCAGCGAGCCCGGTGCTTAGTATAAGGCATCACTCCTTCTGTAGCATGTTTATGCGTGATGGTTCAGTAAACATACCATATATAGTCCGGTTCGTGCTCGCCATAGCACCCCGTTGCAAGGCAGCTTCTCTAGTACCGCAGAGATTCCTCAGCTCCTGGTAAGCGGCTGGCAAGTGGGATGCTGCCGTGCATAGCATAAATATTCCCCACAACTGGGCTTCTCCATGCTCCTGCTCACGGTGCGCAGAGCACGTGCGTCTGCTCATGGCACTCCTGAGCCTGGCACTTTGGGAAGAAAAGGGCATTGTATCAAACAAGCTGCCTTATCAGAGGATGGACTGGGTCCTGCGCGTGTGTGTTTGCTTCAGAATGAAGATTCTGCTCTTTCACTAAGTGTCAGGTGGAGCTTGCACTATGACTGCACAGTGCAGGGATTTTTTTCCTCCTTTCTCCCCGCTCTCCGCTTCTGTTTTAAATGTGTGCTATCTCGAAGGTGATGGGCCCCAAGCTGCGCCTATGATTCATTGAGAGCTTTCTGTTTTCGTTCTCGCATCTTTCGTAGAATTTCCTCTTTCTCCATGCTTTCTCTTCGCTCCCCTGGCGCTAGCAGCTTACTTGTTACAGCAGGGGACGTGAAAAGCAGCACTGAGGCTGGATGCACAGCTTTCTTCATCAGCTGTTGCAGATGGTTTGCCTTCAGCTTTTTTTTTTTTTTTTTTTTTTAAATATTGTGCAATGACTTCAGTGAAGTTCTGACTCTTTTCTGTGCTGCAGAAGTGGTTAGGGGAAGGGAGACGAAGCCTGTCTACCTATGCTGTGTTTGGAATGTTATTTTCCCCCTCCCTGTGCCTTTTTGCCCCACTGCTTGATCTACAAGAAAACAAGGTAGACTCGAGTTAACCCTGTGCAGAGCTTCCTCTCCTTCTGCTTGCAGGTGGCTCTTCATGTCCAGGGCCAGCACTTTCATGAGTGGTAAAGTCTTGTATAGCTCTAGGAGTTCCTTCATCCAAAGGGGTGCCGGATGGATGCATGTGGCTGAATGCAGTTGGATGTTCTTCCAGAGGCCTATTCCAGATTCAGGCAGTGTTTCTAGAAGGGAAGAGTTTGCAGCGAGGGAATGTGTAGGTGTTACGTAAATGGATAGAGCACGCTCTTCTCCAACTCGTCTCTCATTGGCCTCGTCAGAGTGAATTATGTCTGAGTGCCTGACAGTTAATTGGACCATCCTTCCCATTTCCTAAGCTGATAAGCCCCTCACTGTCTGCCTCAATCAGGCTGCTTTGTTTGAGAAATTACTAATGCTGCAGGAGAACAGAATAACTACTTCCCTATATGCTGTAACCAAGATGTAACTTCTCTGCTAAGAGTTCAGCAAAATCCTTTCATAAGGCTTATTTGTAGTAGCCTACTGGGAGCAGTTGATAGGCAGTGAAAAGTAGGTATAGTTGATGTATTTATTACATACTTTGTCACTCTCTGAGATAATTACATTCGTGTTTAAGTTATCCTGCAAGCAGCTCTATCCTGGCAGACCCTAGTGGCCATACGGAGGGCCACTCGTGTCTGTTGGACTCTGCATTGCAGTAGCCGTCTGCCCACCGGCCCTGGCTTCTCCCTTATGTCGCAAAGCCTTCAGGCTGGGACTGTCTTCCTGACGTTTCTGGACGGTGCGTTGCTTAAAGTGGGTGTTGCCAGAAGGTGAGTAAGAAATGATGATTAATCGTCTCTGCGCTATGGATGAGCTGGTATGAAAGGGCACTTGTCTAAAGACTGTGCTTCAACAAGCTCATCCAAATTAGCCGTGCAAGAGACAGTAGCGTATCGTCCCAAAGGCCTCGATTCCTATGCCTCTAACTTGTCTTATTTTGACTTGTGATAATTCGCTACTTGTGACTGGGGGAGAAACATGGGTCCTTTCGTCTCCAGTGTTAAATGGTATCAGAGTTACAGATTGCAAATGGGTTGAGTAATACAGAGCTGTATGCACTGAAAGCAAACACCCTTTTGTTAGATTGCTCAGCAACCTTTTTCATGCAAAGGTGTGGTTATGAACCTTGCAGGTATGCATCCTCATGCTTGTACCACTGACTCTGAGATATGAATAAATGGGAAAGATGCAGAAATGCCTGGTCCTGTGTTAAATTCTGTCTTAATGTTGAAATGTCACTTTATGCTACAGGAAGCCACTTATCCTTTCCTATCAAAAGTAAATAAATAGAAGATGAATCCCAAAGTCTTAGTAGATTTTAAAATACAGCTTCTATTCTGAGTTCTTCATATTGATTTGAGCAATGCATTACATCTGTTTGATCATACAGTTATGTCTTAAACCTTCTAAAAAGTCGGAAGCATCATAGAAATCTTACCTCTATTGCCTTCCTTTGGCTATTTGTGATACCATTCAGAGCCCTGAGCACACAGGCAGTTTTGGAAGGTTTGCTCAAAACTTGGAAGCGTTAGGGTTTGTTCTTTCCATTCCTCCCAAGCTTTCCAAAATGGAGTTTGTTTTGAGACAGATGTAAAGGACATAACAGTTTGCAAAGAAAATAAATGTTTGCACATCTCTTTCTAAGTCCATCTATAGTACACTAGCCTCAGCAATGAACACCCATTTAATTTTTGTTGTAACTTTGTTTTGAGTTTTGTTCTGAAATCCGCAAATGTCTACTGCACAGCTGGAGGAAAGGAGGAGAGAAGATGAACATTACCTCTGTGAACCTCAGCAGCTGTTAGTGTTGTGTAGTCATTATTTACTTGTGTGCTAAAGAGATATAGGAATTTAGATGAGCTGAAAACGGGGCCCAACTACTAGACTAGAACCTTGTGGAGAAGCTAAGGGAGGTGGGAGTTAGGAGACCCAGCATGTCCCGTGTTCTGTGGCTGGATCTCCATCCCATCCTCTCCAGGGCTTTTCCAGGGCCTGATAGGTACAGCCACCCAGGTGATGACTTCTTTTTTTTTTGTATTTCTATCATCTGACATTTGAGATGATGGGCAGATAGTCTGCTTTTGGATTTTAAAGTTTCTGGAGGAGTATGTACACTCCAGATTTTGTCTGAACCTTAATCATGCTACTTCAAGAGTAGCTAACTGGTCTTGCATCTATCACGAGACTTGCATCTCTCATGGGGTCTGTGAGCTTTAATCTTTCTGAGTGGAGGTGATGAAGAAAGAGGACTAAGAAGTGTCTGTGCTTTAAAAGAAAATAGCTGAAAAGGAAAAACTGGAGAACAAGTGACTTCTCACACTGAAGCTCATGGAAAGAAAGCTGCTGCGTATGCAGTAAGCAGTTAAAGCAGATTGCATGCAGCAACACAACCTGTCTCTGCGGCTTATGGGAGTCAGTCAGTGGGTTGCAGTGGAGTCCTAGCAGCAGTGAACTCGGGGGAATTCAGGAAGCAGTCTGACCTGCCTGAAAACGTTATGGGAACATCAGGGATGGAGAAGATGAAGAATTTTTTGGCCTCAAAATTAGAGCAGTTTGAAAGTTAAATAACTGCCAGGCAAATAATGATCTGTGTGTTCATGTATGCATAGGACCTTGAGCACAGAAAGTATTGGGGTGAGTCTGGAAAGTATCCTTGTTTATGGAATGTAGTTCTTCTGGCTTCCAGGATAGCTTTTTGTGTAGACAACATGGAAAATGATTACAAAAGCAAGTATTGCGAGAGACTTAATGAGATGGGAAACTGGCAGCACTAAGGTTGTGGCTCTTGGAATCGAGTGACTGTGCGAGAATTACAGCCTTTTTTTTTTTTTTCCCTCCTATTTTGTTTTCCCAAGTAGACGTTTTCTGACTTGTTTAAAAAAAAATGGAATTTATCCTATGGGCTTAAAGTCAACAGGCCCCAAAATGCATTGAAAATTTCCCTTGGCTTTTGAATGAGGGACTGTGAGAGCAACTGAACAGGAAGGGGGTGATGGTGGATAGATGGGGTGACAGCTTTGTGATTTTTGCTGGCAATTCCACCAGTGCAGTCTAAGATTGCTTTTCTGAGAAGACATCAGGCCACCTGCTTTCTCTAGGGGTGACCTGGACTGACCAGACCAGTTTTCTGTGAGCTTAGTCAGTTTACTAATTTCCAGGTGTATGGAGAGTGCCATCAGGGAAAGGAATGGGGAATGCTGGTGACTTCCTCCTCCTTCAAGAAGCTGGGCAGCCAGGAATGTTTTCAGAAGGAGAGCACCAGGCAGCTTTATTAAGGACCCTGTTTTCACTTGCATAAGGTTCTAACACACTTTAACCATTTGTGCTGAAACGTTACATGTCAGGTGTTTAGCTTCAGGCCACATTTGTTTTGGCTGAAATAGAAATAAGTAATAATAATAATAACAAAAAGAAAAATCCTTCAGCCATTTCTAAGAATGCAACTAAGGGAAAAGTAACTTCAGGGTTTTTTTTTTGTGTGTGTGTCCTCTCTTTCTTATTAGGATAATCAGGAAAAAATATTGTATCTAATATTATTAGAAAACAAACAAACATGCATAACAAACTAAGAATACCTTAAAAAAAAAAAGAGGGCGAGGGGGAGGTCTGGCCTTTTTTCTTTGAACATCTCTAGTCCTCAATGTTTTATTGCAGGCGCATTAAAATTGGGGAAGGGTGAAATGGGTGAGAGATTGCAATTACAGTTAGAGGAAGTATCAGTGATAATGTTTACTCTGGCGTGTTCTATTCTGCCCTTAATGCTGTTGTAATGCACGGGGTGAAAATGGACTGTGCCTGCACCAGTGAATGCCTCTTGGTTCCAGACCAGTTTGGCTGTCTGTAAATGCTGCAGAAGTTAGCAACCTAATCCTATGTCTTGATTTATCAATTTAGGGGTAATGTCTTATGTATTTATGTATAGTTATGTCTGCTATTTCACGTGTAAAAACAGATGTAGTGGATGCATGAATATTTCTTTCTTTTATGAAGCATAGCTATGGAATCTATATTTGAGAGGTTTGTTAGTGTAAGTTTAAAATGCCGTTCTCAGGAATAGTTTGAATGTAAAGGCAATTTTATTCCATACGTAATAAGAGTAAGCTAGAAAGCCGTCTGAGATTTTGCACACCTTACTGATCAGAGCAAGTCTGATAAATTGAAACAAAAGCCCGGAACTTCCTAAATATCTGTGCACGTGGTGCAAATAAACTGTCGTGCATGGGCCCCGTTGCGCACCCTGGCTGGCAGCTCACAGCTGAGCTGGGACACTTTAGCCATGCAGATTTGAAGCTTCTGTTGAAGTTAATGGGTCTCTGCCATAGAATGGGCCTATTAGTATCAATTCATTTGCAAGACTGAAGACTTAATTTGTAACCAGTCCTTAAGTGTAATTTGCAGTAGGCTGCCGACTGTAACTTACTGCACTGCATGTATGCAAGGCAGGAGGAGACTGAGACTGGAGCAGTATTCACCTTTACTTGCAACCAGAAGGAATATCTAGAGCAAAAAGGAATGTGCCGCACCTGGGAATCCCAGAGTTGCTTTTTCTGGGAACTTAAAGCATACAGAATGAAATATCCCTGAAGCCCCATATGCTGCCTCAGGAGGGCCAGTGCCTTTAAGAATATGCATATGAAAATGGAACTGGAAGTTACTGCAAAGCTGCATTTGCTGCTGTCATAGCAAGGAAGTTTTTAAGATAACCAGGTCAGAAAGCTTTTACACAGAAAATATTTGTGAATATCCCCTAGCCTTTTTCATTTGTTTTGGTGAGATGTTCAAAGAACCCATGGTTTCTGTAATGATAGCTTTAAATTAATAAATGAGTTTGGAGATTTTTTGTTTTGATTGTATATTGTGTCTATGTATAATACATATTTTAATATGCATTAAAATTAACTCTATTTTTGCTGGATTGCAGGGCTGCAGGCTGTGGGGAGAGCATTTTGTAGATTATTTGGCAAGACACTTGTGTGCAAACATTCTTATCAAGCACCCCAGAGCGATACTTAATAGCCCTGTTCTTCTGTATTTTGAGAAACTCATCAAAGTGAAAGAAAAAAAAAAACTTTAATTTTTCTTTGCTAAATATGCTTTCCAAAAGAGAGAGAAATATTAAATTTAAAAATGGGATTACTAATTAGTGGTTTGTATGCCATCCCTTGCAAACCCCTCTAACAAAAAAAAAACATTTTTAAAAAAAGCCCTACCCCTAGTATTGCCCACAGAATTATCATGGAACTAATTTTAGAGGCAGATTTACGTTTCTTTCAGAAATACTTTAGTCCCCATCTCTGGTAGCCCAGCAGGTGGAAGTGGATGTGTAGCACATCCGTGTGTGCAGAGTGGGCTGCCAAGCGGCCGTGCGTGTGTGACGGTGAGAGAAGCCTCCCCACTATAACACTGTCAGCAAAGCAAACATTTGCAGTTAACCACCAGCTTTATTCGTTGGTGGTTTTTGTTCATGTGGTAGTCTGGGTGACATTGTATTAGCCAATTCTTCTGATGGATGGTTAGAGATCAGTTGCTGGGTTGTTCTGAATTACAATAGGGAGAGGGCTATGGGGAGGGGATGGGAAGAATAAGATAGGAAGTGGTTTCTTAGAAGATGGTTGTTCTTCTTGTGCTAACAGAAGTTTTGGTCTATTAGCCATGAGTGCTTTTCTGGCCTAGGAGACTTGGTTGGTAACTCTGATGTCTTGTTCCCTTCTTGCTGTCTTCCTGATAACCACCTTGTGCCCGCGTCCGTCTCTGCTCTCGCAAAAAAATGGCAACTCTAACGAGGGGTTGGGGCCATCCCACTGTATTCTGTCCTCAGCCATCACTCAGATTTTGCTTTGAATGCATCTTTATCTGCAGATATGCTAAAAATGCTAAAATGGTTATTGGTTTGTTTTGGTTAAGGGGAGAGGGGTGAAGGGGAGGACATCCATGCTGATGGTGTCCTTAAAGCAACCCTTTGGAAGGGACTTTGGTATCTAGCTTTACATTGCCTGTTCTGTTTCATTTGACCCAAAGATATGGGGGTTTGTTCTGTTCTTCTGCATTTTCTTGTTTTTCTGCTGACATGTTGAACTAAAATAAATAACACTGCCTGAGAAATTGTGCTCTTAACGACATGAGTTTCCTTTGTAGAGTAAAACTTGGACAGAAAGTTCATTCACCAATGAATGTATATTGTTTTAAATTCCTTACTTGGTTTTATGCTTTGAGCTTTGCTTAATTCTGAGCATGTTACAGAAGCAATCAAATTGCCTACTAGTTAGGTGTTTAGAGCTATGCCCGTGAAGATACTTGCATTTGCAGTCCAGTGTTGCAAAACAGTCCTGCGCTGAGCATGTTAGGACAAAAATAAAATGGAGGAAGAGCTGAGAGAAGCAGTTTGCATCACTTGCAAAGCCCGGTGGGAGCCGAAGGTCAGGATCACCCTGTGGATTAATCAGTTCACTAGAGAATAAGATAATATAAGGAAATGGTATCGCAATAAGGTTTTCTTTTTTATTAGCAGTATTTATTAGTAGAAACTTTAAAAATAAAAAAGAGAGCGAGTAAGCATGAGAGAAGAAGTGGCCTGAAAAGGAAATGGCTAAGACGAGCTTGGAAGTGCAGAAGGGGATGGCTGAGAGGAGTGCTGCTTCAGTGTGTTTTTTGTCTGAAACTCCTGTCTGTCCTGAGGAGGAAAATGATCTTACAACCCCATGAAAATTTATTTCTCAATGGCGTTTTCAATAAAGCAAAGTAATTCTGGTCCTTCCACCCCTTTCGTGCATTGGATGTAAACCGATTCATGGGCCAACAGCAAAGTGACCATAATCTAAAACCTGAAAGCGTTTTATTGCTGTTTCAGCAAACTGAAACGTGGCAGAAACCCGCAAGGCCGCCGCCTGCTCCTGCGGTGCCGCAGCGCAGTGATCGTAACGCAGCAGCAGCAGCTGCGGGTCCCGTCTGCCGCCCCGCGCGGGGCAGTGACTTGCTACCTACATTCCCTGTTTAGCTCCGCGCGCTCGCGGGGCGCAAGCAACGTGAGCCCGCGGCGCCCGCCGGCGCGCAGGCGCTCGGGCAGCTCCGTCTCGGAGCGGCTTTGGTTTCTTTCCTCGCGCTCCGTCCCAACGTGATGCACGTTGCACTGAACCTCTCCCTCTCTGGAGGTGGTCAGCTGCCAGGGCGAGAGCATATGTACCATTCCCACTGTACTGCGTGTTAAGTCCAAGGGTCCAAGGTTTGCAAATATTGTTTTCAGAGTGCTTGAGGACTCCAGGTGAGCTGTTTGCCCCGCTTGCGAGCTGCTCTGTGGCTGTGTTGGGTCCGCGTGGTGACACACGGTGGCAGGCTGTTTCAGCATCGCCACTCATGTGACTGCACGAAGCATGCGCTGTGCTGGGGGAGGTGGGAGTGTAATTTTGTCTTTGTGCATGGGGAAAAGTTATTTACAAATGTTTACAAAAAAAAATAGTACATACATTGTGAATCATCCCTGTAAGGGCTGGGGAGGGATGTATTTCTGATTGTTGAGTGCGTAGCAGTTCTTGCTCTAGGGAGGCTGGATGGGGAGGCCAAAAGTCCCTGACTCCCTCTTGCTCTTGCTTTTTTTCTTCCCCTCTTTCTGTGATGCCGTGGGATAGGTGCAGTGCAGATCTCCTAATTGCAGTAGTTTGTTTTATTGCTGGATTATTTCTCTAGATTTAATTGGAGAGCAGAGTTCCAGGTAGACTTTTAACTGAAAGGAGTGTTCTTTACGGCAGAGAGATGGCAAACAGGCGCTGGGTCGAAAAGACGGGAGCGGGGGAGAAGTAGAGGGAACGTGGAGATGGAGCTGGTTGTGAGTTCATGCCAGTACATCTTTTTATCTTTCCCCCGTGCCACGGTACCACAGGAATAGAATTACATACAACATTCTTGCTCAGGTCTCTCATCCTTCACTCAAATAGAGGGTGTAATTTGACGATGCTTAAGCTTCCCCAAGTGAAAGCTGCGCTCGAAACTGTGTGTGCATGCTTGTTTTAAAGAAAAACCGAGAACAAACCCCAAGTCCAAACCTGCTTGATCAGTCCCATGATCCTGGATCATCCTGTGGTCATTGGAGCGCTGGGGCTGGAGCAGACAGGAACAGAACACATAGCCAGAGCTGCGGGGTGAAGTGAGGACTGACAGTCTGTCCTTCTGAATGACAGCCGTGGCTTACATCAGGTTAAATCAGTCAGCACACTGCAGATGGAGTCAAAGCAGAATGGATTAAAACCAGTTTTTCGCTTCTAGCCTTGCGAGTGTGGTTCTGAATCAGCTTATGGGAGTATATGTAGTTCTGCATCTCATAATTTCATTCTGCCGTGAATGTCTAAGAGACAGCGGCTTGCAGGACAGTTCTTACGATCAGAATTAGTTCAAGGTTTCTTTCCTTGAATTTTTATATCCACATCTTTCCCAAACAGGTTTTGAATCTGTTGAGTTTTCTTTTTTCTTTTTCTTTTTTTCCTTCTTTCTCTCCATCTGTATCAGCTGCTATCAGCTGCAGACCAGGTTAACAGCGAGGCCTGCTGGGCTGCTTAATGGGTGGCCGTGTTTTGCTGTGTTGGGGCTGTTGCAGATCATTTCTATTGGCCAAGGTTATCTTCTCGCTGACCTTGTAGCCAGAACTGAGCCTCTTGGTGGCATGGTAATTGTGAAAATGAGGAGTTTGGAAAGAACTTAAAAGGCTGATAATCCTTTTTGTTTTTCTAAAAGTCATATTTTATTTTCATCACCGCTCTGAACTGGGAAAGAAAGAGACTTGGGTAAGTTTACACATCCAAAGAAAGTTGGGCTTTTCTAAAATCCACTGTGGAGACTTCTTAAATTTAGCGTGACGGGAGGCGCTGGTACCACCGCTCTGCTCAGAAGGCTGGTTTTGCTACTGTGCTTTTCCAGTTGTTTGCTCCCAGGGTAGGGATCGCTGGCTGTGCGTGTTACGTGGCGTCTGATTTCTCCCTGGCTGTAGCCTCTCGCAGCAGAAGGTCTCTTCCTTGGCTGCAGTTGGTTCGCTTTACAGAGCTAAATAAGCTCGCGTACCCCTGGGATGAAGAGGGACTTGAGTTGCTTGTGTAACAGTACGAGGTGCAGGGATTAGTGGGGGGATCCTGGGAGGAATGGAAAGAGAGGATCTTGTGAGTTTTCCCTTTTTTTCCCTTCATCCCTCCCCCCCCTTTTTTTTTTCCCCTGGTGGCATCAGGCCCCTCCCGTAAGGAGGGAGAGCATAGTACATCGGACCTAAAGACCTTTAAAGTACATGCTGAAATGGATGCTGGGAAGATACAGTACAGTGCTTGGGCACCACTCCAAGGCTCCCAAGGCAAGTAATATTTAAACAAGCTGAACAGCCCCTTTTCGGCGAGCAGCAGGAAATCCAGCACTGAGCTTTGTGTTGCTGCATGGTCAGCAGAAGATAAAAGCTCAGACTGTGCAGCTGGGCTTCCCTCCTATCACTGGATGGCAAACTGTTAAGAAAAGATAAAAGGACAAAAAAGAACAGGAGGTCGTCTCACTGAAAAGCATTCCTTCATATTTTAAGCCGTTGAAGTACTTGGAAATACACTGGGCCTGATGCAAGTCAGAGACGTTGTCGTCGGCAGTTCTGGTGTGTGTTGGAGCTTTGACATCAGCTGGCAAGGATGAACCCGGGCCCGCTTTTTACCCTGGATGAATGTTTAACATGACTCTGATCATGGTACACGTAGGTGCCTCGCAGCGAGCAGCAGCTTTCCAGACCGTTCTGGGGAGATGGGCATGTAATCGTGGGGCTGCTTCTGGCTAGGGGCTTTATTCTCGAAAGCAGCCAGCACTCACTCATATATATGGACTTCCCAGATCCCCATAGGTGCATTCGTCCTCTATTGGGAACTATTTTAGCAATGAGGGGAAGAATTTAAAGGGATGAGATTACTATTTCAAGTAATTTAATCACTATTTACTGTATTCCTATCTTCTATCCCTCTTCCTCCTTTTTTTCCTACACCACAGCACTGGTGTCTTGGGAAAAAATGCTTCAGAGCATTTGTTACCAATTTAGGAGCAAGTACGTGCTCAAATTTGGGATTTTTAAGATCCATGTGTGCCATATGCATGCAAAATGTAAACTGCTGGTTGCAGTAGAAGGGAACAAACACAAATTTGCTGTTCCTCAGATAGTGTTTCTTTAATCTTGTTAGACTTACATTTGTGCAGCCTTTTTGTTTTGGTAAGACAGTTAACTGTCCTCCCTAGGGTGCCTAATTGCTTATCATGAACTAATCAGTCCCCTGGGTATATGAAGGGATGAAATGCTGCCAAGATAGAGCCTGTGACTTCCCCCAGAGGTGTGATAACCCTCCCAATTACCCCACCCTCCAGGGAGCTTTCTTAGCACTGTTTTAAAGACCTTGTTATTTCAGAAATGCTCAATGGGTAGGATGTTTAGGGGAGTATAGTTGACTATATTTGGTGAGGAACCTTTCATCCTGTCAGCTTTCATATTTTTTAATGTAAAATCACTCTTGAAAAATGGTTTTGAGTTTGGTTTGTGAAATACGCTGAATGTGTTGCTGCCACTTCCATGTATGAAAGTGTCTACCCCCATAATTTCCATGTCATGCAAGACCCTAACAGATGAGGAAGGGCCTAGTTTCTGCCTTACAGCTGCCCATAAGTGGGGATGGTGAAATCATCCAGCTCCAGAAACCATGTTTGAAGTTTAGGTGAAGGAGCAAGTGAAATGAATCTGGTGGCTGTCTTCTGATTCTTGGTAGAATGGTAGTTCCACATAACCACATGTGAAATGAGTGGGTAGGTTAAGAAAAGTTTTCACCTTAAAATGAAAAATAATTTATTTAGCTGGTGGTTTTGCTTGCTTTCTTCTTTTAGTTTCTTGGTTTAACTCATTCAAATACGCCTTTTTTGCTCCATAGGTGAAACAGCTACTGAATTCTTGAAATCTTTTCTTGTACCTACCTCTTTATACTGAGTAGTTGAGCTCCTTGCGGCTTATAAAATTTATTCCAAAACAGTAATATCTGAATGAGGAGTGGAATATAGCTCCTGCTATTAAATATTTGAGTGAAAGTAGAAATCCTGGTGTGGAGGTTTTTTGTGTTTCACTTTTGCTCTGAATCACTGTCATTTTTATATGAAGCTTGGAGGATGAGATACCTCAGTTGGATAGAAATACAGTTTGCGCTTTTAGACAGTTTTAACCTACTCAGAGAACCCTATCTCTTTTCTTTTTTTTCCCTTTGTGGTTCTTTTAAAATACTTTAGGTCTTGTTCACCTCTTGCTGTGGAGTAGATTATAAGTGACCTCAGCAAGATCACTGTAAATAGATACACTTCCATAATATGTAGTGCCTTACAATTGCAGAGCAAGGCGATCTGATTTTTAGAATTAAAAGAAGGTTGCTATATATGTACATATATGTGTGTGATTGAGAAAATATTATGCAACAGCATCACTCATGAAAACAATTATGTTTTTCAGTATCACAGATCTTAATTACGATACTTTAGCATTGCTTTGTTGTGTGTGAAAGTGATTAGTCAAGGTTCCCCTGACAAACTGTTGTCATCCTACCGCAGAAACTGAGGTGGGCACGAACGGGTACGCACACCGCTCAGTGCTTGGGTTTTTTCTCTATGGTGAATGTTTGTACTACAACATTGTCCAGAATCAGGTTGATACTATGCATAATTCATATTGGTTTGTTGCAGGCTAATGTTTTGGTGTTCAATATTATATGTCAGTAGGAGTGAGCAAAAGGAAATGAGTTGCCCTTTTCATAAGTGAATTGTGGAGAGAATTGTCTGCATCATCCATCTGATGGTTGTGTGTGCAGCAGTAGTGGTGGAATTGTTTTCTGAAAAAGGAGGGTGGTTTTGGACCAGCAATAGAGATTTTTGGCTGGAGCAATAGCAACTTGGAACTTTACTTACTTAAGAAACCTGTTCACAGTTCTGTCTGTTTTTTTTTTTTCCTTCCTTCCCGCCCCCCCCCAAAAAAAAAGTGTTCCTGAAATAAACTTCCTGTAATTCTTTGCAGCATGCAGGTGTCCAGATTCCTTTTTACTCACGGGCACTTGCGCAGCCTGTCAGACAGTTGAGGCCTGTACCTAAAATTCTGCCCACAGTGGAGTGGCCTCGATTTAGCTGTAGCAGGTACCTCGCAGAGCTAAAGGTCGAAGCACCCGCTCTTCATCCGAGCCACTCGAGCTCTGCATTCCAGGGCTGGCAGTCGGCAGCGGGGAGGACGGCCGGGAACAGAAAAAGGAAGGCTGCAGAGCTGTAAGCTCCTCCCTGAGCCGCATGGCTGCCGTGCCGAAGCGCATCAAAACTTTGCTGGGTGGATCTGATGACTTGTTGCAGTCAGACTTGCTGATGATACTCAACATTGTTAACTTTAGCAGACCTTCTTTTACTTACTTATTTTTTATTTTTTTGTGTGCATAGGAGGATTGTGCCCTTGCAACCAGAGTGCTCCTGTTCAGGAAACATTAAGACTGTTCCTACTGTAGAGCTTTGAAGATCAGCAGGCATTTCCTCCAGGGTTTGCAGCATTGTTGGAGGAGCCAGCTATTGCTGAAGTCTTCAGGCCCATCCACCCAAGTTCAGTCACTCCTTACCTCACCAGTACTTGCATTATGCTGTTTGCAGACTGTCTGAGCTCCACGATGACCTCCGTGGATTCCTTATGAGCTTTTACAAGGCTGGGCCTGTGTACTTTGCAAAATCCTTTTGAAATGCCTGCTGGGCTTTTAAAGTCCCAGAGCAAAAGCTATACTACAAGGAACTTAGAAGGTCAGCAGCTGGATTTGGATGCGGATGAGGTGGGGGGGATGTGTGTGTGTGCATGCATGTAATTCTTGTTTTTAGCATACATGTTTTTCTAGTCAGATAGAGGTGTCCTTTCTGAGGAGGCTTTCAATGCTCCTCTGATATAGCTGAGGGACTTTTGAATTCCATAAGAAATTGTTCAGCTGGATTGGAGTAATTTTTTAATGTTAATGAAAATTAACAGATGCTGTTTCATTTTGTCAGCGTGCAGGAAACCAACCTCCCACAGGTTAGTTTCACTATATTTACTTCAGAATAGCAAGAAAACTCATGCTGAAATGTACCAGTGACAAGCAGTACTACTTTTTAAAATGTTCCTAATGGCTTTCATATGGGGCTCTCAACTCTGGGAAGCTGTGCCTACTTACCAACACTAACTACTACTGAAATTAATTTACCTGACTAAGCACATTATTTCAGAGTGTAAAGCTGCACATACAACTTCAAAAGCTGCTTGCCTCCCTGGTGCCAATCAGCGGGTGCGCTCACAAGACCATGGCAGCTTTTTTCTCATGAGAAGGGAGAGGCATTTTTCACAAGCCTGGTCCTTCCTTCACCTTGGGGAGGCAATACATCTAAATCTGGGTGATCCATGGCAAATATATACATGTAGAACACTCTAGGTAAACTTCAACAGCCAGCTCATATCTCTTAGGTAGCGTTCAGAGTAACAGGAGAATGGCAACTGATGGTCACCTGCATTTGTGTGGAGATGATGTAGGTGGTATGCTGGTGTTTCTGGAGGTGGCTGGCTGGAAACCTGTGCCTGGGATGGCCGTGCAGGAGGGTGGTGGCCTCGTCCCGTGGGCGCAGGCAGGATGGGCCGGCCGCGGTGACGCGAGCTGGGAGGGAGCGCTGGGTGCTGTCTGGTTCTTGACAAAGCTGTGTAGCTGCTGTGGATGTTGTGGTTGGAGGGCGACGTTAAAAAAATGCCTTCTGGGGTGGATGGAAGAATGGGTTTTACAGAATGTTTCTGACTCCCTTTGCTCCAGCACATCACTCTTTTTTTCCTCCCTGTGGCATGTGGTTTTCCCTCTTTAAATTTCAAGCTAAAGCTCTCTAATTAAAAATCTGTTTCAGGATGTGTGTGTTTCAGAGCATTTTTAGTTGTCTCGGTTCTCAGTTTTTTGTTCAGAGGGGGTGATAGAGGGAATAGCCCATGTACTGACCAGAAGATAGGGAGATAATGATGTTAGCAAGGTGGGGGAGAAGAGGAGGAGTTTGCTTAGAAACAGCCAAGCCCCTGAAGCCTATGGAGCAGAGGAACCCTGCTGATAACACGGATGAACTAGTCTGCCTCTCCCCTAACTTTAAAGGAGGGGAGCTTTGTAATAAATGGCTGCCATGTGGCAGCTGTCTCCCAGCTTCGTGAGGCTGGCAGTAGTTAATCCTGTCAGCAAGTCATGCTCCCTGGAAAAGAGCAGTGAGAAGAGCTGCAAACTCTTGAATCGTCCTCTCTGCAAAACATTTCCATGATGGATCCCTTTCTGCTGAAAATGGGTTTGGTAATTTGGTGGAGGTTCTCATCTTTAAGTAGCATTAGAGTGCAGCTGTGTTGGCTTTTAAATGAAACGCTAGAAACGTGCCGAGATGCTGCTAATTTTTTTTTCCTCTTAAAAAAAAAAAAAAAAAGGCCCATTTTAGTTTCAGAGGGTATATGTTACAGGGTACAAAATGTGCTGTGTAAAACGGGACACTCCGTTTTGCTGTCACTGTGTGTTAAGAAATTACAGGTTGAGCATCTGAGGTCATGATTATCCTTAAAAGCTTGAGGCTTTAAAATAAAACTGTTCCCTTCTGTTTGCCTTTTACATTTTCTCAGCATTTAACATTTCTGGTTTTTTGCCACAACTTAGAAAAGGGTGATTTTCACTTAAAGAAAAAAAGAAAAAGCAAGTTTAAGGTTCTTCTGCAGTATTGTATCACCATCGGATTTTTACAAGGATTGTGATAAAATTGTGATGGTTGACAACACAACCACCAGGAAATGAGTTTTAATCCCTGTAATTTTTCCTCTTTCTTTGCTCGTGTCATGCATCATTTCACTGCATTGTCTCGTGGGGCATGAAGTGCCTTGGCATGGTACCTGCTGAGGTGTTCCAGGCAGCGAGTGTGCTGGCATTTCCTCCAAAGACACTGCGGTCACGCGGCAAAGGATGTGTTAGGGGCTCCGTGGTAAACTGAACCGATGCTGTCCCCTTCGGGCTTGCCTACGCAAGGAGGTTTACTAGCATGTGGATGCAGTTACAGTGGTGAAACGCCATGTGGGACCTAGTTCCTCCAAGAGGAAAATGTCCTTTTTTTTCTTGCTCAGTTTACGCTGCTTTCAGAATGGTTTTTATAAAATTCCCTGTTTTGGCCGGTTTGCTGCGAACCTCTGTTTAAATCCACGCACAGGAGAAGCAGGTCACAACCAGGGTGCCTTGCAAGAAGCAGGGCACTAGCACAGAAGATTTGGTGTATCTTCCTCTGCGTGATTCACCCTGCCTGTCTCTAATCCCTTCCAAACCTGCCCTCTTGCCGCAAAGGCAGCTCTGGCTATGCGTGAAGAGCATGTGTGAGAGTGTGAAATGTTTGCTTGCTTCTCCCACCGCTTCCCTCCAGAGATCGATGTTAAACCTTCGTCTGAAGTCACGGGGGAAGCTGTTCTGAAGCTGCCCTTGAGCTGAACTGTGACAGCTCTGCTCATCTGACACGGCGGGTCCTCCTGACCCAACAGGTGCAGGCACCAATTGCCAGTGAGCGAGCCCAGGGCACCGTTTTATGGCTTTTCTTCCTCTCGGTATTACTGTTCCTTCTCGTTTCCGTGATGCTGTAAGGAGGAACAACCAGGGCGATTGTCTCCTCTGAGGGCGGATGCCTCGGCGTCTGTGCAGCCAGTTGGTAAGGCACGGACGTCCTTGTTTTAAAATGACACCAGGGGCTATTGATTGCAGGCTCTGGCTGGGCTGCTGCTGCACAGATGCTTGCTCTTGGCCCACCTTAAAAGGGCAAGATATCCCGTGGTTTAGACGGGCCATATATTGTCTGGGATGTCAGCATCTCCGTCACAGATACTCAGTAGAGCTGCGAGTCCCGCTTTGCCTGCGTCGTGTCCTTGCAGCCTTCCCTCGGTCGGAGTCCAGGGGCACTTTAATGTGGAGCATTTGGAGGGGAGCTTGGTTTTCGTCCCTCTTACTCAGAAATGTTTTCCATCTGGCTCTCCCAAGTGTAATCCGTCTAGCTCGCCCCTCAGGCTCTTGGACAAGTATCCCGTTCCTGCTTTCCCAGTAAAATCTGCGCAGTGCTTGCTTAGCCATGTAGGTGATGGCACTCTAATGAATATATATTTTTTTTCCCCAGGGTTTTAATTTTGCCTGCATTGACATCCTTCTCAGCGTGAAGCGCGCGCGCACACACACACACACACAAAAGGAAAAAAAAAGAAAAACCCACAGCCCTTTCTGCTTGCTTTGGTTTAGTTTGTTTCCTTATTTTACATCCCTAGTTCTCTCTCGCTTGTCTGAAACGGCGGTGGCGGACGAGGTTTGTTACCTCCGGCGTGGCTTTCCTGAGCTTCACCGGAGAGTCCAAGCAGGCTCCCCTTTACAGGGTGCACCGCCAGTAGCTTCACCTTTACGAGAAACACCTCTGGTTGCTTCATCTGTTCAGCAGGGAGCTGCAGCAGATAGAGGGTTTTTTGCTGGTGCTCATTTGGGTTTCCTCCCACTCTGTTTTTTGCTTCTTCCTCAGCTTCTTTGGGGGCCTTTTGGGCAGCAGCTGTTTTGGCAGGCAGCCCCACACCACTTGCCTGATTCTTTCTCACCCTCACACCAGCCCCGCGGAGGGACTTGCTTGCTTTTGCTGCTCGATCCTCTCTGCGTGGCTCTGTGAGGAGCCTTGTGGGCAGCGGGAGGAGATCGCAGCCCCCGCTCTGCTTTCAGAGCAGGTCTCCATGCCCCCCTTCGTTGCCGCCCAGAGCCGTCTCCCAGCCCAGCAGGATGTGAACCAGCCTTGCCCAAAGGGCAGCACTGCGGCCTGCCGGCCTGGGGGAGGCCCGGTGAGCGATCCGGCGCGGCGGCTCAAGGACTGCTGCGGTATTGCGGCCAGTGCTGGCCTGGGAGGAAGCAGAGGGGACTTTCTTGGGTCGCCACTTCATCTTAGGCAAATAAACTGGAGTCAAAGCCAAGAAACACATCAACTTCCTGGAACTCTGTAAGCCGTCCACACAGCTGTCTTAGCTTGCCGAACACATGCAAAGCAGAGCTTATGAGGACAGACAGTATTGCTTTTGTGTCCCTCTCCGACAAGCGGGGAGGGGATATGGGAGTGGATGCACTGGATTACGGCAAAGGTCCATCTCTTTTCGCGTCCTCCCTTTGTGACTGCCAGCTCCTGGTGATAGAGGGGGTGATAGATACTCTACCGTAGGAGGAGCTAGCAAGGATGAGGATGGAGGGGTGCTTGCCCTTGCTTATCTGGGCAGGAGCGGTGGAGGGATGTCTGTTTACAGCTGCTCCTTTCTTTGTTGCTCACGGTTGTGTGTGCGTGTCTGCCTGCTCCTTTAAAGGTGGCTCGTGTGTGACCCTCGTCTTTTCAAAACCATCTTCAAATCCCTGTATTCTTTTTGCTCAAACAAGTTCTCGAAGCTCGCTGAAGTTTGGTGACAAAGGCTTCCTGGAGGGCCATGTGCTAACCCACAAGCTGATTTGAGCAGTGAGGATGCGGAACAGCTTGTAGATGTTTCTTTGGTAGGTCAGAGGAGGGGGATAAGGAGTTAGAAAATCTCAAAATCCATCAGCAACTGTTCAGTTTAAATGAGGGTGTTCTTACAGCTGTGCTGTGCATTTTGTGTGGCAGTGGCCCTGAGAGCAGTTGTGCTGCACGCCAGCTTGCTGCAGGCTCGAGTTAACTCTCTGAGGTGCAGAGTGTGCTGGCAGAGGACCAGGCTTTCGCATCACGAGTGTGGGGCCCTTGAGATTTTGCTCTCACTCGCAGCGCTGGAACAGCATGTACACTAGTTCTCCTTTCTAGCCTAGCGAGACCACAGGCTGCTGCAGGAGATGCCATTCCCACACCATAAAGTTATTACAACCTGAACAAACCTGAGTGCATCATTAAAGTTAGCAAAAAAATTAAAGTTAGAGCCCAGGGGCAAGATGACAGGTATGAGTGTGTTTTTACATGAGCCTCGAGGCTCTTTGTACCACTGCTAACCATCTGGGCGATACAGGTGAATTTCAGCCAGGAACCCCCTGCTTTGTCAGGACAGCACCTCACCGTTAGGTATTGGTAGAGCTTCCTTGTTTTCAGTGTGGTTTTATCAATGTATACCAGAATATCATGGTGATTCAAAGCTGAAGTTCTTTTAAGGCGTCAGCTAAGTTGAAATTCTAATGTATTTTACAGGGAGATGCTTTTGGTAATCTAAGCCAAAGTCCTGCAGACCGTTGATGGTTCATGAAACATCAAAATCTATATAAGACTAAAATACCCCCACATAACCCATCATACAGGCAAGGGAGAAATAAAGTACTTGAATATTCAAAATACAGGCTAGCTTTTAGGTGTTTTAACAACAGTGTGTCCATAATGTGGTCCAACAAGCAATGGTCCATAAATGTGGGGATCTTTTTGTTCTGGCTAGGTGCTTTCTCTACTTCCCTGCCCAAATAAAGAAGATGGTCCCTGGCTCAGTTTTAAGGTGTAGCAATGAGCATGTGCTTTATTTGTTTATTCTGTGTCTGTTTGTTTGTGTATATTTTAGGTAAAGGAAAGGATACGGATTTTGTGGAATGGCAGTGTTATTTTACAAAACAAATTCTACGTGCAGCATAGTTAAAACAACTGTATCAGTAATTGCTAAAAGAGTGCATAGCAATGCAAGCTGTCTGTCAGTGCTTGAAGAATGCCTTTGTAGGGTTGTTGCTCTTGTTCGTTGTTGCCTTTGAGGTTTTTTTCTTTTTTTTCTTCATAGAGGAAAATTTCAGTTACAAGTATAAGTTCAAGACCTTTGGATACTGTTCTTAGTGTCTGATTTCTAAGTGAAAGAACAACCAGTATTCCCCGTTCCACTGTCCTTTTTTAATGTTTGTCTTTCCCCGAGCTGCTCTGTGTTGCTGCTCCAGCAGTGGTGACAGTAAGGTGACGCTGCCAGTAGATTTCTCTACTGCTGGGGTGCTGAGTCAGCACCAACACCTTAGTCGCAAGGGCAGAGTTGGTATTAAAAAGGTCAGTTGGGAAAACGTTTTTCTTTTGATTTTCCTTTGCCTTGAGGCAGTGGCTCTGAATAGTACTAACCCCCTTTTCTTCAGACACAACTAATTTTCAGCCTCTTTCCTTCCTGCAGGCTTTGATGCAAAATGACAAAATATAGTTTGGGTGAGTGTACATTTCTTGTGGGGTGTAAGTAACCATTTACACTTGGAAATGTCACCATGTACTCTGGAACTAAAGTTTGCACCTCTGTGTGAAGCTTAGTGCAAGACCAGTGCATCAAAGGTGTTTTGAATGTGGTGTAGTGATACTTAAGTCTTATAATCTTGAGGGTAAACTGCAAACTTTTGTTCTATTCAAATGAGATACCCTCTTTGAAGTTTTGCCCTTTTATACATTTGTATACTGGAAGGTCTGGCCTTCATTTAAATGATCCTTGGCTTGTGTCTGTGTGTGTGTGTGTATTTAACCAATTAGAAAAAAATCTGTGGGAAAACTTTGAATAAGCAAATATTTTTGGTAAGATTCAAGTGATGAAGAGGGCTTAATATTCTCTTTGGAGTCCCATAGGAGAAAGTGGTTTGAAACACATGCAAGGGAATGCACATTTTCAAAACTGTTATTTGTTTCTCCTGTTTCTCCTCCTCTCCACGTAAGAGGTACAGCAGCAAATTTAATGAAACTAATAAAAGTATTCAGCTGAAAGTGTTAACCTTTCTATGGCCCAATTAGTTCATTGCTTGTACTTTAATGTCAATGTGGATATTTTCTTTTTCCTTAAGGCAGAACAATGAGCCACTTTGTGCTGCAGGTTTCCCCCTCCTTGCCCATGTTGTACATTTCTTCCTATCTGTTCTAAGGGGAGCAGAGACAGTGGAGAGGGCTGAGCAGGGACTCGTGAGCACCCTGAGGGGCTGGGCAGGCTGGTGGAGCAGCCTCTCCACAGCAAGTCAAGTGACTGTGACTCTAAAAGACCCATCATTTCTTCTCCTTTCTTCTTCCTTCTCCTCTGGCTCATGTTCTCCTTTCTGCTTCATCGGTGATGCTCTGTACCCAAAGGAGAAGCAACCGTAGCAGTTGAGAGTGGTCTTAAAACAAAATAATTAAATCTAAATAAATTCATAGAATCAGTGGGAGAAGTAACCGTTGATGGGCTCAGCTTTAGCATACAGTGGAGTCATACTTTATCCCAAAGGAGGAAATAGGTCTAGCAAGTGTCTTCCTGTACAGACTGAATGGGAAGCAACAAGGCTTTTTTTTTTTTTTTTTTTTTTCCTTCTGTTAAGGCCCTCGGCTTTCTCAGTGGCTGTCCTGTTAGCAGGTTATGTGCAGCATCCAGGGTGGCCCTCTGAGCTAAAGGCCCCTGGGGTTTCTCTGCAGGATGAGCATCATCCTGCTGGGGGATGTGGAGGGGACCCGTTCCCACGGAGGAGCAGGGTCCCTCGGTGCGGCAGGGCAATGTGCCGCATGGGTTTTTGTGTTGTTTTCCCCCCCTTGCATGTGTTTGCAGCTCTCGCTCCCCCCTCTCACTCCTTCTCTGCTTTCATGAGACAGGATGGCAGAGACACTGCGGGCTTTCTTCAAACGTGGAGGATGACTTAAATGCTTGTGATCACTTACCCGGTTCCTAGAGGCTTTGGTCAGATGTTGAATGCAACCTGGGGCTGTGTTGTTTGCCAGCCTGTTTCCTGTTTGTCCCTCTTTCCTGGAGGTCTTGCTTTCTTTGGGGGAAAGGGCGGAAGAAGTCTCCATCAGCACAGCCCCCTGCGAGGGGAGTTTGGTGCAAATCGGGAAGGTTTGCAGTCCTAAAGACAGCCTGAAATAGGGTATCTGTGCTGGTCTGTTTGTCTGATTCCTCAAGTTTCATAGGTGCTTTGGGGGGAAAAAAAATCCATATCCTCAGTGGTGCATTTATTAAAAAAAAAAAAAAAGAAAAAAAAGAAAAAATGTCTGCAAGAGAAATCTCTCAATATGTTCCTGCCCGGAGGCTCTCTGCCATGGGTTTTCCCACAGGAAGGAGTGATTTGGCCCAGTATTCTTATTGTTTCTATATCCTATTGCAAATAGAAAGTTATGCTCTTGAAAGCAGTGTGCTGCTCATGCAGTTGTCTTTGTTTCAGTGGGGCATTTTTCTTTAATGCAAGAGAATGGAAAATACATATGTGAATAAAAGCACACAATAATAATATTTAACTTTTGTGAAAATTAAGGTTTCGGTCTTCCCACTGCTTCCCAATTAGGAAGTATTAAATGTATTGAAAGCTGTTTTAAAAACAAGATCTGTGACTGTACATCTTTCTTTGCATTAGCAGGAAGATGTTTTACATTCAGAAATAAAATGGCTCTTGGTTCACAGAAGTTGTGAAAGGCTGTAGTAGTATAATACATAGTTTTTCTTCTGAAGGAAGAACAGAGAGCAAGTTTGCAGGTGTTTCAAAAGGAGGTAGGTTCGTTAATACATGCCTATGTGCCTGCCTCTTCTCTTTTTGTTGAAAACTTCACATTTTCACTATTGCTAAATGCAGTTCTAGGAGTTTAGTCCCTAGTTCTCTGGGAAGATACTCAGCAATTTTAAAGTTACCTTAGTTGACACAATAGGTTCATGTTTTTCAGGACGTAACTGGTATTTACATTAATGCTGTATGTGTTGGTTGAAACAGGAAAGAACAGGTCTACATAGGAAGAAAGAGTCTATTTTTTGTTGTTGTTTGTTTATTATTATCATTTTAACATACTGGAATACTTATTTGCACTATTTTACAGATATCCCCAAAATAATTTAAAATAATTTAAGCTGGTCGTATTTTTTTCATCGTACTAAGGAGGTTACAGCAAGCAACTTAAAAGGCTTAGATCAGTCTCAAAAATAACTCTTTTCTGCTTACTCTTTTCAAAATTAAATCAGCTATTACATTTAGTGTTTAAAAAAAAATGCTTGTGAAAAATGTTCTTAAATCAAATGGACCTTTTATAAAAACCTAAGCACCCCCACCCGTCTGCCCCAAAACCTCCCATCCTAACAGGAGAAAATACGGAAAGAGGGATGGTTGGGTCTTCTTGCATCAAGAGATCTCTATCATAGGGGAAACTAGTATTCTGCCTCACAAGAAGGTACAGAAAATGACTAGAGAAGAATTGTCTTAAATCAATCATAATAGAAAAAAAAAAAGTCTTTTTGGCCCTTTTCGGGGAAGTCGGTTCAAACTGCTTAAGGAGGTGGTAATGTGCAGAGCATTAAGCCAGGGGGCTTTGTAAGGTCCCAGGTTTCATCCCTAGCCTGTGCTGACTCACTCTGTCAAGGCCCCAGTGCTGTTCCTAGGGAGGCCGGTCGTTGCATCCGGGAGCCCTGATTCTGCTCTGGGTGAAATGAGGAACTGTTTGTCACCAGAGACGGCAGCGGAAGCGGGGCCTTTGCTCTTCCTTCGCTTCTGTCGTGCACTTTAAAATGTCAGGAATTGGGGTGCTGTAGTTGTTTGCTGTTTGCAAATGCTGTTCAGATGCAGCCACGTAATGCAACTGATTTGCATGTCATCCTTGAGAATGTTTCTTAAAAAGGAAGAAACCCTGCCTGATGAGGTAACCACGTTTTGAGGCTGATGGTCACTGCTTTCTATAACAAAGGAAAACCTGTGTTAAGTTTGCTGGACAAAATTCTGAAGTCTAAGAGGATGAAACACTGTTCATTTCCATAGGGAAATACCAATTTCGCTTATAAGGTTATAAAAGTGTGTTTCTCCATTGAAAATTCATCTGTATTTTTCCGTATTGGAAATGGTCTCTCTTGTAAATGAGGCCGTCACTGCGGGTGCCATGGGGAGAGGACTTCCCTTTCTCATGTGTCATCTCTTCATTGTTGCCTCTAAAGTGGTGTTTAGCTGCCCAGCCGTTCTTCAGCCAGAGCCGGCATCCTTCCTGAAACCCCAGCGATAGCATGATAAGTCTGTGGCTTCCGAACAGGGTGTGGAAAAAAGTCTGTCAGCACATATCATGGTTGTCTGTGTCTTCAGCTCCTCTAAAAACTTTGGGCAGCAGATGTGAGGAATGTGCCAAATGTTCCCAGAAACCTCAGAAGTCATTTCACCACTGCTAGAAGGAAGAAAAAGGTCACTATGAATTTATCTATTGGAATAAACGTTACCCCTCTGGGAAGGGAAAGAGGGCGGGGGGGAATGTATGAAGCTGAATTACTTAAATTCTCTAGCTGCAGAATACACTTCCAACTTCTCAACCAAATGTCATGACTGTCAGTGATACGCTTGCGTGCTCTCCCTCCTCCTGTTTTTGCTGGCTGAATCCTGAAGACCAAGTTGAGCAAAGGCTCCCTCCCTTGCTTTGCACCGGTTTCGCTGCTGGCAGAGGCAGTGACATCTCCCAGCTCTTTTTCGGGTCACTTGTGGGAGCAGGCACTTGGCTGTATTGACAACAACTAACTGCATATTTCCATGTCCTAACCCCCCTAGCAGGGACGGGAGCCCTCAAATGTAAGGGCTGTGGTTTTATTTTGCTAGGACGGCATCCAGGGAAACTCACTCCCATTCTCTTTTTCCCATCTCCCTCACACAGTGCTCGAGGGTGCTGCTGAGGAGGAGGCTGAAGAGCCAGACGCTACTAAGCATACCACACTAAGTGAGGAGACCAGCGAGCAAGATCTGGAGAGCCTCAGTCAACCAGGGGAGAAAAATGAAGGTAACTGGTTTGACTTGAACTGAGTGCCTCTCTATTTTAGAGCATTGATTAAGGCTTGGAGAAGCATTTCTTACCCTATCTATAACCCTTATCTGTGTAAAGTGTATAAGGTAAATTGAGCAGAAGTGCTGGCACATAAATTTCTTTGCCCATCCGTAACCTTTCTCTGTGTGAAAAGTATGAAATATACTGAGCAGAGGCATGGGCACATAAATACTCAACTACCACTGCAGGCTTCCAAGCTAGGATTTTCTTGGCTGCTAGTAACTTGGCACCACATTACTTATCCTCAAAAAACACCTGTTTATAATGCTCAAACTTATCTTCCAGAGGCAGTATTATGCAGAGATCAAATGTTCACAGACAAACATGTTCCTCCTTGTTCACCCTCACATCCTCTTGTGTTACAGAGACTTTCTCACTGCATGGAGATTTTAAGTTTCTGTGCTATCCGTCCAAGGTGATGGCTTTGCTAGAGCTTTAAACTTGCAGAGTCGTATTCTTTGTTGGAGAGACTCCTTTTTGGGGAAAAGGAGTGTTTAGTTTGACAGGCTTTTTCCCTTTCAAGACCCTAAAAGAGAATGTGGAAAGGCTTTACCAGAGATGGGTTCTCAATTGTGACTTGAACTGTGTGAAATGCACTGCTGCATATAAAATGTGATGGAGAGGTCTGAATCTGAACAGCTTTACTGGTGGGATAATGTTAACCATGGGTATAATATACTTCAGGGACTAATACGGGAACTGTATAGAAGTCAGCTGCAGCAGTAAAGGGGTGATTTTTTTAAATTTGTTTTTTTTTGGGGGGGGAGAGGGATTTTTAAAATTTAGCTTACTGCATATAAGGAGCTGGATAGAGAACCTAGTACCCTACACTGTATTGCTAGTTCTCTAATTTTGTAGTTCAGCTCAAAATGCCTGATTGCTGGAATGATTGTGCCTGCCAGAGTGTGCCTTCTTCAGCACTTGCCCTGAGAGTCCATCATGATCAGGAGGTACCACAAATTACACCATTTTAAATATGACTGTAGGCCCCACAATGAATTTAGGTTGAAAAACAGGATATCACCAAGGCCCTATTAGGAAAACTTTATACCTTTTCCTATGAATTGTGAAATGATAAATATTTTCTATTACAAAAAGAGCTCCAATTATCATGGACTGTTTTCTTTACTTCCTGATAATGAAGCAGAATATGAATTGTGAATTCTTTGAAATATGCATTGGGAAATACAGGCAGCTGAAAACACTGGGTTTGAGTTTTTTTTTTTTTAAGATGGGCTTAGCAACCCTTATGTGTGTTTTTGTTTTTAATTCCAGAGAAGCAGCTGGAAAGCTTAAACTGTTACAAGGTATCCCCAAGTTCACCCAGCAGTTTGGACGGAACAGACCTGTCCTCCATCGACGCCATGATGTCGGCAGTGATGAATGTGGGGAAGATCGCTGAAAATGGCGGGAACCCTCAAAACGTCAAATCCCCCTCAAAGTCTCCTGCACCCAGTCGGATTGGCAGGAGGAACCAGGTACATAAGCCTGAATACATGGGGAATACATGTTGGAAGAGATAAGTCATAATTAGGTTTATTTTAATATTTTGCCTTTTTTTCCCCCCTGAATTATTTCCTGTCTCCTTGCCCTTTTATGTGTGCTTTCTGGTGGCTCTTCAGAACATAAATTTAGAAAACTGCAGACGGAAGGGTTCAGCGTGCTCGGATTCAGATGTAAAACATCTGAGCACACACTCCCATTTCGTGCAGTGGGCAAACTGATCTGACAGGTGCCACTGCAGTGGCAAAGCCACCTAACAACTGCCGATTCTTCCCCTCTGCATCCTCTACCCAGCCTAGCCCATTGAAGAACCAGTTCGTTTCACTATCCTGGGGAAAAAAAAATAGCTTGAATAAGTAGGAGGGGGCCATATGGAAAGGAGCTGTGAGGCTTGGCCCGGCTGGCGTGCTGGACCCCTCGTGAAGTACATGCCTATTCCTGGTGAAGGTCCAGGTGCTTAAAGGTTAAAGGTGGTGATAGAAGGAAACGTCTGTCAGGCCCCTCAGTTCACACGTTTGCAGTGTAAGGTGCCTTTACTTCGCTGTTAATAAAAATATGAAGAGCTATTGCAGAATGCTTTGCATAAGTCCTGCAGTACAAATATTTGTAGCTTTTTATCAGTTTTTTTCCATTTACCAGTTGATGGCACCAGTTGATAGCAGTATCGTTCTAAAGAAGTGAGCGAACCATATCAGTTAAACATGGATATAAATAATCACAGCTTTATCCCTTGTTGGGGCAAGCTCTGCCACTGAAGGTGCTGCAGAACAGTAAGAAATGTCCCAAATACTTGTGTCTGACTTCTGAACTTTAGGGGAAACGCAGAGAATTTTTAAATGAATCAGCAGGTAGCAGGGACCAGAAAAGCTGAGAAGAATGATTCATGAAAAGTAGTTGCCCACTTGTCGAAACATCGTGTGTTGACACATGACTTGTCTTGAATTTTTTGCTTAAAAAGAATTAAAATCTATTAATAGTAAATGAAACAGAGAAGTAATATACTGGTACCTGTTTTTAAAGTTTACTTGCTCATGCTCCCACTTTGGGGTTGCTCTGGTTTCTCGGATTTTATTGTGTGAAGAAGGCATTGGTGTTCAACCTATGCTAGTGGCAGTGCTATTACACAGCTGCCATTGGTACACCGTGTGGTTTGGCTTCAGGGGAGTTTGTTAGCATTACTGACCTTTATTCCACCTGATATTTCAATGGGCATCGAATCAAAGAAAGTTCAAGAGTAAATGTGACAGGATTAAGAGGGATTCTTATGGTGTAAAAATAAATAAATACATTGAAAACATAGTAAATAATCTGTTTGTTTCTACGATGAAAGATTGTTATCACTGGGAGGAGGGGAGGGCAAATGGCTATGTTGCTGGGAAAACAGAGTGAGATGTGAAATATTAAGTGGGTATCAAACTGTTTAACAACCTTTACTACAGTAAATTTTCAGTGTAGCAAAATGAAGCACTGAATTGTTTCAGTGTGTAGCAGCACACAGGTCTCTAATTCTGGCCAGAATGTGCCCTGTATTGTAATTACAACGATAATAACAGTTAGTTCGTTTTCTAGGCCTGACTGCTCTTTCCCATGAGTTGGCAGTGAAACGTTTTGCCCTGAACCTTTGTCCCAAGTCTATAGTTCCCTTTATAATGCTGACTTTATCTTGGCTGTAGTCTACCCATCGTCTAGTAAGCGTGTTCTCACATCAACCTGCACACGTTATAACTTTGCTCTTAACCTTGCTCTTGAAGAAAACAAAACAAAATAACCTCAAGAAACAAAACCCATAATGATGGCATTTCTTGAGGAGGTGGAGAAAAACAAATCAGCTTAATGCACAACTCGAAAATGACTTGTCATCCATCAGTTGAATGCAGAACAGTGGTGCCAGACTGGCTTACTACAGAGAGAGCAGCTAACAAATTAGCTGCTAATATTGTCTTTCAGCTCAGGAAGTGCTTTTTTACCAACCTGGCTCCAGTGGGGTGGATTAGTGTTCTGTTTTAAATTTGTTGGTGGGAGTGCTTTTGCAGTAGGGATGCTAATGTTTTTTCATCTGAATTGGGTCAGTCAACAGAATTCCTGTTGTAGCTACCCTCGATTTGCTTGAGCTGTGTTATGGTATGCAATGTGTACCCTCTGTGACCACGGGAGAAAGTTTGGGTTTTAGTTAATAATAAACCCCAGATTCAATACTAATCAGCTCTGGCTGAGCTCTAGTGTGTTTCTGATCTTTGCTTCAAGGTGAACCAGTAATTACTCTATCTTCTGTTAATTTGCTGATTCAAAGCAGGCAGGCAGTCGAGAAAGCAGGCTTTGGAACAATTAATTGCATCATGTAGGACTGTATCACTCATTCAAAAGGGGAAAAAAAAATAGGTTGATAATTTCACAGAAATACCCTGGGGATTAAACACCATCCAAACTGTCAGCACAGCTGCAGGGATTTTCCTCTCCGCACAGTGTGCTTGTTCCTTGTCCTGAGCCAACTTTAACACGGTTGCAGTATAATTGGAGCTGAGCATGACTCCCCGGACTTATTGCATATAGTAAAATTAAGGTAGTGTAGGTAGGATGGAGTTCCTGTTGGTGAGAGCGATATGTAAAAATGTATGTATGTATGTATGTACGTATGCACATACGTATGTATGTACAAATGTATGTATGTATGTACGTATGAAAAAATGTGTGTGTGGGCCACCTGGATAACATGCTTTAATTTTCTTGGGGTGCTCAGATTTCATAGTGGCAGCCTTTTCTGCTTGCTTTTGAATGTTTTGTAAGTAATGGTACCTTACATCTGGCCCTGTGTGCGGCCTGCAGTGAGATCAACTTTAGGATAATAGAGTCCTGAAGTATGATTAGAAAAATATATGCATGTACAGGAGAAATAGTAAAGGGTAATGGGGAACCCTAACTTTTGCAGTCCTGATATTTTCAGATGTGAGGTCACATGTTTTGTTTACTTGAAGCAAAACAAGAAAATAGCTACTCATCCACAAATGACAGAGATTAATAGAAAATTGTCTCGATCCTGTTTTGGAAAACACAATGTCAGATTTTAGTGGGGAGCTCTCGTTACACAATGGTCCCCCCAAGTCAGAGATTTAAAAGGGTATATTGCTTCATTAAGTTCTTTAAGACTTCAAAATGTTTTCTCTAACACTTTGTCAGCATCTTTTGTCTTAAAAGTCCAGGGAATGTGTCACAAAGACTTGGGTAAGTAATTCCCAGAATTTCCCACAAATACTTATGTCTGACAGTCTGGAAATAGTTGTTTCTCAATTGATGAGTTTTGGGGCAGTGATGGAGAAAAGAGTTGTTTGGAAAGAGGAAATGAATGGATACACTCATATCCATCAACTCCCTCCCATTTCTGACTACAGAGCTCTTTAGGGTTTTCTTTTGCTTATTTTCATGGTTTTACTAATGATACTTAAAGTAGTCAGCAAGGAAGTTCAGAAGAATGCATCCTTTTAGCATGAACATTATACTTACCCATCCGTCATGCAGAGATGATTTTTGTGCTCCCTTTTGTACCAGAAGTTCAGATAACAAGTGGTCAAACTGCCTAGCTGGTAAAGATTTGCGTCATTCTACAGAAAACTGAGGTTTAATTTTCAGTGCCAGACCTTGTTGCTTTTAGTGTGCAGGCTTTGCTGTAGAAGCCACACTCGGGCCTCTTATTGAGGCGCCATCCTTGTGGGATGCTTTGGGAAAATGTCGGGAAAATGTTCCTGTGAGAGTGCCATTTCATGTGGTTTTACTAGTGTCTCAAGGGCATACTTAAATCGGGCTGAGTTCTCCAGTCAGCTTCGTTGTCTGTACTCGTGCTTTGGCCATGGTTAGTCCTGGTTCTCACCTGGGCGGAGGTTCATAATGTGCTCGTTTTGAGTCACGTACACTCCTGCGTTGTCACCTCTTTCTCGCTATGATCTCATCAGATCTTGCAAGTTTAAGAAGGGCTGGGCCTGGCCAGTGTGCCTGGATGAGATGCTTCCAGGAGAAACACAGGATGCTAAGGGAAATAGCACTGGTGATTCAGTTAATGCAGCTCTTCCTTCTGAGTCAGCCATGGAGCAGGACAAGCAGCCCCCGGAAAAGGTCACTGGGCTAGTGCCCTGCCTTTCAGATAGCATGGAAAACCTGAAGTCCTGAGGACTTGTTCTCATTAGAGATCTTTTGGGGAGATTAGTGGGGTTTGCCCACGTATTCTGGCAGTGTTCCAGTCTGGGTAATTACTTTCTGCTCACCTAAACTCCTTCTGGCAGTTGGAGCTGGTTGCAATAATTGCCTTCACTTCCTGTCCTAAACTGCTACTGCTGAGTATCTGTGTGCTGTTAAAACAGCTGCTGCGCTTCTGCGGTGGTTGAAATGGCTCCTATTTATAAATTCAGAAGTTTCTGAAACTTCCCTGAGGGATCTATCAGGATGATAAATGTATATATGCAAGCTGTTCTGTTAGCAGTGGCTTTTTGTGCGTAACATGGTTTAGTTTTTTTTCCATCCTCACAGTTGTAGCTTTTGAATTCTTTTATAGCTGTATTTCTTCTGATTTTTGCCTGTTTTTTTTTTTCACAGGAAACAAAAGAAGAGAAGTCTTCCTATACCTGTCCTCTGTGTGAAAAGATTTGCACTACACAGCACCAGCTAACTATGCACATTCGTCAGGTATGCAAAGTACCAGCTCTTGAGTCTTACTTTTGTTAAGAGTGCATTTTCTTATAGCAAAAGAAAAAAAAAAAAAAGGAATTCTATGTACAAGCTCAAAAGGTTTCATTATGCTTTTTTCAATTGTTTTGCTTTCAGTAGATGAAGAAGGTTAAAATAAGAGTAGTTAGGTTATCTCTCTCCCCTTAGACCTCTGTTTCCCAGGAGCAGCTCAAACAAGGAAGTGTATCCTGTTCTGCATCATTTAAGGTATCCCAGGGATTCAGAAAACCCCTTCCATCAAGAGACACATGTCCTGTTTTGTTATCCTGTTTGAGTACAGTTCCCTTTAGTGTTCATGCAAAGTAAGAAGCAGGAAGTCCTTTGCAGCAAGGGTGCTGGAATTTGGGAAGACAAAACTTAAAATACATTATTTATTTATTTTTAATGGCTGATAATTGTTTCAGTCAACTATGGACCTTCCATTCTCCTCTTCAACTATGTATGTACCTTATAGAGGAAATTTGACCTTACTGTGTCAGAGGGTCCTGCACTGGTTTTGTCTCACCACTGTGAGTCCACATGATGCTTAGTACTTCAGTTCTCCCTTCTGTACTATTATTATAATTCAATTATTTTTTCTTTTTGATTCTCCTGGAGATATTTTGGGGGAGAGGGTGTGTGAAGAAGTCATCAGGTCTTTGAATGCATGTAAAAAAAAGGTGGTGCTTATAGCACAGTAGTTAATGGTTACTGAGATGTATTCTTATAGCACAGGAGTCTACATATGTATACAAAAGCACTTCAGTTTTCTTATTACACAGTGCTTTGAAATTAATACCTTTAAAGAGTATATATTATAAGTGTTTTATTCTGTCTTGAAGTTTTCCCCTTCACACTGCTGTGATTCCAAACCACTGCATGACTTAATGTATCCCAAGTCACCCATTGGATGAGTCTGATGGGTTGCTGCTGGATCCCCTTGATCCTCTCCTGCTGCACATCATGAGAAATGCTGCATGTAGTGGGCATCAGGCTGTGTGAAGCAGCTACCCATGATGGTGCATTAAGGAAGTTAAAAGCAAAAGGAGGGGGTGGAGTTGAGGTGGGAGGGCTTGGGAGGAGAGATATGCAGGGCACATCTGATGGGAGGCATTTTGGCAAGCAAGTCTGTAAGGCTACTTTTAAGTTGTTCTCTCTAATGTTTGACTGGCACTTCAGAAGGGGCATTCAATGAAAAAAAATCATTGCTTTCTCTAGCATAACACTGACACTGGAGGGACAGACCATTCCTGCAGCATCTGTGGAAAGTCTCTGAGCTCAGCGAGCTCCCTTGATCGCCACATGCTGGTGCACTCAGGTGAAAGGCCTTATAAATGTTCAGTATGTGGACAGTCCTTCACCACCAATGGAAACATGCACAGGTGAGTGCTGATCATGACCCATTAATTTGGAAAGGATTACAGAATAGGGGGCTATTTTGCTTCCTTGGAAGGACTGTCAGGTTGAGTAAAGATCCTTACTAGGGCCAAAAATACAGACTACTTATGATCTACAATGATGGCATGACACCAAAGGACTCCACAACTACTGAGATGCTTAAGTTCTGAGAGCAACAAGTCAGAACCAAGAGAAGTCTCTTAGTTCATTTCAAAAGTCAGTAAGAATTGTTATGAATATCCAGGAGTATTTCTTTTTTGTGATTTCTTTTCTTGGAGGGATGGGTGGGGGGCAGACAGAATAGATTTTTCTTGAAGGATAAAAATGTATAGCCAGGCTATAAGGGATTTTCAGCTTTTGTAGCTCCAGAGTAGCAGGTGTGTATGATGGTACTGAGAGGTCCATGTTCTTGTTGGGTGCTAAGTACCTAGATATCCAAGCATCATCATGAAGATGCCTCTTCAGAACAGTGGATCTGTTTTTTAAACACATATATTAATACTTGCCTACAATGTAGATGACTTACTGCATCGCAGATCCAGGAAATTCTCTGCAATCAAAACTGCCAAACATACTTCATGCAATCTTCTTCATAGGGATGTACAGTTGTCAACGGGGGAAACGAAATGTTAAATCACATGCATGTTCCTTCCCCTCTCTCATCCCCCAATTCTGTATTCATTTGTTTGCATGGGTGGAGTGCCAAGAGCTGATTAAGACTTTGTGAATTCTCACATAGTGCTAGTCCACATATCAAAGAGTTTACAGCCTACAAAGAGAGTGTAAGACAGGTGGGGGAAAGGAAGATGGCTTATAAGCAAAATGACAAGAGTGATGGTTATAGACCGGTTCTGTGTGGGAGGGAAGAGATCTTGTTTCCTTGATTATTACCGGCCATTTTCCAAGCAACAGTCTGTAGGTGAAATAAAAGGAATGAAAGGGGTGGTTTTCAGTGACACTAAAAAAAGACATAATTCTGCACAAAGAAGTCAGTAGCTGCTTGCAGCTCTACCTTTTTTTTTTTTTTTTTTTTTTAATCATGTTGTCTGATTTAAGTAGTCAGCCAGAAATGGAGGTGGGATGGGAGGAAAGCAATTTTGTAATTATATCCTTATTTAAACCTGTACTTGATTAGAGGTGGGGAGAGAAACAACGTGAGAAGGACATAAGGATGCCGAGAGGAGGTGCTGGCCTTGGGCAGTGAATAAATCTCACCTCTGACTCATCTGACCAGCAGGCAGAGGTGTTTCTAGCTACACATTTCCCCAAACAGAGGTCAGACGTTGTATCATCTGCTGTGACAAAGGCAGGGTAGTTTCTGGTGCTCCTGTCAGCGTTAGAGGGTGAGAATTCCAGTGCTGGCACACTTGTGTTGTCTGATATGCTTGTGTCCAGCTCCTCAGCCCAGGCTGCTTGTTAAGAAGTTCTTGGGTTTGGTTTTCTTAGTTTTGTTTTGTTTTTATTTATTTATTTATTTTACAACACATCTTCTCATCCTCTCCCAGGAACAGGAAAGGGAGGATGCTTGTGAGACTTGACTCCCGGCCTATCAGATGTTGATGGAGTTGCTCTCCTCCTTGGGGTTTCCCTATATAGCAGCTCTTATAGTGTGTTAGCAGCAGGTCTGTCCAAATTACCTGAGTGACTTGTCCAAAAGAAGTAAATATAGATGATGAGAACCTTCTGATGACAAGACTGAGCTTTTTTTTTTTTTTTTTTTCTTTTTTTGTGGGATATTACTTAAAGTTATCAGGGTGGACTACTGTGTTTACTGACTGCATTAAAAAGGACCTTTGTTCATGCAAGGGAGATTCCTATTAAGGTTCTTTCCATCTGACAGGCGTTTGTTTGTATTTGCTCTTTGAAAGTCCTCCTTGTGTGGACACACACTGCAGCACCTTAGTGGAACATTGCAAAAATCTGTTACTGAACTCAACTGCACTGAAAAAAGTGACTTCAAACCTGTGACAGGCACAATGCTGAGCCTACTGAAATTAGGTAATTTTACTAAAAGAGGGTAGCGGTTGACAAGACTGTGCTGCCAGTTTTTTGCAGTGAATAATCATTTTCCTGTTACTACAATAAAATAGAAAAATGATTCTTGCTGCTGAAGCAGAGAGAAGGAATGTGCAAGCAGGCAGATGAGAATAAATGCAAAGTGAAATGAAATTCCTTTTCTGGTGCTATGACACACTCAGAAAGGAGATGTTCCTTTTGCCCACTGGGTACCTCCTTCGGAAACAGGTATTTCTAGTCGAAGATGGCCTGAAATAAATTCTCAAGTAGACAGCTCAAACCTTGCCGTAGCATCGCCTCCCATGGCCTGCCAGTGCTGTTGGTGATTGCCTTTCACTTCAGGTTCAAAGCTGCCCCGGAGCCAAGAGCAAGGACCCACTTGCTGGGCCCTGCCTTGTGTGCAGCTCCCACCAGTCTAGCTTGTGGTGGCATCAGTACCAGGCTTGTGGTTCTTCAGTACCAGGCAGCCGGGGACATGGTAATACAAGCTCATCTTTCTCTGATTTTGCACATATTTCCTTTACTGCTCTCTACTTTTACATTAAAATATCTAAGTAGCGACAAATACATGCCAAAACTAGAACAGAACAAGACTTCTCATGTCCTCCCAGTAGTCAGGATAGTGGTCTCCCTGGAGCATTGCAGAGTGGGTGGTTAGAGAGGTTGTGGGTTTAGCATAACATTGTGAATGATCTGCTAAAGAATAAACATATCTTGTGAATGTCCTGCAATTTTCTGTTTTCTCTATTTCTCTATTTTTGCTATTTTCTTTATGTTAAAGATATTCAGTGCAGAAGAAAGGAGTGAGGGAGTAGTAGTTAACCTGCCAGCGTCTGAATGAAGGGAGAATGTGTATGTGCTACATACATCCTCTTCTCTCTCTTCTCCTCTGCCTCATTCTGGTTCTTACTTAACTATGCGATTTTTTTTTTAAACTAGACTTTTATCATTAGACCATTGGGGGAAATATCCAACATAACTGTTTTGTCAAGGGAAATAATGTGCTATGGGAATACTTATTACAGTTCGAGGAGAGGATGAAATTTCTGATGTGTTTTCCCATCTTGTGTTAGCCTAATGTAGATATTCATCTGAGAGGAAGGAAGGAGACCAGCTCAGGTTACTTTGGGGGTTAGAATATATCAGTTTTCTTGCAGTAAATGCCTATAATCACCATAGAAAGTGTTTTTTCTCCTCCCTCACTTTTTTTTTTTTTTTTTTATTGGAGAGGGAAATAAAACCCTCTAGAATTTGTATTTGTTGCTCTTTTGCATAATGGCAAAAATATTTTTGTGATTGCAGGGCATTTTGTAGAGTGAGAACACTGTTTTCTGCCCAGCTCTTCTCAGAGTTAGTCTAGCTGTGCTGGGCTATGGCATGTGCTCTTTACCTGATACATTGATGCATCTCTCGTGCCTCTCTCAGTACGTGCAACCCTTCATTCATAAATGAGTCGTGGGCTCTCACAAAGTCCTGTTTCTCTTTGCTGTGTGTCAACAAGTCAAGTTGAATGGGCACAGCAGGCAGAGGGCTGGAGAGGGTAGGTCCTCTTGGGCAGCACCATTCAGAAAAGGGGGTTAAAACCTGCTTCCTTTTCGGACCAGGGTGACTCTCGGATGGGATTTTCAGTGGGGAACTGTATCTCAGCAAACTCTCATGGGAGCTGGCCATGCAGACGGAAGGCTGCTCTTCACACTCTTCTGAGTCTGCCATCAGCCTGACTGCCGCAGTGTCAGTGCTGCTCCTGCTGGAGTGCTTGAGGAGGGTTTCTGTAGTCTCGTACAGTAGTTGAGAGATCCATCCATGCCTGAGGTCTATATCAGAGACATGAATTGCTCAGGAGATGGGGAATGGAGAGAATGCTGGGTGTTTTTTTGTTTACTTGTCTCTCTCTCTCTCTTTTTTTTTTTTTTTTTTTTTTTTGGAGCAGTCCTGTAGAGAGCAGGTTTTCCAGTATTGGGGACTGATTTGAGAATTTGGATGGGCTTATTTTCTTGTGGGGTTTTTTTGGGAATTTGGAGGAACAAGATAGATCATAGTAACTAAGTTCAGAGTTCTTAGCATTGAGGTGGTCAGTACATAAGAATATCTGCTATTTAGGACATGCTAATCTTCCTCCTTTTATTCTAGGGACATGGTCCCCATAGCTTTCTTTTAGTTACAGTAAATGGAAGTTGAATGTTCTGAGATCTCCAGAAGGAACAAACTATGTGGAAAGAGAGGGTGTGCGCCTTTAATGAGTTTTCTGTAGCACACAAGGAACTGGGGATTTCTGAAGAAATGTCTCAAATCAGTGAATTGAGATTACAAAAGGCCTTCTCTCTGTACTGTCATTGTAGCTTTTTGGTGAGTTGAGCTATGAATGGTGCCGACTCCAAAGGACTCTTTTGGGTCTGGGTTCTCCCACCAAGAGAAAGTTGCAAGCTTCTTTCTAGATCTCCTCTGCCCTTGCATTTCTCCAGGCTGCAGGCAGAGATGTTAATGTGCTGCTGTGAGCTCTGTTGGTGGTTGTTGGTATGCTTTTAGCAAGGATCTTAAGGCAGAGAAGAGATTGATCTATGCTCTGGTAGAACATACATCAGGCTTCAGGTGAAATAGAGCTGTATCCACTTGCTCCAAAACAGACTGCTACAGGGTAGGAAACCTTGCCAGCAGCTCCTTTCTATTTCTGTGACAAAGAATGGTCTATACCTATGGCTTCAAAATCTCTCTTTTTTTTTTTTTTTTTTTCGCTGCTAAAGATGGGTTCTCCATGCAACTTCAAAATGTTAATAGAATATAAATGCCAGAAGGGAAGTGAGAAATGTTCCTGCCAGTTTCCAGTGGATGCCTATTAAATGCTCTGTGATAAGTTTGAAAAGAATAAGAGGATAATATATGTATTTTAACCACAGCTTCCCTGGTTCAGTGAAGTAGGTTCCAGTGTCCATGGCTGGTGTTCTCTGGGCAGTCAATAAGTGTCACAAGGCAAAATAGCCAAAATGTTTCATCTGAAACCAAAACTTCATAGGTTTCTACCTTCTTGTTTTTCCCTCTAATTCCTTCCCCCATACCTAGTAAAATTCTTCAGTATGGGTTTTCATTTACGTCCTACTTATGCGATTGTAGGTTGATTGTATACTATCTCAGGAATAAATCCCAAAGTTTGGTGTATCTTTTTTTTTTTTCTTTTTGGCACATGCAAAACACCACATGTAACAACCACATGCAGAATGCTTTGAAACTCAAATTGGAAGATCTGGATTGCAGAAGCTATGCTTTGAAGCATGCTTACAAAGGGTCCTATCAAAGAAGGTATTTCTTCTTTTAATTAAGAAGGCACTTTCATTCGCAATCTTATTTTCAGTGTTAGATAATTTTCCCCAACATTTTTTTAATATGCTGTAGAGAGAATAACAGCTGTTTTTCTTATCAGGATATGATGCTGTTCTGCTATTCAAATTAGGACTTTTAAAATGCTTATGTGTGTGTGTATATGTTGCTGAATGTGTTTTTTCCTTTTTTTTTTTAAGAAGCCTAGAAAATGCATGTGCTGTGGAAGTGTAACCTACTAAAATGTGGAGTTTCAGCAGGCCATCTTTACTAGCAAATAAGGAGTTTATATTTGATGAAGATGGTAACATATTGGTTGGAAGATGAATGTTGGATCCTCAGAAGGGTTTGGGGGTTGATACACACATGCTTTGATTATTTCCCCACTCTCTTTAACATGTATCTGCATTTCATGGTGAGGAATGCATCTAAGCTGTGTGTTACTCTGCAAATACCTACTATGCAGACTGACCTCAAGATCCTGCTAAAGCCATCCTTTCCCTGCATTCCACCCGTGAATTTATTGTGTTATTTATGGCTTTGGCCCGCTTCCAGTAAGTTGTCTGTACTTTGTAGGGTGCAGTGTAGTAACAATGCCCAGCCTCTAAGTACAAATGGGATCTCTGCAGTGCAGCACATGTACTCTGGCATTCACTCCTGATGGGAATTTTTGAAGCCAGAGCATAGCCAAATGCAATGATTAACTTTTTTTTTTTTCTTTTTTCTCTTTTTTAATTCAGAAGGGGAGGGAAACTGCTTTATTGCAATGTGGTTTGGTTTCTGGAGGTTTGCAAGGATGCCCAAGTGGAAGTTTGGCACTAAAATTCAAGCAGTTTGGAAAACTGGAAGTATAAGATGTTGAAGCTAAAAACAGTTGCTCAAAGAATGAAAATGATTGATAGTTTGCATGAGTAAAATGATTGTCTTTTACTGTCTTGCAGACTAGAAATGTCTCTGGTCATCTCCTGAGGAGCTTTTATTTCAATGCAGTTGGGCAGTGCTCTTAAATACGAAGAAACAGGGCATATCAGAGACTTTCCAATGTGTTCCTTATATGCAGGAGTGATTTAACCACTTTTAGCTTGCTAGTAAAAGATAAGCTTCAGCAAATGCAAGTGCCCTAATTCTTGAGAGGGGATAATTAACACAGAGGACTAATTCGTGTTTCTAGGAGGAGTTAACTGTAGTTGTAGGAGACAACTGATATGTGGTACCTGTTTTGGGTTTCTTTGCAATTAAAAGCTGTTTCTAACATTTTGACTCTTGCATTTTATAAAGTTGTGGGAATGGATGGAGAGATTGTTTTTGTCTCCCTCCCAGCAGCACGTATATCGAGAGTAACTCGTTGGTATCCTGCTAGGACCTCCATGTCTCGAAGAAGAGAAAAGGTCAGCATCTTTTCAACAACAGGAGAGCAGTTAGTCTGTTCTTCGGGATCTTTGAGATACAGAAGAAAATATTTTTACTGATCCCAAACAGATGCTTTTGTCTGTCTCACTGTTGCTGAGCAAATTGTTCACTTTTCATAACGACTTTTTACCAATCCCTTTGTTTTACTTCTTTTTAATCTCAGGACACAAATACGGTCATGGGACCCCCAGAAAGTCCCCCATGAATACGGTGAGGTGTAAGAGGCTCTAGAGGAGCTCCTGTGTGGCAGTGCCCCTCCCTGCGAGCCGTAGGAGCCGTGGGGAGACGCCACGATAGCAGACGCGCCGTGCGCTGCTGGTAGCCTTGGACAGTATCCCCCTTCAGTTATCATCGCAGAACAGCAAAGGAAGTTAACACAAAAACACGAGCGCTGAGGTCTGATTAGAATCAAGAGAAGCAAGGAAGTGCCGAGCTGAGATTTATATGCTGACCTTAATTAGCTCCATTGTTCTGGAGAACCGAAGCGAGCGCGGGGAGCAGCGCCGCGCTCGCCTCTCCTCAGTACCTGACCGAAGAAAGGAAAGAGCTCGGTGCGCTTTTGAGGCCTCGAGTTGGTGTGTGTTGCTTTAAAAAAAATATGCCAGGGCCTTCTCTTGTACGTTGTCATGCTGTGGATTTTAGAACTTTACCATTTTCAGATTTAAAAAAAAAAAAAAAGGATGCCCTGCTCTCAGGAAGTTTCGGTTTCTGGTGTGAACTGTGCCAAGGGGAAAAGGGGAAAATGGTGGTGTGGCGGAGCAACACCACCCTGCTCATGGGCAATAACATAAATCTCCATGTAACAGAGCGTATTCAGCGTAGCTTAGTGCTGCTTTGTTGCCCATGTCACAGTTCAAATGAGCACAAGCCACTTGACAGATTAGACTGTAGTCTTAGCGCATATGGCTCTGTGAGACCTTGATGTTTCCGCCTAAGTACGCTTGCAGGAACATCACCTTCTTTAAAAGGTTAGTGTTCCCAGGGATGCACCTCCCCTTCCCAACTTGAAAAGCTGCAAAATAAATACAGGCCTTAGCTTAGCAAGCACTAAAAAACCGAGGTGGTCTCTGCGGGGAGCTGAGATGCTCCTAGCCTTTTATCATAGCTGTGCACTGCATGGTTATCATAGAGATGTTAGCTGTGGAGGCTAATATGGGATGTGCAGTGTTGTTCACATTTCAGTTGAAGGTTTATATTCCTACCCGTGCTTCAGCTGGGGGATTCTCTGTAGAAAATGATGGTTGCTGAGAAAGTTTGTGTGTTAAGGTGATCCCCACATAGCTCTTTGTTCACAGAGGACAGAAGCCCTTCAGCAATAAGTGTGCACTCGGTTTCCTCTTCCTTGTTGTCCAAAGAGACTCCAAAGCCAAGTCCCAAAAGAGAATGAGGAAAAAGCTTCTCTCAAACTGTGCTTGTGGTTGCTGTCATTCCACCTTTAATGTATGTCTTCTAGCTTCACCTTTCCTCTCCCCGCCACCCCGGTACCTAACCTGCTCAACCTGTTCCCCTTCAGCATGCTGGAACCAGCAAGCTGCACAACATACCCCCGCTCAGGGTCAGCATTTGTTTTTCTTTTACTTTTCTCCCCCCTTTTCAAAGCAGGCTATTCATTGACAGTAGTTTTTCCGGGCCAGGGTGGGGGGAGGTTGAAACTTTTTCTGACTTCAAAAAAAAAAAAAAAGAAAGAAAAAAGAAAGAGGAGTGGGTGTGAGGCATCTTGTGTATCTTGGCATTTGGACTTAACCAGGGCCTTTCACTCACTCGTGTTTCTGTGCCTGTGATGCTGTGATGCTTAAGTTGCATGAGCTTCAGCAAAGATGGGTGCTGTAAACTGGCCATGCTTTTATCCAGTTGGTAAATAAGTAGCACAAAATAGACAAATACTTCGTTTTGCTCGAGGGCATCTGCTGGTTTCTGACTTCTCGAAGTTGCTCTCTGAGCTCAAGGTTTTTAAAAACACTTTCAGCGATTTTTAGCAAGTCCTTAGAGTCGGCTCTCCAGTGTTTCAGGTGGAAACCTGTCCTAAAGCAGAGGAGGCAAAACACTTCTGTGTGGCTCATTTTTAGCATCAAGCTATCTAAAAGTGCTGTGTGCCTTGGCTTCGGACTGGGAGTGATTGATGAGAGTGAGGTATTTGGGATGGACTGCACTGAAATTCACTGCGCTCTGGGGCGGAAGTTCCCGAACTCTCTGTGTTCTGCAGCAATTTCTGTTGATTCCTGTAAAGCAGCGCGAGTCCGCGAGTCGTGCTGGGGCTCTGCTTCCCCTGACTGCACTTGACTAAACAGCGGCTCTGCTGCTCGTGCAGGGGATGCTGTGAGATCACGGTTGGTGAGGAAGCAGGACCACATGTTCAGGAACAGCAGAGGAAATGGTCTAAGCACGTGAAGCGGCTCCTGCCGCGGCGCAGGCCTCGGCGCTGGGAGCAGCTCGCTGGAGCTGTGCGTGCCGCGATAACCCCTGCTTCCCTGCCCCTCGAGTCCTTCAGGCCGTATCAGGGCAGCGCGGGAGGCTGTGCTAACCGAGATGGGCCGCCCTTATCTGGCGCGGCTTCCTCGCGCGCGTGGGGCGCGCTGGTCGGCTCCGCGCGCAGCGTCCCCGGCGCGGCCGCGCGGGCTGTTTTTCCCTCCCCGAGCGGTGTGACGCAGCAAGCCGTGTGCCATCCGCGTTGCTCAACAGCGGAGTGTGACAGGGCAGCGACTGTGCTAGGGCTCGGCCCGGGTTCTGGGAAGTAGCTCAGGGTTCTGTTTGCGTGGCTGCTAAGGGCTGAGGTTTTGGGAAGAGACAGGACATACCTGGGATGGCTTCAACTGTGTTTACTCTCAAGGATAAAACTCTTTTTTGCCCCCTCCTGCCATCCCTTCTGTCTTTCTTTTCTTTTTCCCTCCTGATGCTAACAAGTAGAGCTGCTTTGACTGTTCTCAGCATCTTCCTTTTCTTTTAAAATAGTCAGCTACAAAGGCACTGGCTAAACTTACATACTGTGATAACTAAAGGAGGTGTCTGAAAACCACAGGTTGCCAAAAAGATGAAAGAAAATAGTAACTGAGAATGTCCTCAGCTTTTTTTTTTTTTTTGGTACATTGTTTTTAAAACACTATCCCTGCTTAGTTTGCTGGTTGTCAGTAAAATTTTCACTCCAAGCTTAAAAAGAATCACAGGAGGCCCTGAAAGATCTTCTTTCTAAGCTGTCCCTTATTAAACAGCCTCTTATGGCGTGGAGTTCTCCGGGCAGTATTTGGCGCTGTTAATTTGGGTCCCCTCTGAATTTACTGCAAACTGCATGCAGGCGTTTTGGTGAAGTGATACTGGGAAGTTCACATTGCCTTTCTGTTCTCTTTTGCCATCTCTTATGCAAGATGTGATGAGAACTGCAAACGAATGCTTTCTTTTCCTGTCCTTTGGGAAGCTTTGCTTTAGAGGCATGTTTTGAGTCACTTCCCTGCCACAGCATCATCGGGCAAATATTTCTCTCCTTTTCCATTGAGGTGCTCTGAAACCTCTGGTGGAGAGCAGGGGTATCTGAGCTGGGATGGGAATGCAGTTGTATCAATCTGAGCTTGTCTGAACTTGCTCATTCTGCGTAGCAAGTAGTTGCTTAAATATCTGTGAATACAGCATAATTATTCATGGTACTCTATCCCCTCCCTCCCCCTTTTGGATTTGTGTGTCACCCTCTTTCTTCTCGCTCCTGCTAAAAGCCTGCCTTTATCCCCACAGCAAAGCAGAATTTTGTTCTAGGATAAAAATACAAAATGGTTTGTGTGCATGTGTGCGTATCATATATCCGTAGGTATCATGTATTGGCAGCTGCATGAGACTGCTTAAATGTGCAGGCTGCCCGGGGTAGCACGGGAAAGGCACTTTCTGAGCTGTCATTTGGCTGTAATCAGATGGCTTTCGCAGCCCCAGCGCCCTCAGGTTGATCCAAATGACAGTGTTGGTGGCATCCTCACGATGCCGCCCGGCCGTAGGGTTATTTTGGCTTCGAGGGGGGCCCCCCGTGGCGCTGGGGGTGGCCGTGGCGGCCGCGCTCGCCGGGGCACCTCGGGCAGGTCCGGGCGGCGCTGCGGGCGGCGGGAACGCGCAGGGCCTCGCGCCGGGGGCACCGGGGCCGATCCCGCGGGCTCCGGCGGCCGAGTCGCTCCTGCCTTGCCCGCGTGCAGACGTGCAGCCAAAATGAGTCAGCTCTTTCCAATCTGATCCTTCCTGGGACGTGCTCGCCCCACCCTGCCCCTCTGATGGGATCACTCCGCTGTGTTAATTGCAATGGCTTTCTTACTAGCTTGGCCGTTGCGATGCCTTGCCGTGCAGCTCCTCGCTGTTTATCCCATGCTAGCATTAATCACTGCGTGCTTGGTGGTGCTTAAAAACTGTTTTGAGATTTCTCCACAGTTGTAAGAGGGCATATCCCAAAATATTGACATTGCAATTCAACAGCATTGCAGTTTTTGTTGACTTGCTGTGAAGTGTGCATGCCTGTCAGTCTAAGGGTTTTTTCTGTTTTGTTCTGAGGCTGCAAGTAGCAGACGAGTCAATAAGAAAAGACCAACAGAAGCTCTTCCAGATACGGATCATGTCTGATTTGCAGAATTACTTGCATCTTTCTGGTTTCTGTGATTGCAGCTGGCAAGGACTGGGCAAATTGCCCTCTTAAGTGGCTACTGTTGGTAATTAGCACTGGAAATACATTGCCGATACAGATTCTCTACATGTTTTGACAAACAACTAACTAACTAGCTCTTTAACCCTGAGGTATAATGTTACTGTACTTTGGACTTAAGTTCCAGTCATATTCACAAGACTCTAGGAAGAAGGTTGGCATTTTAAGTGATCGGTATATTAAGTGAATGCTAAAAATGCTACTGCTTACTTTTTGTGTGTTCAAAATTTCCTTTCCAAACATGTCAAACAACAAGTGATGAAGAGAAGTTGTTTTCTTCCTGCATTTCTAGATCATTTAGGCTGAAGTACAATTAGCTAAGCAGAATGAGTGACAAAAATGATGTGACCTCAACAGACAGACTCTGATTTTGAAGGCTATCTTCTCTTAACTCTGAACCATTTTTCATTATAAGGAACCTAGAATGTAGTGGACCAAATTTCAGCCTTTCTTGCATGCATCTTGCACTTATTAGGTGTATTAACATGGTACAAAGTTGAGGCTTAGGCAAAGCAGGCATTTAAATACAGAGGTGTTTGCTCATGTTTTGATTGACAAGTGTGCTCTTTACTGCTGGTTAGAGAAAATATATTGATTCTTGGGAGACTGCTTACTTTTATTAGAAAATAGCAGCATTAATTGAAAGATTCAAGGAAAGATAACAGCAGAATAGGTGAAGCATTTGTCAGCTGTATTGTCCTTAGGGCATGTGAACAGTTCAGTCCTTCTGAGAGTAGCCTGGTGAGCTTGAGCAGCTATTTATTAAAAAAAAAAAAAGAGGAGGGACAGAAGGTACTTATGATACACTTTCCCTCCCTTCTCCTTTAGAAGGCTTTTTTATTATTATTTATTCATTCTTAGTCTCTAAATAGATGTGTGGCTTTCTCCTTTCTTCAGATAGACATAAGATGTATGAGTGTCACCCTCTTGAATTTGGTTTCAGACTGTTCAGAAATCATGAGGGTGATGAGGAACAGCTGTGCACAAAGTACAGTAGAGTATAGGGTACATCTAGTGGTAAGGTGAAGAAACTCAGAATAATATGTGGGATACGAAGCCAGAACCCGAACCTGATCCTGTCAAGTGATCTCTCTGAACTGATAATGCCCAGATTCATTGGCCTTCCCACCGTGTTTTCACAGCAGTGGAGATGCGAGGGAGGAGGAGGGTGTTTATACACGCACTGAATCCTTGTGCTCAAGAATTAATCTTGATTTAGATCCTGGGACTTTCCCAAGCGGGCCTCAGTGAAATTGCCTGCTGCTCCCCCTCTGGACATGCTACTCCTCCTAATCAGACCTACCTGGCATAAACCTCCCTTGATGGGAAGCCAGCAGTTGGAAAGGAGGGAGTTGAACCCTGGGCTGTGCTCGGGGGTGGTGGACACGTCCCTCTTGTTCCTCACGCTGCCTGTGCCCGGGCTGCCAAGCCAGGCGGCCCCCGTCCCTCTTGGGGATGGGGAGCAGGTCAGCGGCTGTGGCAGCCCCGGCTGCCCCACGTGCTTTTCTTTTCCTCCTGGAGTTAGAGGTGGGCGATTCCCATGCACGCTATGGGGTGCTGCTTCTCTGAGGGATGAAGCGGTGCTGGTGGGCTGATCTGCATGCAAAGCAGGGCCTCCTGGTTTTGTTTGTTATTCAGTGGGACCCGGGAGCTGGGAGCAGCTGCGCTTTGCAGTTGCCTCTCTCAGGATGCATTTGACTCCTAGGTCTAGCCTTGAGCCAGCCAGTCAAAATCTTCCCACGTTCTGGCTTTGGCAAATGATGCTGCAGGCTGCCCTGCTTCAAGACCTCCAGAAAGCTTATATGATCAACATGCAAATCCTCTCTGCATTAAGAAAAGGCTGCAGCCTTTCTGGAGATCCTGTTCGTACCAGGATGTGACCAGTAAAAGCTACACAGCAGGGCAGTGGGACACGTTTGGGGTTTTTTTGTTGTTGTTTTGGTTTGGTTTTGTTCCCCCCCCATCCATGCCATGAGTCACCTCCCTTGGACGCTGCCATCGGAGAGAGGGGAAAAGAAGTAAGGCTCTTGAGTTCTGTATTTATTTATTTTTACAAAAGTCTCCTCCTCAATAAAAAGTAGTGAAGTGTTCTTCAGTTGTAACCGTTCTGGTAGAGTATTCACCCTTATGAAATCATAGTGAGGGCTAAAGGCTTTTTCTGTCTATTTGTTAAAAAGAAAAGCCTAAAAAAGGGAGAGAAGCCAGGGGAATTCTTGTGCAGTGTCATCTTAGTCACCATGTTCATGTGACCATTAGAGGGAAGAGGAGAGTTGTGGCAGAAGAGGAAGATAATTCTCATAAAGAGGATGGAATCAACCACCAGTAAAGCAGTTGAAAAATGGGATTTTGTTGGAGGGCTTCCTGGCACACGGTCGTAGCACAGTTGGATCCTCTTGGCTCACCTGTGAAATTCCTTTTGTGAGGGGGTGGAAAGAGAACAGGAGGAGAACTTTTTCACATACAGCTGTGCTGCAAAAAGCTTAGTATGTAGCAAGTTATCTGCATTTTTTGCATAGCAATTCTTAAACATGAGAGTTCAGTTTAGAGGTGGAACAGACCTTGTTTGGGAAAGACTTAATTTCCTCTTTCCATTTCAGGAATATTCTTTGCAAATTCCTCTTCTGGCCCAGTGTCTGGTCTCATCTTAAACAGAGCTCCACCACTTTCTTTGAGAGATTAATCAAGACCGGCTAGCACTTCAGGGCTAAGGAGTCATCCCTGACATTCAGCTTCAATTTTTACCACCTCCATTTTATCCTGCTAATCCTAATTGCATTTTAGTGTTCCACCTTTAGTGCTGTCCAAGTCTGTGTGTACCTGCATGCATGCTGGGGAGACTAACAGCCCCCATATGAAGTACAGATTTCAGAAGGGCTTTTTGCATTCCCTCACTCCTTCACTGCTCTTTGTGTTGCTCTGTAGGATGGCACAGAGCCACAATTCATTGATTTAATTTAGAAGAAAGCAATGTTTCATCAGCCATGGCTCTTGCTCTCTTCTGAGCTGAAGTAGTCGTCACTTAAGAGCTGCTTGGCACATGTTATTGTAACCTGGATGTGTGGCTGTAAGCATAAGTTTTCCTGTGCATCTCCTTTATTTATTTAATTTTTTTTTACTTCCACATTTAAAAGTCAAGAGTTTACCTTTACTTTTCAGAACTGAAAAGTCTCATATCAGTTTCCTTTATTGCTGTGGATACTGCAAGCCAGACCAACTTATGATCCTGGCTTTCATATTAATCATATGCCAGTGCTGTCAGGCCAAACAGTCACAATGGGAAAGCAACTTTTAAGCACAGCTTTGTTCCTGTTCTCCTTATATCTTGGCAGGCTAAATAGTGAGGATGAACATTTTCAGTGTAAGATCTAATCAAGGCAAATTCTTCTAAAGCAGGATAAGGCGACACAAATACTGTCGTGTTGCTCCCCCTCATCTCATCTTAATTATAGTTAGGAAACTTTTTAAATAAAAGGGGCTCTGGTGAAGGGAACTTTAAAAGTTGTGGATACGTACGGGACTTGGCATCTGCTGCAGTTCAAGCCAAGCTGGGTGATAAATGCTTTCTCGAGGCAGAATGACATCCCTGTTGCAAAGTTTAAAAGAGAGATGAAGATTGTGCCTATCCTTTGTACTGTTTTCCTTTATCTTCCTGCTTATCTTGGGTTGTAGCTCGAGTAATCTCTTTCCTCTCCACCCTTGACTTGATGTAGGGAAACTTGCTTAACCTGCCAAAGGAATAAACCTGCTCGCTGTAATGGCTGCAATGCGGACAGGCTGCGGCTCTCCTTGAGAGCTCTGGAACTTGCTGCTTTGCTTTCAGGGTTGTTTTTTTGCTTTGTTCCCCCCCGCCTCCTCCCTGCTCCCCCTCTTAATGGTTGCAGGAGAGAGCTATCACTGTGTCTGTGATATTTGACCTACACAGTAAAAGTCAAAGGTGCAGATGGGGTGTCTTCCTGTTTATAGCTCAATAGCTCAGGCCGCTTCCTTTCAAACGTGCAAGGCTGAGACGTGAAGGGATTCCCACATTCCTCGCTGTGGGCATGGCTCCTGCTGCGGCGCGGGGCACGGCCGGAGCGGAGAGCTGCGGCCGCCACCAGGCGCAGCGTGACCCAGCACTGTCGTGTTACACCCAGATTAGCAAACCCTGCCTCCTTAGCATGCGCCGTGTTGCAAATGTCGCCGCTTTGGGGACGTGCAGGAGCCAGGATGTTTGCGCGCGGAGGTGCCAGGCCGGGCTGCCGCGAGCCTGGAGATCGCAGCGGTTCCTCCTGGTTGTAGCATGTGACATCGCAGCCCTCTTCAAGGAGGAGCAGCTTCGCTGGAACGAGCACGGTTAAACAGATGGGAAAACAGCAGGAGGAAAGGACCTAGCCCTAAGGAAGCTGTTTTGCATGGGAGTTACTGAGCAGGAATTTTGTACGCTCGTTAGTGACAGAAAGGCAACTTCAAAAGAACACAGAAACAACCAAAAAAACCCACCACACTTACAGTGGGGAAGGTGTTTTTTGATTTTTTGTTTGTCTTCTGGGTGAATATGACTTTGCCTGACTGCTTTTGCTCTCTAGCTCTCTGAAGAGTAACTGGCCAAGCAATGTTAGCTATGCATCAGCCGGGCTGCCAGAAGGTTAAGCATGCAGGCCCTGCGTCTCTGCCTGTGTCTGGGGTGGGGAGGACAGACAGGCACATGCATAACACCGTATCTCACTTTCAAGAGCTCATCACAACTTGGAAAGCAGTTTTTACCTAAAACAGAACTCAGAAGAGCACCTTTGCTTTGCTTGTGCAACTGGGTACTGTGTTTTTGGCTTGCTGTTGTTCCCAGTTGCTTTTCAAGTTCATCTTCAGCCATTGTGCATGGAAGGAAGTCCTTTGAACAAATAGGCTCTTTTTTTTTTTTTTTTTTTTTTGGTTAATCTTGCATGAATACAGGCAACTGCTCTTAACATTGTTGATATATCATCCATAGCAGGCTCTGGGATTGGTTTATCTGGCATGAGAAGATAGAGCAGTGCCAAAGGGGGGGGGGATAGAGAAGAGCCCCTCCAAAAGACTAAGAAAACGGATAAGAGCCTGGAAGGTGATAAACCACAGTACCTGTAGATTTTTCTGAGGCTTTTGATCAGCTCCTGTTGGTGCTTTGCGTTGTAGGGCTGCCGCAGGGCTAAGGAAGGAGAGTGCACAGCACCTCTGAGACTGCGTGAGCCCTCTGACTCCTGCCTGTGCCCTTCATAACCTGGAGAGGGCCAATTCCCCTGAGGTTAAAGCTTCCTTTTGGTCCCAAGCAGCTGTATGATGGGGAAAGAGGTGAAGACAAATGCAGTAGCATTTCTACCTGTCCTGCGAGGTGCACAGAGATGCTCTCTCCTCCTTGAACCCCTGCCCTGGTGTGACAGGCACCTACAGCCGTGTGTCCCCCATCGGCTTCAGGGGAGTCTGACCGCGGGTCAGTTCGGTCCAGTGTCTTATCTCAAAGCATCATGTCCTTGGCATCCAAAACTGAAATTGATTTTATGTCATAACACGCAGGCAGTTATGAGGACTCGCCTAGGTTACAACATTCTCTCGTGTTTGAACATGATAGCAGGCAGTCAAGTTAAGTGACACAGTCCTAAGCTGAGTTGGTGGTGTGACTTCTGGAGGAGAGCAACTAAATGCCATTGACTTTGTTTCCCTTGTGCTGCTTTGAAATTGGTCCTGTGGACAAACTGTCCAATTTTTAACTGTTAGAAGTAAAAATTTCCATTGCACTTAAGAGATGTGGAAAAAAGGGCAACACATCTGTTTGGAGAGAGGGAAAAACACAGTGAAAAGGTACCACCCGAGCTTTGAGTGCTCAGGAGCAGCACAGGGAGGACACCTTTCCTCTAACTGAGTGGAACTGGAAGAGAGTGTCTTCCTCCAACTGCAAATACAGAAGACTGAGAGGCCTGTGGATCAAATATGGAAACATTCAGGGGATTGCTTCTTGGACCATTTTGTCCCTCCTTTCGCATCCAAGAACCAGAGAGACATGTTAGACTTGTATCAGTCTATCTGCTGCAGTTCAGTAACACAACTGTGTTTATAGAAGTTTCAACCTTTTGAAGACGTGTGCTCTACAGAACCTTCTTGCCCCTTTTCAGTTTCCTTATGTGACAGAAATGGTTGTTTCGTTGGCGTTGGGGGGTTGTAAACATGTTTTGACAGTATGGACTTTTGCAAGTAATACCTGATGCAGCTTAGCAGCATTACCGGATGCATCTTGACCTCAAACTAACAACTTTTAGTTGTGTTTGGACTTTGGGGTGCACCAATATGCTGTATTAAGGATAAGATGGAAAAGGCTGCATGTATTTAGGAAGTGCTGCTGTGGCAGATTGGTATATACTGATCTACGTGGGGCGCGGTCTGAAATAAGAAGAGGAGAGCAAACTAAAGACTAGACTCGTCTTTGCATGGAGGCTAAGCTTTGGGGGGCATTTCTTCTCTATTAGACGCCACACTGGGCTGTGTTGTGATGGGGGACGCACGCGGTGCGTGTGGGGCCGGGAGGCAGCAGGTATTGGGATTAAAATGTACGTGAACTTCCAAGTCCTGATGAGTGCGTTGAAAGACTGTGGTGCTCCCTCTCCTGCTCAGGCACATGAAGATTCACGAGAAGGACCCGAACAGCACGGCGAGTGCGACTCCCCCGTCTCCTCTGAAGCGACGGCGACTGTCGTCTAAACGGAAACTCAGTCAAGATGCCGAGACAGACAGAGAGGAAAGGACACCTGCAAAAAAGGTTCTGTACAGAGCACGGAGCAAAAGACTTTCCTGCCTGCTGCCTAAACTTTCAGCTCTTGCATTTATGCAGATGGCATGAAAAAAAAGTGGTTGTTACAGACCTGTATATTTCAAGATACCCTTTCTTCCCGTGTAACTAACAGTGTATTCGGAGGTTGAGATCAATTTTATAATTTCAGACCTCAAAAGAATTCCAGCTTTGTAGATTTTGTTCATTTTTTTCTCTTACAATTGCATAGTTAATTTGTATTGCATAGTTAATGTTGGATGATAAGAGGAAGAACTATTCCTTCAGCACTGCAATTTTTCTGTTTTTTTTTCCCCATTTAGCTCAAAGCAGTCTTGCAAGATAGTGATTTAAACTTTCAAAAAACAGTGTTTGCTTCAAAAGCAGCAGTGACTGAAGTTTGAGAGTTTTGGTGCAGAAATAACTGAAAAATATTTATTTGAAGAGTAGAAGTTTCCATAGGGTTTTGTTTATGAAATATTGTTGCATTTCTGTCATTTATACAAAATTTATGGCAGCTGCCAAACTTAACTCTACCCTTTCTGCTTACAATCTTTAAATGGTAAAGTATTAGCAACTGAACCTAGTCCAGTATTCCTTGTTTCTGTGCATGTTTTTCTTCCTGTAATCAGAAGAGGGCTACGGGAAATGTGCAGAAGTTCACTGCTTTTCCATGGACTGCTCGAGCTAGTAGTTGGCAGTAACTCAGTGGCATAAATAATTTAGGCTGAGAGCCTGCCTGGCTTTCTGAAGGGGCAGGGATGCTAATTTAGTGGCATATAAGCATGCAGGTTTGTAAGTTGTTCGTATCACAGTTTCTTGTTAAAACCGATGTATACATGACTTAGCTAAAAACTTTTGTCTCTTTTGGAGCCTCCTTCTCTGCTGTGCGTGTTCTCAACACTTGCAGTCTCTGTCCCTCGCCTTCTTCCTCTTACTGAAATGAAGTCATTTCTGGTAGCCTGCAGCAAAGTGTATAGGCTGCTTCATTTTTAAGAGGGCTCTGAGTGGATTGCACATTTTATTTTATTGCTTAAAATTCGCTTTAGTGAGTTGTATTTATTTTTCTTCTCTCTCTGAAGGTTGTTGAGGACTCTCAATCCGGCGAAGGGGATAGGAAGGCTGAGGAGGAAGTTTATCATTGTCCATTGTGTTTCAAAGATTTTTTCTGCAAGTATGGACTGGAGTCCCACATGGAGACAACACATCCAGATAACTCACTGAGGTAAGAAACTGGCCTGGGAGTGTTTCTGGTCACCAGATGGCCCGAGGGAGCCTACTGAGGAGAAGACACCTCTCAGAACTGCTACATGACCCTCTTGCTATTTCAGACCGTTTTCAAGGTGCTTTTGCCTCATCTTGTGTTACTTGGGTGCTTTTAGACCTTATTTTAATACTTTTGCAAGTATAGGAAATCTTGCCAGCCAGTAACTTGGTATGTCTTTGGAAGAAATGAGAGCACTCCTTTCCATCCCCAAGCACATTCCAGTTGTTACATAAGACTGTATATTTTGGGGGGAAGATCTCAGATAGCCAGCATGCTTAAAACATGAAGAGAATCTTGATTAAAATTATTTGGGTACCAATGTATGTGATTTTCTGGATGGGAAAAAGAAGGCGGATTGGATATAAATGTTTGTCATGGGAGTGAGTGAAGATAAATGAGCTTCTGGTTCCACCCTTGCAGTAAAATGTGTTATGTTTTTCTGCCTGTTGAGGTTAAGGAATGTTTTGGATTTTGGCTTAAACCAGTTTCTCTTAACAAGGAAAAATTAGTTATTAATTGTTTGGAAAGGTGCTTAGGTTTTCTGTTTTGGTTTGAGTAATTGCTCCTGGGACTCCTGATTCTTTTTCATTTCCTGTTTTTCACTATAGGAAAAGGTAGAGTCAGATACATGAAGATACAAACAAGATACCCCAACTCTCATTTGAACATGTAGAAGAGTTGCAATTTAAGACAACTAGTTTATTCATATACACAAGCTTCTTGTCTGTGTTTTATAAGCGCATTTTAGGAGAGGGGTTGAGAAATCAGCATCTTAAAGTGTCAACATGCTGTTCCTGCCTATACTTTCATAGTAGAAAGAGATGGAGAGGAGCTGGAGTTAAACTTTTGTATTAGAGAGCCTTAGAAATGGTATGTAAAACCATTCTTTGGGAAAAAAAAAATAGAAGGTTGTAACTGCTGTAATTATTGGGGGAAGGACTTAGAGAGCTCTTTCCTAAACTTAGTTTAACAAATAGCAGTTAATTAGATGAGATTTGCTGTTTCTGAAGAAAATTTGGTATATTTTCGTTATAGAGCAAAACTGAAAAACTTCAGGTAGATCTCTATAACTCTAGTTAAGGGAGGCTTACCCCTTATTTTTTTTTCCATATAATACACTTTGGATAAGTGGGTTGCCATATTCTGTTTAACCTGATGTTAGCCTTGTTTTTGAGCTTTTGTAAAGACTAAATCTCTTTGTGAGCCTGTGGCTCCCTGTAGCTTCACTGCTGCGAAGTTGAGCAGACAGCTGGATTCTCCCGTTTTACATGATGGATAAAGATACCAGAACAGATATCCTTCTTGCTTGGCAGCATTATACTCTGCTGCTGCAAGGCAAGAAGAGATTGCCTGCAGAAGCACACTGTTCCCCTTGCACAACTCTTTATTAGGAGGCTTGCTTTCGGATAACCTTCTCCTGAAATGGATTTTGCTACCCACAGTTGTGTTGAGCAACAAAGACCGAAAAGTGTCTCTAAATCGAGGCCATGATTGTCAGGCTCTGTGGGCATGAGTTAAGGGCGGTGCTGGGATGCTGGGATGTCTTTATGGGCTTGTCTAGACGATGGTGAGGGGGATTTTATCAAATGTTTGCTTTAGCAATTTAAGACATGTCAGTGGAGATAGGGCAAAAAAGGGAGCTTGACAAGAGAACAAGGCTCTCCCTAGACAGCTAACATGTTCATATTCAACTTGCCCTGCCTATCTGGTTTAAAATACACCTTTTGTCCTACTCTAGACAAGTCAAATGACACTACCTACTTGGCCCAACCTAGGAGAAAATCCTCTGGTAAGCAGAGGAGTTTGCACCGTTGTTAAGGTGACTGTTTCAACACAAAAGGAGGTAGTAAGTAGAAATCCTTGGCAGCTGGAGACTGTAATTCTTGGTTCGTTTGTAGGATTCAACAAAATAGGCTGAATGCGGTACACCATTCTCAGCTCTAAGTTAATGTGACTTTAATGTAATTGAAATGACTCCTCTTAGTGAGGCTTGTGGGTTTTTTTGAGTGAAAGAAGTGATGGAAAGAGAAAATGTTGCTAGAATATTAGGAGGCATGTATGCATGGGTGTGTTTGTGGTGGGGAGGCAAACTGGAAAATGTTAGAAGGCTTTCATCAAATCCTGATGTTTCCTTATTGTAGAAAAATGAGAAGGAAGAACTTATGTAAGTTTAAAAACAAAGAAAACAAAATTTGTAAGAGTAGAGTGCCTTGATCAGAACTTGTGTATAGCAGGGATCGGGTGTTGTGCATCCCACAGCCAGATGCTCCTGCAGTTGTTTTGCAGCTACCACTTTGGGTGCCCCAGCACAGCTCGTTTTTACTGCGCAAACACAAGGATTGCTCCATCAGCCCTGGCACGCCACAGCACAGGGCAGACCCCTGCCTCCCTTGAGCTGCCCCGTATGTTAGGATAGAAATGACTGTGCAGTGCTCAGATGGGTATTGCCGTGTCGGCGCTGCTGCCCTCCCTCTGGGGTTACACCCCCAGCCAGCAGCCAAGCGGCAGGGGATGCAGGAGCTTCCCTGCGCTCCCTTAATGCTGCTGCTGTCGCGCTGCTGCGCAAACACAGCTCTCCGTGCGGAGCGGAGCGGCTGCCTGTCCCGGCCCCGCTCTGCAGAAGCAGACAAGGTAATGCCTGCTGGCCCCAGGATCAGCGGGTGAGCAACTAATTTCCAGGGCAGGGCCTTTGTCCTCCCAGATAACATCAAATGAGCAACTTTTAAGTCGCGGGGTTAGCTCCTCAGAGCGGGATGAAAAGGCATCCCGCGTCGCCATCCTCCTGAGCGCCTCCTCTCCCGGGGAGGCAGGAGCCCCCATTGTTTACTGGGGGCAGAATAAACAATGCCTAATCCAGCGATTGTACCAGAGAGGGGCTCCCCGCTTGGGAGGGGACCTCTCCATCATGTAAAATCCGAGATCCCGCATCCTTGTCTCTTAATTAGGCTAAGGACTGCCCTTCTCAAGGGAGCAATAATAGGGCCCTTTGTCATGCCAACAATAGGCCATGGCACCGGGGGTCCTTCACAGCATTAACCCCCCGGCCAGGCTCTGTCCCTGTGCAGTCCGGGACCAGCACCGTAACTAGCCACGTTCGCTGTGGGAGGCGGCACCACAGGGCTTCCCGAGCCCTGCGCCTCCCTACCTGGCCTGTGGAGGAGCGCGGCCAGGGCCTCCAGCCACCGTCTATTTTGGTGAGTTTCTATCCGAGCGCTGATATAATTAGCAGAGCCCCGGGAAGGCGGCTGCGCGCGGCCAATAGGGAGAAGGAGAAGCCTCGCGGAGCGGGATAACTTCTCTGGAAAGTTTTGCGGCTCTGGGCTGCTGTCAAACATGGTAATGCGCTTGTAAAGGTCGCCTGACAGACAGCTCTGAGCAACACCAGCAGCCCCGGGAAAGGAGGCGTGAGGATTTCCTGAGGAGAAACCTCCCGAGGCGCTCCATGAGGTTTCTCTTCTTTCCTTTGGCAAGGACAATGGAACAGGCTTAAAGGAAAACGTGTGGCTTTAAAAGAAAGAAAAAAAAAGTTTGTACACCATAAAATTCCTCCGTTGGTTTCACTGTAACCAAAGCATACCTTTTATATTTCCTCTCCCCCTCTCCTCCAGAAGGCTTTCTCCAGTACTCCCTGTACCAGTGGCTCAAGGTTTTATTTTTCTCCTTCCCTGCAGCAACAGGGAGACTTTTCTTCTGCTTCTCCTGCCCGTGTATCTTTCTGCAGAGCGGAGGGAGGTGTGGATAACGGTGCGCTTATCACCTTTCTTAGGGATGTGTTTCTGCATCAGTCATCAGCAAGGAAAGCGTGTACAGTTTCAAGCAGAAGTAAAGCCTGCACCTTAGTGAGTGTCCAGAGGGCTTTTTAATCATATTTATTTCACTAGGGCATTGCTTTTAATGACATGATTTGGTTTTGTTAACTGTTTTTTATAGGAGACTAGCAGAGAGAAGAAAAAGGTATTACAGGGTGTGAAAGAGGCTGCCTCATCCCTGAGCTGGCTGAGTAACCAGTGCCAGTAGCTGCCTACTGTCATGAATGGATTCAAGGTGGATGAAGTTTTCCAGCCTTTTACTGAGCGTGTCCAAACAGTGATATAATATATTAAGCTTTGCAACTTGCCAAATCCCGGGCATATTTTCACAAGGACAGCAAAAGCTGTTCTCTCGCCCCAGGATAATGTGCCTCTGTAGAGTTTCAAAACAAAACCAAAAGCCACTCACAGTCTACCTTGTTCTTCAAAACAGCTTACCCAAGTTTTGCTGAAACTTGTAAAGTCAAATTGGCTTGAGGTTGAACGCCACCATGGAAGGCTGTTGTTTTGAACAGCTAAATTGGTAGACACGTAGCAGCAGAAAAATTCAGGTGCTTGAAAGGAAAGTGTCGGGAAGACATCCTGGCTGTTGGTGCTTGTCGTCTTCTGCCTCCAGTTTTGCAAGGATAATCACTCTTGTTTCTGAATACCCTGTCTGTTTGGGAAGTGCTGCTCTGAAGCAAAATGGACAATTTTAATGCCCTAAATGAGGGCAAATTGTTTTGCAAGATGCCACGTGCAACTTGCAATTCAGTCAGGTTGGTCAGCGTGCTCCCCACTTTGCCTCCACATCCCCATTCCTCACTGCATGGTGTCAGGAGGTGAGATGCTGCAAGTCATTTGGACCTACATCACAGTATTAGTCACTTTAGCTTATGCACATTTAAGTCTAAAAGTTGAGTCAAAGTAATTCCAGCTACTTCAATATTATCTTTGTTGTCCAGTTACTAGGAAAAAAAAAAAAAAAAGCCTCTCTGCTCAAAACTCCCCTGAAGTTTCTTTCCTGTTTTTGCTACTGCCTACTTAAGCAACTTCAGGAATTCGCTTTCCCTCCTTGTCTCTCAGATTCAGCATAATTCTGCTGACTTCATTTTTGTGAAGTGCATTGTTTTCTGTCCCTGTCAGCATTTTTTAGGACATTATGGGTGGAAGTTAGTGACATTGCAAAACTGAGAGAGTGAATGCATTTGAAAACCAAATGTGGTTTGCAATTTGTATTACTTGTCAGCCAAACCTAAAGGTTCGTGGTGGGGAGAGGGTTTTTTTCCAAGTAGTTGACTCTCTTACTGGAACCAGCATTATGAAATTTCATACTACTTTCCAAGTGTAGCTGTTCATGTATACATAGGTAGGTCTCACTTCTAGTTAGCACCTCAAAACATGAAACTTGCATTCTTTAATGCAGCTGGATAGTTCTGAGGTTGTCATATTCCACACAATTGTCAGATATCACGAGACAGTGTAAAACCCTTGAGCGTACACATGTCCATGGTTTTGGCAAAAATCTTGATGCTTATCCCTCTTAGCCATTGTTTTAGTTTGTACCAGCAAGGATACTTTATGAAAGAACTGCCAGAGTTATCAAGTGCTAGCACAGCAACTGCCAGGCGAGCTGGTGTAGCTGTGGACAGAGATGCAAAAGGGTTGGTTGTGCGGCTTTGCCGTTTCGCTTGACTCTTCTCTTGGGTTCTGCTCTGAAAGCTGCGTGCTCTGTGCCTTGCTGATAAAAACAAGGAACTGATAAAACCAGGAACTGAATCCTCATCTTTGTTAGCTGCATTGTCAGTTTAGGAGCAATTCAATGAGCCAGCTGGTGGCAATGAAAACTAGTTCTGGTGAAACAGTAGGAGAAAAATAAGCCACGGTAGCAAGTAACTCGTAATGTTAAGATAAAGGAGCGGGTATGCAACCAAGCTGGTGAATGCATCCTTCTACTGAGCAGATAAAAAGGAGAAGTAGAGTTAGAGGGATGAGCATCTGTCTTTATGCTGGCTTGCAAAACCAGATGAGGACTGCAGTGCAATATGGAGTTTCTGTTCAAGAAAGGGTGACAGGAAACATCTGAAGAGCAGAGCGAGTCCAAGTCTGACCTAGAGGTGGTCAGCGCACATCAGGGAGCCTGTTGTGATGGGAGACTGGGAATCCAGAGCAGCCGGGTAAAAGTATCAGATAGTGAATGGACTTGGGGAGTGACACTCATGTGAAACAGTGTGGTGTGTCACATGAATATCTTAGCTTGGTTACAAGAATAGAAAGCGGGTGAAATGCAAAGCTGTCTCTGGAGGAGAGCTTCTGGTAACAGGGAATAGAGGCGGGAAAGAGGGCTCATCCCCAGCGGGTCGTTAGGAGGCCCGAGCGTTCCTGGTGGCCGGCGCTGATCTCGCCGAAGTGGTGGCCACTGCGTATTGTGTTGGCAGTCACGTCCGCGTGCTGAGCATAGCTGCCCTGTGAGTGGAGATAAGGGCAAGCGTGTTCAGCCCGGATTCGGCTGCACCTGTCTGTGAACCCTGTTGTCATCAGTAGATGGTTGTGGGATAAACAACCTACTGGGGGTACCTTTTTTTTTTTTAACATGGTAGAAATAGATGTGTTCTTTAACTTTTGCCAGTACTTCAAAAACTACAATTTTTTTTTGTCTCCCAAAGAATACCAGAAAGTCCATTTGAAATTGTATGTTCAAACAGTTGCTTCTATTTTGGATGCTATGCAACTTGAAAGTTTTGTAGCTATAGAAGACAGCGCTGGTCAGGTTTTTCTTTTCAGGTATGCTTGCCCTGCTTGCTAAACATTTGATTGCTGTTTATGTTGAGCTTCAGCTCTTGCTCTGTGATTCTGTTCAACAGGTTCTTGACATTCGTGTTTTTCTAAACTTTGACCTTTAAAGGGTCATTGTGGGAAAATGAACTGCTACGTTTGTGCAAGCGTCTGTGGGCCATCCCTGTTTCTTCCTTTTATTTGTTCTTAGTTATGTGGGTTTTTGTCTGTTGAAGTAGATGGAAGAGTGAGCTGCTATTCCACCGGGACAGGTACTAAAATCCGGCAGCGCTGTGTTTTTGCCGGTGCATGCAGTTCAGGGTATCATTACGGAAAAGCTAAATATTCTCTGATTTTCTTTTCTCCCTTGCGGAGAAGACAGCGGTTGGCTCGTGGCTTCTGGAGCGGCGCTAGCTGCAGGAGCCGGGCCGCGGCCGCGCTCGCCCGGCCCCGCAGCACGCGGCAGGTCTGGGATGCACCACATGGCCCAGCTGCCGTCGGGGCCGCGGCAGCTCCGGCGCGCGCAGAGACCCCGGTGCCGCTCCGGGAGCGCGCGGAGCGCCGGGCCCTGGCTCCGCATCCCTCTGTGAACAGGTCTGGCACCGTGCGTTCAGCCCTCGCCGTGCCTGCAGGCTGGGCTATCCCATCACTGCTCTGCAGGGAGTGGGAGACACGAGTGTGGCCCCCAGGCCCTGCTGGGAAGGAGGTGAAGGCCATGGGGGATTTTTTGTCCAAAAGGAGATGAGTATCTGGTGCCGGCTGGGTTTGCACAGGAGCAGAAACCAATTTGCTCTTCCCCACCTCCCTCCCTCCACCTTCACCTATGGGAAAAGTAAAGAAGCCCCTTCCTGAAGGGGAGTATGTCTGTGGCTCCTTAGTTTTTCTTCACAGATGATAAAAGTCTGTATGTGAAAACCTCCTTTTCTGCATCTCCTCTTCCCCCTGAGCCTCGTGGGCAGCACCGGGTACCAGCATGAGCCCATGAGTCTGCTCCCCCCGCTGGACTGCGGCCAGAGCTCAGCTGGATGCAACTTTGTCCCTCTTTTTCTTTTTTGTTTTGTTTCACTTTTAGTTTAGCAGGGGACTTTTAGAAGTCTGAAGGAGAGCTGTGCTAATTGCAAAAGTTAGGTGAGATGGAAAGCAGAATAATAACGATGACAGTGGGAATTTATGCGTGGTACCTCATGGGGACTGAAGAAGGAGGAGTCCAGGGATTTAAAAGCATCGCTGTGGGGTTTGTCCTTGCCTTGCTGCCCTTGGGTCTAGTTGTGCCAAGAGTCGGGGCTGGAAAGGAACAAAATAATACCCTGTTTTTTTTACTTTTTTTTTTTACTTTTCTTTTTTTACTTTTCATAATGCCAGGAAATTAATGCTGTTTTTATGTGCTAACTTCCACAGTTCTAGCAACGTGGTATGAGCAAGCTGTATGCATGGAAATTTCAGGTTTGGACTTCTCTTGCATGGGTTCAGGTGCATAAACTCCTAAATGTTAAATAATCACTTTGCCTTTCCCATCCTGGGTCCCAGGTGAAGCAGAACACATTTGTTTAGTCTTCTGGTGACAAAATGGTTCAAACAAATATCTGAAGAATTGCGATTACTGAAATGTAAAATTTAGAAGGATCAAATTGGAAGCCTTTGCTGTTTAATGAATTTTGCTTAAAATTTGGCTCTGAGTTTCCTCTCCAAAATGTCTTTTCTTTTTTTCCTTTTTTTCTTTTTTAAAATAAGAAAATTTACATTGCTGACAAATTGGAATTGACTCAGAGGTGAGGGTAATGCAAAGGAACAGGCATTGCTTACATAAACTTTTCTTGCATAGGTGCTGCTTGTCATAAGTGTAGCAAATCCCAGCTTGCCTCTGAGCAAGCTACACAAAGGACTATTTCTTAGAGCACGTTAAAATGCTTTTCTATCTTAATTAGCATTTCAGATTTCAAGAATATTAATTTACTCTAAGTAGAAGGCCTTTTAATCATGTGTTTTTGCATAGATGTCTTGTCTACATTTTTTTTTAAGGTGCAGTGGTATAGCAATAATTAAACAGCCTCAGCTGGTATGATATGTGGACTGAGCACCAAGGTCAGCCTGGTCATTGCCCTGTCATTGCACAGCTATATCACAGATTTGCTTCTGTGTTTTATCACGTCTGTTTTCTCACCCACTTGTTTTTTACCGCTCTGCTAGGGAGCCAGAATCCAAGTACCACATTCACATTGTACAGGTTTAAATGTACAAGGTAAAAGTCATGTGAGGGTGAAGCTCATTTTAAAGCAGCATGAGCTGAACTGCAGGATTTTTTTTTCCTTTTTGCTTATAATTGAATCTCTGTGTTTGGCACTGTACAGCTTTCTCCTCTCTGCTCCATAGTCATATTTATTGAAAAATGGGAAACTCTGGCCAGGGCGAGCTATCACATGATAATACAGCAGCATGGGTGTTTGTTTTTGTTCTTTGGTACATCTGGAAAGCTCCCTCGCAAGTCCTGGGCTCTTCTTGCGCAGGTAGTGAGCCATTGCTCTGCCTATCCTGCTAGCCCTCTCAGAACCTGTTCCCGTCGCTGCTTCCTGGAGTCGAACCATCCGTGTTTGACTTGGCTCTGTGCACAGGCTGACTTGTGAAACTGTAAGGAGACGGGTTTTTTTGTTGTTGTTTTTTAAGTTCATCACAAGCAAAGTATTACCATATGTTTCAGTTGCTTATTAGATGTACTGGGCTTTTCAGTATTTCCTTGTTCTATATTGCAGCTTTTTAAAAGGAGCTTAAGCAAGAGGAAGAACATGGCCACATCACCTAGGATTCCCTTCTCTTTTGCAGTATTGGCCTGTGTTCTAGATTAAAAAAAATGTAGGCATTGTTACTATTTAAAGATGGAAGATAGCACTGATGACAAAACTGAGAAATTGTTAGACTTCCTTAATTTTTTTTTTTAACGTTTCCAATTGTTAGGCTTGGCAATTGGTTCGATTTTACGCAAATACGAGCGTTTTGTTCACGTAACCCGATGCTTGCAGGAACGGGTTAGGTTTTAGCGTTCAGTTACCTGTAAGCTTTCCTTGGCGTCAGTTCGCGGACGTATCCACGTCCGTGGTGGAATCTCATTAAACACTATCTGGAGGAAACTTGGGCTTCCTTGGTGGAGGGGAGATGGAGGGGAAGGGGAAGGCTCCCTGCCAAAACGTGCACTCCCACACTGGAAGCGCCTGGAGCGCGGGGCAGCGAGCACGCGCTTCCCAGGGACACGGCACGGTGCAACGCCTGCTGAAGACACCGGGTCCAGGCACAGGGGATTTAAGTGCCCCAAAATGCCTGTATCGTGAAATAGCAGCATGCATTTGGTCTGGGTGCTTCAATGAGGAGCTTCTTTTTTTTTTTTTTTTTTTTTTTTTTTACCAAACGGAAAAAGTTTAATCCTTGTCCTGGTTTTTTTTTTTTTTTTTATTCTTGCTTCTTTCATTTACCCTTCCAACAAGGGAAAAATCAAAGAAAGGAAGGCTAAAAAGGAAATAGAAAATGATAGTTGCCTAATTCGATCCACAGTAAAGAGGGTTACTTTTTTTCTTTCAAGAAATATTACAGTTTTCTTGGGGGGGCTCCCCTTGCATGGAAAACACCATATTTAAATTGCAAGTTTTTGCTGCCTTGCAGCATAATCCTTGATACAGGTGTGCTGAGATGGACTTTGACACAGGTCTCTAGGAGAATGACTCTAAAGTGCCACCTTCGACGGGAGCCCTGAGCAAGCGCGCGCTCCAGGTTCATCCTCGTCCATAGAGATGTTGGCCAGCGCAGGCAAGGGGCCGAGCAAGATTGAGGAGCCCCAATTCCCACCCATCCTGAATCTCTCGGGGACGTCGGCTGCTGCCCGGGTGGGACAGTGTGCCTTCACGGCACAGCTGGTGTGTTAATTTTAGCTGTCAAAGAACATGGAAAGAGCAGGGATAACATGAACCCTCAGCCTGGACAACATTTCTCTAAGAAACTGTCCCTAATGCCCAGCCCTGGTGCTCAGCATATACACTGGCTTGCTTGCTTATAGGCATGGTTCTTGCCCATGTTTGACCAATCTGTGATTAAACATGTCTGGGGCCTTTGAAGTGCAAGCTTTATGCATAAAAGCTAATATATGGCTGAGGTATCTCTTTTCTCCAGCACCACACAAGTAATGAGCAGCAAGACGAGGTTGGGCTTCATTGCAGAGCTGTCACATCCCTTGCAAGCACCTACTTACCCCTGTGCCAAGGTACCCTCAATGGTTTGCCAGAAGCACCGTTTGCTTTCGCATTAGGCTTTTTCACCGCTTCTTGAAATAAATATATTAGCACTGGAACAGGCTGCCCAGAGAGGTTGTGGAGTCTCCTTCTCTGGAGATCTTCAAAACCCACTTGGACGCAGTCCTGTGCCACGTGCTCTAGGTGACCCTGCGTGTGCAGGGGGGTTGGACTAGATGATCTCTAGAGGTCCCTTCCAACCCTAAGCATTCTACGATTCTATGATTCTATGATATATTTCAGTATTCTGCGAGCTGCTCAGGTGGCTGGTGTGGCCCCGCGATGGCCTCCTTCCCCCAGGCGTCGATGGCCGCGTGGTTGGTTTTCGCTGGCGAGGCCGGCGCTGCCTCACGGGGCAGGCCCTGCCAGGCCGGCCGGGGGAGGGCCGCGAACGCGGACACCGGGCGAGCGCTGCCTGTTGGCATTCCCCCACCATGACCAAAGACTGCTGTCACACTGAGCAGGTCTCCTTGAGTAAACATTTGCTTTGTAAATGGCTTCGGGTCTGTATTTAATGGAACGCAGGCAATATGCTGGCAATAATTATAAAGGTAGGATGCAAGCGAATTGACAGGGGAGATAAAGCAGATTAAAGCTCCAGAGCATAATATTTATGCCCCAGCCTTCTGTGTACCGTGATAACAAAGGCAGTGTTACATATACTTCACACTTGTGTCTTTCACCACTCGGCAACTATGAGTCCAATTGCTTTGCGAGCGGCTCGGTTATCTCTTCATTTTCAGGGAATTAAAAAAGGTCCATGGAAGTTTATATAGCGATAAAAAGAACAACAATGGGGGTTTGTTAGGCACAGGACAGGGAGGGGGTGGCTTCAGGATTTTGTCAGAAGACATTTCTAATTGCAGGATGTTTTTTTAATGAGTAGACACACGTCCTCTTCCTTGATGTGGAGGGCAAAGGTAGCATGGGGAGAATGAAAGGCAGGAGGCAATAGAGATGTGTAAAAAAAAAAAAAAAAAAAAAAAAAAAGTGTGAATTAATACTCACTGGCAAAATCAAACTATTCTGGATTCCTTGGTATTTTGTGCTTTAGCAAAAAATATTAATATATTCATGCTTTGGCAAAACATTGGGAGGGGCATAGCCAGGAGGACCCGTTTCACGTGCCACTTATTGGAAGCCGAGTTGGGATGTGGCCTTTGAGTATCGATGTCGAGAGCTCAGGCCCAGCGCAGGGCTGGAAGCCCAGGTGTTTAAAAGGTGAAACACTTGCCGACACGTTAGCCAAGTGCTGCTGCACGGTCCTTATTGCCCGTAGCATAGCTTTGATTGTTTTTTTCTTTTTTTCTAATGTAAGTCTGCTTTATGTAACAGACTCTCGCTTAGATGAATTTGGAGCGAGAACTGAAGAAATGCAAGAAATCATAGCCATAAGGTGCGGATATGAAAAGACATTGCTCCTGCATTTATCTTTGGGCTACGAAGGGGTGTCAGAAATGTTGGACTTGTTTCAGGTGCTCCTCCTCTGACCTGCCTCCCCTTCAAGGGACGGAAAAAAAGAGCATTAGTATGGTTTTTTTTTTTTTCTTTTTCTTTTAAAGAAAGTATACTATTCATAACAACTTCAATAACCATCAGTGAAAGTTTATGGAAGGGAAATAAGTATAAGGGTTTGAAGCAAATGCGTGCACAGATATTTGAGTTGTGTGTGGTAGAGTGTTTTGAGCAGTGGTTTAAAAAGGCAGTGTTTACACTTTTGCAGCTGCATGCTGTTGAGGTCTGATTTAGCCTTTCTCTGTCGCTGAATTTTTTAGTCTCTTTTAATAATATTTTTGTAGTAAAATTGTAGGAGAATTAAATGATGCAAAAGCCAACGAAGTATTTTATGTCAAAAAACGGAAAGATTGTCAAAACACTGTGGCCTCAGCTCTTATTTCACCGTCTGCTCCCATGTGATATTTGGTTCTCTTGTGCTGTATTCTTTGTACTCCCAGTGGACTTAATAGCTAGAAACTGTTAAAAAGTGGCTGTGATTAAAATGGTCTTTCAGTGGCAACACGCTTTTGACACACTGTGGCTCTGTTCTGCATTTAGCAGCTTCCAAGTATCATGGGGTGAGAGGAAGGAGGCTGGCCTAATGCGAGAAAAATGTTCTTAAATGTAGAGCAGTCAGTAAGTCATTTGATTCCTTTCCTTTCCAGGTGTGACATCTGTTGCATTACCTTCCGTACCCATCGGGGCTTGCTGCGCCATAATGCCGTTATCCACAAGCAGCTTCCCAGGGACCCCACGGGAAAGCCTTTCATTCAGAACAATCCTTCGATCCCTGCCGGCTTCCACGATTTGGGATTCACGGACTTCTCCTGTAGGAAGTTCCCCCGCATTTCTCAGGTACTCTTTGCTATTAACAGTTTTAAGAGACCCAATGATAAAATGCGTATCTTTTGAATTCACCGAAAGATTTTTCTTAGGTGAGAGAGCCTGGGTATGGAGTATTCTTTGGAAAGCACATAGTGTTACTGCTACGGCAGGGTCTGCCTAAGCTTCAAACATTTCCCTCCTCCATTTTGTTTTTTAATTTTCCTCTCTCTCTTTTTCTATATAAAGATTTTTTTTGAATGTCCTAGTGGATAGCTATTGTTGTAAAGGTTTATAAAAATATTTTAAGGGAAGATGTCTTATGTTGTTGGATGCTTTCCCCTCCCAGCCTTCCCATTAGTTCCCTCCTTCCCCAAAGCATTCTACATCTAAAACCTATAAGGAGCACTCCCTATAAGGGAGGAAAGTTATTATTTATTTTAATTTACCGTAGCAAGGATGCAATTAGGTTGTGGAAGATTTTATTATCAAACTTTGAGAAATCACCTTACATACTAAATAGTGACCTGTTTAGTGACCAATGTCTTCACCAGTCTGTGCTCCAAACACTTGCACAAGGTCTGAAGATTTTGTATCTTTGTGCAGAAGAAGCTGGGCAGGGTGGAGGCAACGTAAAAATTTTGAGATTGTAAAGTTCTGGACTGGATGATATTGTTCCTCCCTCAGTTTGAAGAACTTTGCCTGCCATAGTTATTATGAGTCTGGATGAAACTGCTTACGGATTTAAAAATAAATAAATGAATAAAAAGGAAAAGCAACATCACAGCCCAGCAGGACTATCCTTATTTGGAATCTGCACTTTTGTTATTCTCCTGAATTTCAGCATTGATTTCTAGCCCTTTTGACTGCAAGGTTCTATACCTGAAGCTTTACAGGAGAGCACATAAGTCATTCTGTAACTGCAGTAGAATTTCAATATTAAAAAATGCATATTCAGGAAAAGAGAAGACATTTTTAGCGATTTGTTTTTGTTTCATTTGTAATTAATGGCAGCAATTAAAGGTTAAATGGTGTTGCTTTTATGATTCTTTTGCAATATAATTCTGCTTGTACGGTGAGGAAAGACCTACAAAATATCTGAATCAAGTTAAATTATCACTTTTGCTCCCCTTCGATGCAGAACCTTTACATCATATGAGCTTTCTGGCTAGCATGTAAATACAGCTTTTGGATCCATGATCATTTTCAGGAACAGGTACAAAACCAATTTGTGAAGATCAGTATTTTTCTTGTGAGAAGAAGTATAATTAGATTTCACTAACCAGAAGCCTGTATGGTTTTGGCTTTGCTTTTCGTTTATTGTTTCTGTGGAAGAGTTATTTTTGGCCTGTGTTGCTTTCTCAGATGCTTCTGTTTGCTTTCTTTCTTTTTTCTCTGTAGCAATAAAGACGACGGTTATGTTGTCCAGCTTACTGAAGCTAGCTGACCAGTCTGCTGGGGCTCTTGTCCTGTCAGTGAGGGGAGAGATATTTCTGGAAGGGCAGTTCAGGACAGAAATGTATTTGAATAGGACTCTGCATAGCCCTCCAAGGGAGTTTGTCCTTATAGAAGAGAACTTTCGGAAGATCAGACCCTAATTTGGATACACAACTGAACTGCATGAAAGTTATGGAGCAAGATGGGTAGTGATGGGTGATCTATACTAGGTGGGTGGTGATTCCTCTAAACTCCTTAACTTGGGCAATAAAGGACAATGAAACTGTTTTCTTTTTCAGCAGAGTGATGTCTTTACTAGTTGGAGATGCCTAAATATTAAGGCTGGCTGCCTTATGTCTCTGTATATTGTAGGTCTGGTGTGAGACGAATCTGCGAAGGTGCATCAGCGAATTCCATCGTTTTATCTGCGAGACGTGTAACAAGGCATTCCCCATGCTATCGGCGCTCAAACTGCACACGGAAACCCACGTGGTGGATCAGGGAAAAGACAAGCACAAGCCACAGTCTGCAGCCCCATCCGGTGAGAACCCAGACCAGAAAGCCTTCATGGCATCCTTGGGCCTACAGTACACCAAAGACATCAAACCTGTCAAGCAGGAGGACGATACGCAAGACGAGGTCCAAGAAATGCGGCTCAGAGCACTGAAGAGTAACCTACCTCAGGAACCCGGCAGCGCCGGCCTGCTCAGCCTCTCTCCTCTGGAAGCTGCCTCGATGGGAGGGTCATTTTCAGTCCTTCCCCCTACAAAAGAGAATATAAAGCTCCTCTCCCTGCAGCCGTTCCAGAAGGGTTTTATCATCCAGCCTGACAGCAGTATTGTGGTAAAACCCATCTCCAACGAGTCTGCTATTGAGCTGGCTGACATTCAGCAGATCTTGAAGATGGCTTCTTCCGCTCCTCCTCAGATCAGTCTTCCTCCACTTTCTAAGGCACCTTCTGTCCCTGTGCAGTCCATTTTCAAGCATATGCCACCGCTGAAGCCAAAGCCTTTAGTAACACCGCGAACAGTCGTCGCAACTTCTACACCTCCTCCCCTTATCAGTGCCCAGCAAGCCTCCCCTGGTTGCATCAGCCCAAGCCTCCCACCGCCGCCTCTGAGGCTGATCAAGAACTCGGTGGAGTCCTCTTCCAACTCTCACCTCCCCCAGCCGGGAGCCAAATCGAGTCCTTCCTCACAGTTGCTCCTCCAACCCAAAGTAGAGCCCTTAACTCAGCACGAGATGAAGACACAGCTGGAGCAGGACAGCATCATTGAAGCTCTCCTGCCTCTGAGCATGGAAGCCAAGATCAAGCAGGAGGTGACAGAAGGGGACCTCAAAGCCATCATTGCAGGGGCAGCGAGCAAGAAAGCCCCAGCCATGAGGAAAGTCTTGTACCCGTGCCGATTCTGTGACCAGGTATTTGCTTTCTCTGGCGTCCTGAGGGCTCACATCCGCTCTCACTTGGGTATTTCCCCATACCAGTGCAACATCTGTGACTACATTGCAGCTGACAAGGCAGCGCTGATCCGGCACCTGCGGACGCACAGTGGGGAGAGACCTTACATATGTAAGATCTGCCACTACCCCTTTACAGTGAAAGCCAATTGTGAGAGGCATCTGCGAAAGAAGCACCTCAAAGTGACCAGGAAGGATATCGAGAAGAACATTGAATATGTCACCAGCAATGCTGCAGAGATGGTGGATGCCTTCTGTTCCCCAGACACCGTGTGCAAGCTGTGTGGTGAGGACCTGAAGCATTACCGGGCACTCCGCATCCACATGAGGACACACAGTGGCTGCCAGAAGAAGAAGCCATTTGAATGCAAGGAGTGTGGCACTGCCTTTTCAGCCAAGAGGAACTGCATTCACCATATCCTCAAGCAGCACTTGCATGTGCAAGAAAGGGAGATTGAAAATTACATCTTGGCAGTGGACTGCAGTGCTCAGGAGAGCCAGACAGATCCCCCTTTATTGGATGACAGCACTTATCTGGACCGCAAACCCATCACATCTTTCCTGGAGCCACAAAATGGCTTCTTGCTTGGGACACCATCTCATGTTCCCATCAAACTTGAACCTGCAGGCAACTTCCCAATGGATTTTGATGAGCCCTTGGATTTCTCTCAGAAGAACAAGAGCCTGAGTGCTGTGCAAGTGAAGCAGGAGAACCTGTTTGGCTCTTCTCCCCTGTCCCTCTACGACTGTTCCATGGAGCCCATTGACCTGTCCATCCCCAAAGTCCTGAAGAAGGATAAAGATGATATCCCAAGCGAAGCCAGGAAGCAAGAGCTGGCTGCTTCTGGGAATGGCGATATAGCCTTTAACTGTCAGCCATGCCCACTGGCCTTCAGTGCCAATGGGAACCCCGAGAAAAACAGGGCTGTCAGACATTCCCAGCCACTGAAAGGTTCTTTGCATTTGACTGTCCCGATCATTTCCCCAGCTCTCCTTGGCAATTCTGCCTTGCTGAGACCCTTGAGGCCTAAGCCACCGCCACCTCTCTTGCCAAAGCCTCCAGTAACTAAAGAGCTGCCACCACTGGCTTCCATTGCACAGATCATTTCGTCTGTGTCTTCTGCTCCCGCTTTGCTGAAAACGGAGGCCACAGACGACGGCCCCAAGGCAGCGAGCAGCTCCACTGGGTGTGATAAATCAGGGAACGCCAAAGCAAAAGTGACAATCGTGACCGCTGTTCAGAAAGACTCCGGCCTTCCCAGTGACCTGACTCAGGCATGTGATCCAGAAAAGTCTCCCATTGCCGATGCTGGGCTGACTAAGAAAAGAGGTAGGAAGAAAGGAACAAAAAATAAGCCTAAACTTAGCAGTGGTGTGGATCTGGAGTCAAGTGGGGAGTTTGCCAGCATAGAGAAGATGTTGGCTACCACAGACACTAATAAATTTAGCCCATTTCTGCAGTCCACTGACAATTTCAAGGAAGAAAGCGGCAGAAATGGAACAAGTGAGGATGAGAAGGAAACTGCTGAAGATAAGCTGCTGAGAGGGAAGAGGAACACTTACTCAGACTGCCTGCAAAAAATCCCCTGTCCTCACTGTCCTCAAGTCTTTCCATGGGCAAGTTCCCTGCAGAGGCACATGCTTACTCACACAGGTAAGACAGCCTTGTGCTGTAAAGGAGATTGTAACTTCTGGGGATTTTCCTTGTGAAATGGCCCACTCCTGTGAAGGAATGGTCCTTTCTTCCCTTCTCGTGGTGCTTCCTCGTGGTGCCCAAATACTATTCTGTACTGCAGATCTTCAGCTGTTCCTGTTGTATTGAGGTGATGTTCAGTTTTTCAGTGATGGAGTAATATCTTTGCCTGTGTGTGTCAGGCGGGCAAATTACCTTAGGGCAAACCCACTAAAACTCATTTAGCTTCAGTGGAAGGGAGTTATGTGGCATAGTTGGGAAAAGAATTTGGTTTCAGGTTTTCTGTTATTCCTGTCTTATTTTCAAGATGAACGTGTGTGTTGAACATTTTGTTGTACCTCATATGGTTTGTTTGACTCATTCCAGTGGCCTGTTTATCTACTTAGAAACAATATAAAGATCCATAAAAATGAGACCAAATAAGAATAGAATTGTAGAAGGAAAATAAAATAATATAGTGTTTATCATTTTTTTTTCTTGTGGTAGCTTTTTTCATAGATCAAAGAAGGAGGATGCAAGAAGTATTATCCTGAACATTACATAGCAACTTGCCCCTCTGGAGTGTTTCTTAATGTTAGATCGCTAAAGGTTGGCTTACGTAAGGCATGAAGCGTTATATGGAGTCTTTAATACTATGCCACAGTATAAGCTCAAACCTGGTATAAACAAAATGGAGGCATGGAGAGATTGTTTTAGGTTTGGGTTAATTTTTCATTTTTTGCTATAAAGGAAATACTAAATCGAATGCTGTACTAATTTCAAGTTCACTCCTTTTTCTGCCCACATTATAATAAATTAGCAGATTCTCATCCTGTTCTGGGAGAGAAAAAAAGAGCAAAACTGTACTATTTATTGCACCTCTTTAAGTCATTCACAGTTCTTCTCTATCTCTTCATTATGAAATCTCAACTCCCAGCGTAAAGAATAAAAGTTAGGGATATTTGTAAGAAACTTCTGGGAACTGAGTACAGACTCATAAGAGAAAACTTTTTTTTTTTTTTTTTTTTTTTTTGGAATTGAGGCTTTATGAACAGTGATTCTTGTGCCTCTACTGAAAAGGGAAAACTGAGGAGGTAAAAGACGTTGGCTAAGAGGTTTAAAGTGAACCTGAGCTGCAGAGCAGTGCCTGTCACTAGTTTGCTTTGGGTGACGCGAGGACATAACTTGCAAGGTGTCAATGCAACAGGGAGGCTATTGTTTTCTGGCCTGCACCAACCAAATTATTTCATCTTGTTAAGCGTACAGTTTACTTTCAATGGTGAAGGAGTGCTCTTTATTCGGATCAATTGTTTTCCAACTCCCTACCCTCCAAAAAAAATACCCGGCTACAGAAGAAGGCAGCCGTCCGCTCCTGAGGCGGAAACAATAGCGCGCGGCTTTGCCCGGACCAGGGGGTGACCTGCTTGTGGATGGCAGACTTCCAAGGTAGCAGCGCTGGCGTAAACCCTTCGTGAAGATGAGGAAAAAAGGCGCTGGGGCATGAGCTGGACCAGTAGAACTTGTCTACTCCACCGCCACGGGGCTTGGAAGGAGACACCATGTTTTCAGAAAGCCTGCGCTGCAGTGCCCGGGGGAAGCGAGCAACCAGGCAGTGGCAGGGTTGGAGCCTCGGCACAGATACGGATTTTGGCCGTGCTACGGTGACTGCAGTGAGCAGTTCAGATTCACGTTATTGCGCTCTGCCTACGCTAACACCCAGCTCTTCCTGATTGCCATCAGAGTGGTGACGAGGGAGTCTTGGTGCTGGAGAACCAGCCCGCAGCAAACCTTGCCTGTCCTCGGGGCATCTCGTTTTTGGTGATGCTTGCAGCCTGCTTCTAAATCAGTATTTGGCAGCAGCTTCCCTGTGGCAACGGGGTAGATGAGACTTACTGGAGGAGACAAGGAAGGGCAAGATAGGAAAGCGGAGGAGCTCTAGATGGTGACAAGCAAGCCCTGGGATGGATGCAGATGGATGTGTGCAGCAAGCACACATCAAGCAAGCCCTGGGATGCCTGCAGATGGAGCGAGCCCCGTGGTGCTGATGGCTGCGAGGCGGTGCAGGAGGGGGTTGGCGGCTGTGGGATACTGTTGGGTCTGTGTCCAGGGTGGGTAGGTCGGGTTGTTCTCATAGAGACATCCACTGTGTGGAAAAGCAATAGTGCTACACACTTTTCCTTCCTGCCTGCCTATTGGAGGAGGAAGTGTTGGAAAGCTCTGCTTTTTAAAAGGAGTCAGGAAATAAACTCTGTCTTCTTAGTTGTATTGCCCAAACAGTAAAGCTCCCATTTTCCCTTTGCTTGATGGCTGTTCCCGGACTTGCAGAGGGATAGATAACTGGTGTGGACAGGATGGCTGGGAGTCTCAGAAAGGCATATACATGCCAAGCTCATGAGTGGGGCCCTGGGAATTTGGCATTGCTGTTTTTTTATATGTTGTACCTGTGTGTGCTTGAACATGCTCAGACACTTGTTCTTAATAACTTTCCTTCTCTTGGTGTCTTTGTTGTTTGTTTTATTCCTCTATGTTTGACTCACTCTGCCTTTTTTCGCCTTTTTTCTCCCGCTCTAAACTTTTTTTCATTTTCATCCCAAAGTAAAGAGCATCAAACAGGGCCTGTCCTGCAGATGATGCGGTTGGTCTTGTGCCTTTTGCAGCATGTGCATCAGAGTAGGGTTAACAGAAAATGAAAATAATGGTCTGCTTTCATCCCAGTGGTATCTAACATGAGCTCACTGTAGAAAACCTAAGTCTATTCACAGAAAATCACTTAAAGAGACTCTCAGAGAAGTGCTGCCAGATCAAGTTTGATCCAGAATTTTTGTTTGTAGAAGTGAGATTAAACAGTTGAACTTTGGGAGTTTGGTGGTTGTTATTGTTTTGTAAGATATGTATTGGCTTGCATAACATGCAAAATAAACTTTATTTCTGTGTTTTTACAAAAAATACCTATAAATAAAGTAAATAAATATAGTTAAGCCTAACCCATGAGCCTGTATGTTCCCTTTTGATAGGAAGACACAAGTAGTGTAAAAAGTAGTAAAAAGACTATACGAGTTTTATAATCTTTGTTTAAGTCCAAAAAAAAACCCTTTTTACCATTTGTCCTTACCTTGATAATAATACATTTCCAGTAGGACTACAGTGACAGGAGGGATATTGACTAAGGGATGGTCGTTTGTACCTGCTGAATGTTTAGATGCCCTTTTATATTAAAAGAGCTGCCTTCAGGGTTTGGCTTCCGTGAAGTGTCCAGCCTAAAATAATCTCCTGTGTTGCTAACCAAATTTTACAGTCAGTTGTGATTCAATATATGGGCGCAGATATATTTTCATCCAAACCATTACTGTTCATTCATTCAGAGGGGCCCAAAATAGTTTTTTGTTTTGTTTTGTTTTGTTTTAACTGTCCTTAAAGTTGATGCTTTGGAAAGTAATCTGTTTTCCACTTGGGAACAGTGGGGTAGGATTGGCAGGGGTTTGCACAGTAAACAAGATTTCTCTGGGATTTGAGACTTCCAACCAGGATGTACATATAGAAAGAAGAGTGTCTTATCTGATTGAAGCACTGGTCTCTATGACAAATATTTTGTTGATATGAAAGTTTTAAAGGAGAGCTAAGATGCAGGTTGAATTTCAAGTAAGTAAGCCCCAGCTAATCCTGTCATTGCGTGCTTAAAGAGAAATGCGGAAAAGAATTGGGCAGTCGTGGAGCGACAGGATTTCTGCTCAACTTTGGAAGCTGTGTTTTATATTTGCGCTGTGATAGGAGTGTAGAAAGTGGCAGGACTCATAACCATAAATTTATGGTTGACTTAGGAGGCATCTCAATAGAAAATGGCCTGTGAGGCTACACAAAAGCAATGCCTTGATGCTTTTTGGAAGTTTTGCTGGCACTGGAAGAAAACAGGGAGCAAGAAACACAACTTCTCAGAGATGTCTCTGGCGCTTGCAAGATGCAGGGACTCCCTCCTAAAGACTCAGATGTTAATTAAAACAGCACCAGCTTGTGGAAGGCTAAAATGAGAGAAGTGCTCACAGCATGATGCCAAAGAGAGGCCCTCTCGCATTGATTGAAGTTGTGTCGAATTTGCACGTGTGATAGACGTCTCAGGGGAAAGGCGGTTGTTGAGGAGCTTTTGATATAACCTATTGCAAGCTAAATCCTGGTCACCTTTGACCTGGGAAATGAGGAGGCTTTTTCCATTGGAACAGAAAAGGGCCAAACTTTGGTTGTGACAGGTTGTTCTTAGAGGATAATGACCAGGTGCCTCAGAAGAGGATGGAGAAGGTAAAGGAGGGAAGAAACAACTCCTCCCACACACACACTTTCTTACTACACATTAATAGGACAGATAAAACATATTTCTTGCTTCAGGTGAGCTTTTTGAACCCACTGATACTGTCTGCCACCAACCCCATATGATTTGAGGTTCCAGGAGTCCACTGCCTGATGTGTAAAGAAATACCTTTTAGAAACCTGTTTTAATCCACTCCGCTGCTTGTTTAACTGAGTCCCCCTCAGTTACAGAATTGCAGGATTTGGTGAGTAGCAGTTCTGTGTGCATCTTTTCTAGTGCCTTAATGATTCATAAACCTTGGTCATTTCCCAGCCCTGCTTTCCTGACCCTCTCCTCTCAGGATGAGGATCCTGAACCTTCTAGTATCTCCTCCCAAGGCCACTGCCCCATGGCTCGGGTTGGTTTGGTTGTCCTTCCATTTGCCTTCTCCATCGTCACAGGCTCCCGCCTGAGATGCAGAGACCAGAAATAATGTGCAGCTTAAAACGAGGGTCCACCGAGGCTTCACACAGTGACACCCCTTTGCTTGTTGTCAGCGCCTTTGCTGGTGGTGCCTGGCATTTTTGGGCTCTGTTTTGGCTGCTCCTGCAAGCTGAGCCAGTGATCTCGATGAGTTGTCATAGCTGGTTCCCAGATCCCTTGCCTGCAATCTAATGGCCTAGATTATTTTTATGGAGATTTAGCTTCATTTATCTCACATTTGTCTATATTCAGTGCATTTATCTGCACTGAAGCTGACGTGGCATCTTTTTGCCCGCTGAAGCTTCGTGAGTTTTGCAGAGAAGCAAGTTTGTTGTCGGACGATGCAAGGCTTTATTTTGGACATTAAGCAGCATTCAGAGTGGCAGCTAGTCAGAAAAGACAGACTGGCATGGAACCGGGGGCGAATACAGTAATGGAGTATTTCTTTGTGCTGACTAAATGCAATAGACCTAAGGCGGACGCTCAGCAGATGGTTGCACATGTCCCTCGCCGGAAAAGTGTTTGCACAAGGGAGCTGTTGTTGTATGGCGCTCGCACCTCGAGGGGAAGAAGACAGAGTGAGCTGTGTCAGTTCGAGTGGGTCTCATGAAAGGCCTGTTGAAGTGACTCTAAAAGCAGCAAGAACTTGGCTGTGTGCAGCAGCGTAGCTACAGCTACGAGTCAGTTGTTGCCTCAGTGTAGCAGCTGATCAGACTACAGGAAAGCAGCACAAGCTGCTTTAGTATTTTTAAACTTCAATTTCTTTGGGAATGTGCTGTCTTCGTGGCCTCCCCCGGGATGCACCGTGGTGATTCAGGTGTAGTAATACAGGTCTCAATGCTAGTCTGGCATTAAAATCTGCCATGCTGGAGACATGTTGTGACACGATTTGTCTCTTCTATCGTGATGAGACAAGGCTGTCTCATTACCACATTAACAGCCCTCACCTCCTTAGCTGGTCTGTAGCACCGTGTCTGGGTGTCACGTGGGATGATCCTGCCTATGCAGACAACAGATGGTTACAGCACGCGAGAGCAAGACTCATGTTATAACACGATCCCCCTTTGCAGAACGAAAGTGTGTGGAAAGGACTCCGAGCATGCTCCTCTTGTTCAGCCCTTGCAACGGGGTGAACAAAAACGCCCTCATCAGGGTTATTGCCAGCTCTCTCTGCAGCCGCCGGGACTGCGGCACAGCTCAGCTAAGCAGCAGGCTGAGAAGCAAAGCGCCTGCAAAGCTGCTCAGGAGAGCCCTGGCGTGACACGGAGGATGGGTAGGGTTTCATTGGGACGTAAATGCTGTCCTTAGCACTTGCGTTCAGCCGCGCCGGGCTGGTCAGGGTGGTTGGACCTGCCCCCAGCAGACAGGGCCGTGGGCCACAGTTGGACAACACACAGCACTTCTTGGCCGTACCAGCTCAACCTGTTTCCCGGCTGTTCATCCCCACAGTTGTAACTGGCCCAGCTGCCCAAAGCACAGCAAGGGCAAAGGGAGAGAGCTGTGCTCGGTAGGTGAGTTCCCGGATCCCGCTGGCGGTCCAGGCCTACAAGAGCACGTTGCCACAGCCGGGGTGCCGCGCTGGCACCATCTCCTGGGCGCGCTGAGGGACCGATGCTGTTGGAATTGGCTCTGCTCTCAGATGCTTTGTGTCTTCAAACAGCATCCTCACAAAGCGAGGAAGGAACCGAGACCCGATACTGATATATTTACCATGTGCATTTTAAAGCACAGCCTAGTGGTTTTTAACAGACTTTGCCAACTGGTGTTTAATCACGGTCCAGAATCATTCAACAGCTTTGGACTTGTGGTCTCCCCACATTGTCCAAGAAAAACGGATTTCAAAATCAGTGGAAGTAAATTACAACTTGAAACTGTGGTTCAGCATAAAATGGGGTCATTTCTCTTTTAGTGACGGTTTTAAAAGGTGGGTGAATAGCGTGGTTGAGGCTCACATGCAGAGTCCTTGCAAGGGCTGTACTTGGAAGCAAATAATAGTCCAGATTTCACTGTATGCTGAAAGTAAAGGGAATGAAGGGGGATGCTTGGGCGGTGTTTGGTCAACCATAAACTGAGCGAAGAGGAAAGCTTTAAGATGAGGTGTAAGACGGGAAGTGCAATTCAATAGAGTGTCATTGGGAACAAGTTTATAGAGGGTTTCTTTTGGTCTTGTTTTAAAACAAAACAAAAAACAGGATGGTGGTTTTGAATAGGATTCAGAGACAGGGAGTCTGCATAAGTGATGGGGCTTGTGCGTGTCCTTGTTTCATGGAGCAAAAGAGAGCAAGTCGTCTGACAAGTGTACCTGAAAGAAACAGAGGTGCTCGGCCCTGGAAGGGGAGGCCAGCAGCAGCTGGAGGCTTCTACCAGAGGGGAGGACCAGGAATAAACCGTGGAAGCAGCTTAATGAATCGCCCACTTTCGTCACATTAAGGCAACTCTGCCTTTGTCTCCTCAGGGCTTTCTGAATGCTGCTTTCTTGCAGCAAAATGTGGCTGAGGGAGGAGAGCTGTGGGATGGGAATGGGGTGAGGGATTATCTGTTACGTAATGCCGGGAGGCACTTTCCTGAGGAGAGATCCCATCCTTAAAGAGGCTTGCCCCTAATGTGAAAGAATCAGAAACGGCTGCTCTGTGCTAACTAGGCAAATATTTACAAAGTAAGTATACTTAACAGTGAATTTTCCGATTAGCGTTTAGCAGAATTCCTCTTTGCTCTAGAAATCTGCCACCTTGTGATCCGTCCAGAAATCATGTGAGCCCTGATTATAGTGGAGGACTTTCTGTTTTTCAAACTGTTCTAGCAGCCTGCACCTCTGAACTACATTTGTGGCTGTTTCCTAGAGGACAAAGGGCTCGAATCTGTGTTTTCTCCATCAGGCAAAGTTTAACAGCGACTTCAGAGCCACAGCTCCCAGGAAGGTAAGAGCTGCTCGCCGTTAGGGCAAACGGACGAGCTGTGAACAAAGAGCTAGAGCTGTTCTTTAGAAAATACTGGGTAGACGTACAGCTTGCTGGCGGTATTTACCAACTGCGTGTAAAGAAAGCGTAAAACTGCTCGCTTTGATACACGCTGGTGCGATTCGCTGTAGGTTGACAGGGTTTGGGTTTTTTCACACCCCAGCTCAAACGCACGTTTCCACTAGCTCGGTGCGGTCGGATCTAGTCCTTCGTTCGTATCAGGGAGCTGAGCTGCTCACCTGAAGGGTACCAGAGGACCAGAACCTGTGTCAAAGGCAAACAGTGTGGTACCATCCCTCTGGGCTTTGGTTTTAACTAGCTATTTTGTTTAATAACTCTTTTTATTTTCCAGAATTGTTCTTTTTATTTCTCCATTTTCCCCAGATTTCTCATTTTACCGTCCTGCAGACACCACTGACGCCTCGTAAATGTGGGCCAGTTAGATACCTAACTTCGTGTGTGTGCGATAATAAAGGTGGCTGAATTTAGTGTGATTTAGTGTGCTTATAAAACAAACAAAAATAACACACTTTTTTTTCGTGAGGTACCTCTGCAAGTTGGAAAGATGTTCTCCAAGTTGTGGGTGGAAATAGAAGCTATTCATGGTATGAGTGGTTACAAATGGTACCAAAATTACTAGAATGCTACCACCTAGTGGAGGGTGCACCTATTGTAAAACATGAGAATAGCTGGGGTTATTCAGTGAATGCCAGCAAAATATTAAATATTTAGCTCATCTAAGTGATAGTGTCAACTGCTACTACAACATGCATTTCCAGTGCTCTGATGTGCCAGTTTGGAGAATAATTTACTTGATGGGTTTTCTAACACTTCTCCTGGGATCTCAGGAATGTTTGTTGGTAAACACTTGCTTTAAAGTCACGAAATAATTTCCACTGCAGCACAATATTTTATGTAATAACTTTTAACATCTCAAGCTCTTGTCTCTATTCCATCCCCTTTCCAAAAAAAAAAAAAAACCCATAACAGAATCAAACAAGCAACCTCCCTGCCTTGATCTGTATCTGTTCTTTTGTTTGAATCTTTCCATGTTCAGTGTCTCTTGATAATTTTGTTAGTGTATGCAGGAAAGTAATTTACTCTTCCTCCTCTTTTTTTTTTCTTTTTTTTTGGCCACCTTGCCACCTTTGAAAGATGAAGAAGGATGTTCTGACCAGGCTGACTGAAAGCTGCAACTTGAATTGTAAATAGTCTTCAGCAAAGTAGACTTTTCTTTCCACAGTTTAGAGGAAAAATGATTTTGGCTTCAACTATATAGTGGTTTCTTTCATGCAGGAGAAAAAGCTTTTGCATTATAAGATGGAGACCTTGAGGTTTTACTTATGAATATCTCTCCTGAGAGTTCATTTTTTTCCCAGAAGTTTGAGGCAGCAGTTGAGCTTCGTTCATTTTTTGTGTGTGCGTTGCTTTTCTTTTTGTATCCTTAGATTCCTGGTTGTCTCTCCTCTCTCTGTTATGGTTCCTTGCTATATGTTCTTTGATTCTTGTGTCAAAGCTGTTGTCAGACGTGACGTCATCGAACAGTGTCACCTTCTCACTCTCGCTCATGAGACATCGGAGGAATAGCACAGAGATACCTGTGACACAGTTTTGTGTGTGCTGCTCCCAGTCGTCTCCTAAACTGAGGTGCGGTGGCTGAAAAAGTTTGGGAGGGAGGGAAAGAAAGGAGACTTGCTGTGGACTTGCTGTTGCACTTTTTGGAATATTCTCTAGGATCAAAACTGCCTGCCTGAGGTGTAAATATTTGTGGGATGAGAAACAGGTTGGAAAGCATTTTGCAATCTTAATGACTGAAAGATAGAAAAAGGTGAAAGAAATGGAAGGCCTTTCCCGTGAGCCTGGTCTTCCTCATCCTAGATGCAAGTGGTTGCTCCCTCTGCATTGTAAATTAGTGAGATTCTGGAGCCATAAATTCTGGAAACAAGAATTACTGGTCTGAGTGGATCTTGTTCTGTTCGGAGGGATGTCTGCCCCTATCTGAAGGCTCAGTCAAATCCTCCTCGCAGTGTGTGAGGTATGGCCGAGTCTGCTAGAGCTGTGTGGCCAGCCCAGTTTTCCATGGCTACAGGGAACATGCTGGTGAGCTGGAGGAACGCTAGGGTAGACCTGGGCTCCCCCGGGGCGGATCGCAGGGTGTGCAGGGCCCTCGCAGCGTGTGCGAAGTCCCTGGCGTGGCCGTCCCGCGGCGGTCGCCTTTCCCACACGCCGTCCCAGCTCCCGTGCTGCTCTTCCAGTTTGGCTGCCGCGGAGCGGAGCTGCTTCTCGCCCATGCCCAAGGAGTCAGGTTCTGTGCAAAGCAGGTAGCGCTCCCACCAGCTGGGAAACCAACTGCACAGGTTGGGGTAACCACAGAGTAGCACAACTAGCTGGGAACTGGCATTTGATGATATGCATAAGGTTTCATAAGGGGCCCCTGAAACTCTTTCTTAAAAAGGAAAAAAAAAAAGGCAGATCTCGCTTGTGCAGGTAAGAAATAAATACACTTAGCCAGGCACGTACACTTTTGAACATGTTCCTACCTAAATTTTGTGTCTGAATTTTGAATTAATTATTCTGCGGCGCTGAGCCAGTTTTGGAAGCAGATGTGTGGGTGCATATCTGTGCTCTGTGGCCCGGAATGGTCTTTGCCCTTGGAGAATGCCTCTTGTTTTAAACATCATATTTGTTTTCTTGGTGTCAGCCTCATCCGTTTACTTCTGCGAGTAAGGTGAGGTCATTTATTTGCAGACCACCTTATGTGGTGGTGGATGGTATGTCTTGCACAGAAAATACGATTGTCAGGCACTCAAGGACAGAATAACAGCAGGAAAGGGGCTTCAGGATGTGGTGGGGAGAAAATTCAGAAGGTAAAAAGGGGACAGATGTTGGGTGTGATTAACTGAAGCACGAGTAAACTGTAGGAAAAATGACCTTTTGGAAATACTGGAAGTAGGATAAGATAAGCTTAAAAATAAGGGGTAAAAAGGAATTCATTCAGAGCAGATGCTTTCTGTACATGTTGAACTTAAAAGCTGATGTTGCTGTCATGCTTCCCCTTGAGTGCCACTGATGGTGTACCTATACTGTACCCTTCTTGTTTGCTCCCGATACTTCCCATTTGAGAAGCCAAAAAATTCTGCATCTGCTCTCTTGTATTTGAGCAGCAAAGAGCTCACAAAACACCGCTCTGGGGACAGTGAAGTAGGGCCTCCCTCCAGCTCAGTCTCCTCGTGCTCTTCACTCCTCTCCATCCTAATGGAGGACATGGTCAGTCCTGGCTCTGCTTCCTGAGGAAACCCCCCCTCCTTACCTCATTTACTGCCTGTGTTTGGTCAGCCTGGCGTGTGCTTGCTCCCAGGCATGTTCACAGCAGCTCCAGCATTCCTGATCTGCCCGAGGACGGGATGGCTCAGCTGGCAGGAGAAGTGACCCAGCTCGCTGCGGTCGAGTGCCAGCTTGCAGCCCACCGACAGGAACGGCTTGCTTTTTACTAAACCTAGCAAAGGAGGTGAGGTTAAAATGGACCTGGCCACCAAAGGCCAGGCTGAGGTATGAGATCGGCAGAAACACAGACCCAAATGCAGGTGAGGAGCTGATGTAATCCGTAAACCTGGATTTGGGCGTCTGAATCTGCTCCCTCACCTACAACATCAGCCGCTAGATGCTGCTACCTGCATGTTACCAAGCACTTTTCTGAGGGGAGTCCCACTTTAAATATGTGCTTATCTTGTTTTGCTTTGAATTGTAAAGCAATGCTTTCCCTTAATTAAATTTTCTTTGGCATTTCAACGTGGTTTCTAGAAAGAATTGCTTATAATAACCTTTTAATTTTTGCCTCACTATATCGAACAGGTCAGTAGTGGGTCAAAACACAGAATTGGAATGGGAATGTCTAGCATGTTTGCAGGTGACCTTTCTTTTCAGAAGCCTGCATCCTCAAATTCTCTAGCATTGCGCACAGATTATGGCTCAGTTGCATGCTTTAATGGCTGGATAATTAGATGAGCAATGAACTTTGTGGAAAACTTTTTGTGTAACTCAATGTCTCTGTAACCTGATCTGTTTTGATTAAAAGGTGAGATTTTTTTTTTTTTTTTTTTTGGACAGGTCACTTCCCTACTCTTTAACTCCCCCCCAGCCCAAAAAAAAAAAAAAAAGGTGTATTGAGGCCTCTGCTCTCTTAAGCAGCTGTACACAATAGTGGGAAACCCTGTTTAGCTCTGACACTTCTCTAATGGCCATGTATAATCACTTGTGCAAGGAGATGGGGTCAGTGCAGGCTATGTTGCAAGAGCAAGTTTCAAGCAACTAAGTGTTTGAGAACTCTCCTCTTATCTTCTGTAATTACTCCTTGCTTATGAAAGGCTTGTAATGGGAAATCTAGGCAGTTCTGAGACAAGCACATGTTGTGCCGCTGATGTCAGCTGGGGAACTGGGAACAGTGCTGCTAGGGTTTCTAAATCCCTGTAGTTACTAAGCAGCTCCTGGACTCGCGGATGAATGCGAAAAGGCCTATTAGCCATGCAGTGCTTTGGCTGTCAGCAGGAAGGGTGCGGGGGAGAGGGCTCCAAGCAAGGAAAGGTTCAACTTTCAGAAAGCACGACCTGCTAAGCTCGTGTCCTGGAACGGTTGCTGGAAAGCGGCGCCGAGGATGCAGTTACATGCCGTGCCTCGTTGTCAGCTTTCGCCTCTAGATCCAGCCCAGCTTATTTCCTATTTACACATGCACTATTTGTATAGAACTTGGAAGGGGTACAGCTCTGCCCCTTTGTTTGCCTTAAATGCCTTGTCTGTTTTACTTTTTTGAACACATGTTATGTCTTCAGCAATGTTAATGCAACAAACTGATAAGAGCAGGGAGGAGGAGGTTGTTAAGATGGACATCTTAGGTATTTTTGCCTGCTTGATAGAGGAATTGTGAAATCGTGAGGGATGCTATTTATTGCACCCTGGCCTTATATTTTGGCTGCAGTGTGGTATCAAATAGTGTGTGTCAAAGGCCTACATGTGAACAAACTTCTGCGTTTTTTTTTTCCTGCTTATATCATATATAAAAAATTCCTTTAACTGTGCTTGTGTTTGTGCACCAATTTGGCTCACAAGGGCCTTTATGTTCTCTTTAAAAATATATTTCTATCTTCTTTCAGTTTCTCAGCTAACTTTATTAGTATACAAATGTATATTGCTTTCATCCATATCACTGCAAATCCATGTATCTTTGGAACAGCACATTTTTAATATTAGGGACCTCATCATCTTTGGTGTCAGCATTTTGTGTTCCCTGGTAAAAGCAATAATACTACACTTAAAAGAGTGTCTCAAGAGTGCAACTGTATTTTGGCAGAGAAGGCGTATGATTACAGACTTTTAATGATCTTGCTAATTGAGTTCTCTGGTGTTCTGATCTTTTTTCACTGTGAGTTAATGTCTTGGGTCATAGATAGCAAACCAGAGAGGGACGTTGATCAGAGGCGGTGCCTGTGAGCGTGTGTGAGGCCTTGCTGAGGGATGTGCTGACCGTTGTGCCTTGGTGGAGAGTGTCCCGCTGAAAGCTTCTCTCTGTTTGCTTGCAGACAGCCAGTCTGATGCGGAGACACTAGCGACAGCAAATGAAGTGTTGGATCTGACCTCCTGTGAGAAGGAACAGGCAGAGGAAGTACCAGAGAGCGAATGCAGTCCCAAGGAGGAGCACAAGGCTGACTCCCCCCCAGGAGAAGAGGAAGCAGAAGAAAAAGCAAATGAATATGAAGAGGGCCCTGAGGAAGATTCTGTAAGTAATAAAAGTCTTGACCTCAATTTTGCCAGCAAATTAATGGACTTCAAACTGGCAGAGAGTGACCAGAGTGCAGGCAGCAGTTCTCAGACTGAAAAGAAACATGCCTGTGATGTCTGTGGCAAAACCTTCAAGTTTGCTGGCACTCTCAGCCGTCACAAAAAGGCCCACACTCGTGAGGACAGAAAGGATGAAAGAAGCAGCGAGGATGAAAGCAAAAGCATCCAGGATGATGCAGGTGCTCCCGCAGTGCAGGACTCTGGTCTTGACCAGGAAGAGTCTCCAATGGACTTGAAGGTGGTAGAGTCTCCTGTGGACTGTGAGGCCACAGGAAAGGAGAATGAAGAGAGTGAAAGCATCTCTGAGGGGGAAGGCACAGAAAGAAAGTCCAGCGAGAGGAGCAGTGATGACAAAAAACCAAAGACTGATGGGGCTAAGAGTACTGCAAAAGCAGACAAAAGAAAGAAAGTCTGTACCGTGTGCAACAAGCGTTTCTGGTCTCTGCAGGATTTGACGCGACACATGCGGTCTCATACAGGTAAGAGGAGAATGCAGGGCAGAACAGATTACAAGCAGGTCTGCTGCCAGATGCCTTAAACATCTGCTGTGGGTGCACGATTGCTGCTAGCACTGGAGGTGAGAGACATTTTGTCAGTTCTACCAGTATCCTTAAGGTGCCTTCCCTGCTCTGGTCCTCCATGCTGCTTATGTAGCATGTTGAGGGAGCAGGAATAGTCAGCTCCACTGTACCTTCAGCTCCCAAACCATTTTCTACAGGGCCTGCTGCAGAATTCGGAGGTTAGGGAAAGTATGGAGACGCCTGTGCAGTTGTTTTGCCCAGTTTCCCACCCCCATCTTGTTATGTGTGCATGGCTCAGCCTCTTCCCACTATTCTGTTGAGCAGCGGAGAATCGTGGTAGTAGATGATAGCACTTTCACTCAGTGAAAGCCAAGAGGGAGAGAGTCTGTTTTTGTCTGCTTATCGAAGCCTGGTACTGGTAACGTGCTGGTGAACTGCACGGCCTGCTACTTGAGTGAAAGACAAAGCTACAACTGGCATCTTGCTCTTCATTCAGGCCTGGGCACAGAAAGTGGAATACAGATAGGAAAATTCTTCTTTGATGACTTGTGCAGTTAAAATATGTGAAATTGCTCTGTGTGAATTCATTTTTTTAGCAAGGCAGATGAAGTTATGAGCCAGACTGAAGGTGAATTAGTTATTCATCCTTACCAAGGCATCCATGAAGCATTTCACCTGCAAGTGAAATGGAAGAAGTGGTACATTTTGATCTTTCATGTTTTTTGGTGGTGCTCTCTGCTGAAGACTATATCTTTATGATTAACTTTAGGCACAACAATTTTCCACTGTAATGAAGATGTTGTTTAATAAGTACAGTGAAGACTGTTTTAAAAAGTGCCTTTTTCTTACCTGAATCATAAATGGTGACCTCTCAAGTGCAAAACTGACTTGTGTCCTTCTGACATTGAGGAGTGCAATCCTGAGCTGAGCCACAAAGAAAATGAGGAACTGGTCCCATTCTTGGGCTACTTTTCATAGTAATTCAAAAGCCTTGGGAAGATTCACGTATCTAAACTTTTGAGCTTTACTCTCAGATGGTACCATTACATCCCTTTGGAGGTTGCCCTCCTACGTGTTTTAAATGTTTTCATTGTATGCTATGGTATGTAGGTCTTGTCAGTGTGTTTTTGCTTTTTTTCTCTTTCTGGTTTGATGCCGAAGGATGTCTTAACCAAGCATGTAGTCGTATTGAATAGGAACCTGGTTCAGTGCTTTCTTCAAATACAAGAAACAAAAATACCAGGAATCCTCCACTGTTTAATTAAAGGCATTTTCAACAGCGGGTTTTGTCAAAGTGCTGTGGATTGACTCTCGCTTCTTATTTCCTCCCAATCATTGAGACATTTATTGACAAAATGCTGTGTGAATGAAATAGTGCTTAGGTTTTTTTTTTGGTTGTGATGGTTTTTTATTTTCAAAGATACTTGTGGCAAGACTAATGAATATCTTATCTCAGAGGAGGAATCTTCGGGGCACACCGAAGTGCACTGACAGAGATTGTGTCACACGTCTCTGGACATCAGGGCAGAGGTTTTTCCATTGCACAGAGCAGGCAGCTCCCCAGGGACTTGCTCGCAGGATGCTCTTGTGTCGCATTCCCAACTGAGGGGGAGGTCACAAAACCTGCCTGTGAAACCTGTCTCTTCAAAAACGTCTTGGTGCAGAAGTGTGTTCCCATGTTCAGGCCTTTTTACAGTCCAAAGCACTGCTATAACTGAGGAGTTAGCCCCAGACATCTTATCCGTGTGTTCGTTGGCACAAGGTGAAATCTTGATGGAATTGCACCACTGAACCATCTTTAATAGCTCCAAACAGAAGCAGAGATGAAACAGAGTGGGATCTTCAGAGAGTTCATCAGGGCAATAGGGCAGCACTAGCATATACTGCCTTGGGGCATTGCCCAAGCGCGTTCTTGCCTTGCTTGGGAGATTGGGGGAGTTTTGTCTGTGGGGCAGTGGTTGCTTTGTTTTTCGGTGAGCTAATGCTTAGGAAAGTATTGCAGCATTTCAGGTGCAAAAAGCCATTCAGATCAGAGCAAACTACCTGCTGATTACAGCATGGGATGCCTGCAGCTATTCTGCAGCGTGGTGTTTTAAAGTAAGGCAAAGAATTTTTTTCCTGAGAGTATCATTTCTCAAGCAGGCCTAATGGGGCTTTTAAGGTGTTTTTACATGTAGTTCTTATCAGAAATCCACGCAAAAAAAATCAGTTAGCTGAAGAACATGAACAGCTTTGTATATAAAATCTCAAAGCATATGTTTTTCACTTGGTCAGTACAGCTACCTTGTCCCCTCGGTGCCTTACAAACCTAGGTCTTTTAGCTGGCTCTCTGTTTCCATTTTGAAACCTAGTGAAATTTTGCCTCACAAGAAGATGGTGTTTTCCTGCATCAAGGATAATTCTTGACAGCTTCCCTTCTATTTAGCCAAGTAGCCTGTGTGTTTCCTACTTACCTGTCTGTCAGCATGAGACACAGAGAAGCTTTCTCAAACGCTGTTGGGTTTGCTGTTTTCGATGCTGTTGACCCCGAGTATCTGGACAGTGTCGTTACCGTTGCACCTCGGGCTGTTGCGGGAGCTGAGCACTAGCGAGGAGCGCCCCGGGGAGCTGCCAGGAGAGCTGCTGGAGCTGCACAGCTTTGCAAATGCTCTCAAGCTCCAGAGGACGACTGCAAACTTCTTCCAGAAAACTTGCTAAGTAAATCAGGTGGGATGTGAAAAGCAGCCGGGGATTCCTCCCTCCTTAGTGTAGGGTCCTATCAGAATTGTGGAAATCTCAAAACAATTAGTTCTTATGTTCTTCTCAGGATTTTTTATATATACTTCCTGGCATACTGTGCGCCGCTTCAGTAGTCTGGGAATTAAGAAATTGCATAAATGAGGCACCCAAGTTTCATAAAGCAAGTGAATTTCCAAAGTGTAGAGCACCATACTCTGCTTGAAACGAGAAAGTAGTGCTTTTATGATCTCACGGCTGACTTCTGATTTTAATTCTCTTCTAGGCGAGAGACCGTACAAATGTCAAACCTGTGAACGGACCTTCACTCTGAAGCACAGCCTGGTTCGTCACCAGCGCATACACCAGAAAGTCAAAAATGCTCGAAACCACGGGAAGGAGAGCGACAAGGAGGAGACCCAGTCGCGGTGTGGAGAAGACAGCGAAAACGAGTCCAGCCACAGCGGCACCAACCCCGTCTCGGAGAACGAGTGCGACTCGGCCGCCGGCGCTGGTAGCCACTCGTCTGTCACGAGGAGCCGCAAGGAGCCCCCGGGCGGCGCCGCCGCCAAGGACTCTCTCGGCCCAGAGGAGAGGCCTAGCGGGCGGACGGCCGCCGCCGGCCTCGCGGAGCCCAGCAAGAACGCACAGAAAGCGCCGTCGAAAGACCAGGAACCCCGGGGTGGCTCCGAGCACGAGGCGCCGTCGGATTTCTTTCAAGACTTGCTGGAGATGCACAACAGAAAATCCCCCATGAATCACATCCTCGCCTCCGCAGACAGCGCGCCTCAGCTCTTGGGGGTCGAGTGACTTGCTCGTGGATTGGACCCGGCCCAGCACACGAACTACAGCCAGCAGCAGAGCAAGGTTTCTGGAGCCCTGTCTTGGAAGAGAGCAGCCTTACAGCTGTGGGGAGAGTATGGCAGACTGGATTGCAGTGCCATATGCCTTTCAGTATAATAATGCAAGAGACTACAGTATATACTGATTTGAGTGCCTTACTACTTTATTAGATCTTTTGGTATCATAGATTTTTTTTTCAAAAATGATTTTTTTTTAATATTTTAATGAATTATTTGGAGAGGACCTTTTTCATTTAAGCATTAATGTTACCTTTTGTATTGGTGCGTGTGAGCTTGTTCTTGTATATCTGTGATAGTCGCTGTGTTTGTTCTCTGAGCTGGAAATGGGGGCAGTGGGGTGGGAAGCCCTTGGATACCGCAGCCAATAACTGGAAGAAAACTTATGTGAATTTCACACAGAATTGTCAGAGGAAATGCAGAGGGGATGTTGATTTTTTTTTTTTTTTTCTCAGTAGATGTTCTTGTCTTTGCCACATGGTGGAGCATTAAGTCTGTTCCAGGCATGAACAACGTGGCAGTTGAAGGTGTTCAAAGTCGTTCAAGCCAAAAGCAGGAAACACGAAGAGTTTCGACCTCATACTCATTTCCACTTTTCAGCATTAGAAATGGTGTTCTAGCTATAAGGGTTCTTTTTCTGGCCATCGTGGACTGAGTGTGTGTATACAGAGAAGAGTTACATAGCAACGTAACCTATGGAAATTATGCACCCGCTGTTATATATGTTTGATTTGCTTCAGTATATTATTATTATTATTTTATTATTATTTTATAAATTCATCAGTTCGCTTGTCTCTGCAGTCAGCAGAAACCAATGGGCAATATTTGCCCACGCAGATGTATAATGCAGCTTGGATCCCCTCTTCAAATGTTTTTGACTTCAGCTTTCACCAACTCCTCTTCTTATGTTGCAGCTCTTCTACTGTACTTTACAAGGACCCCTTCCTCTGACCGGAGAGTCGATTGGAGGCCAGCAAGTTATCATCACACATGTACAGGGGAACATCTCACGCGTGCTGGGGTGTGAGTGTGGGTGAGTGTGTGCGTGTGTGTGCGTGCGTTGCAGGGGGGCCCGGGAGAAGAAGTGTGTGCGAGAGGGGTCGCGGCGGGACCCTCCGAGCGCGACAGAAAGGCGCTGCGAGCACCACCTTGGTCTTGCTGCAGTCACGTCCATGGCGACACGTGTTACTTAAAGAGCAAAGTTATTCAGTCTTCCAGTTGAAAGAAAGCAAGAGAGAAGTGCGAGCCTGACCGTGATCTTGCTACTGTCATGTTCTAGAGCAAGAAAATACTACTGGTAATGAAACTACAGACATAAGACATGTTAAAAATAAATAAAATAAATTAAAAAAAAAATTCTTCCTGAGATTTTGGGGTTGATGCTTGAAGACTTGAGGTGTGTGTCTAAATTTCATATCAATAACTTAACCCCTTTAATGCTGGGAGCTGGAATTTCTCCACATGGCTCCTGTTGCCGGCAACAGGTGACACTCCAGCCGCCAATATTTAAGGGGTTAAGCGAAATGTATCCTACTGTAGCTGCGCATTTCTAGGAGTGCGCGGCATTTTTTGTCTTTTTTTCTTTTTTGTTGTCGTTTTTTGTTGTTTGTCGATTGTCCTTCAGTCATGACCTCTGGGACAGACAGAGCCATACTAGCATTGCCGGAGCCTCACTGTGCTATTCCACCACGTCAGCCCCCCCAGCCCGCACTGTGATCCTCCCTCCCCTGCAGAGCCGCTGTTCCTGCTTTCATCACACATGGAGGAAGTGGGCCTCAAACCCATTCTATATTATATAATATATATCTATATATATCTATATCTATATTAAAAAATTCTCCGAAAATTTCTGGAGGCTGAAATCTTTAACTGTCCAGAATTCAAAGGAAGAAAAACGTTCTTGAGTAATATTCTTGCAAGTAGAATGAGAAAAAAAATGGTTGAGGTATATGTGATTTTTATTTTTTTTAATAGGGATGTATGAACCAGTTCAGAAACATAGTTAACTCCGGATAGATTAATAAATCAGAACCAATGATTCTTTTAAAACTCTACCCAGGTGCATTCTGCTTAATTAAAACCAGTTCACGCATCCCTTAAATTGTTATTACTATTATAATTATAATAATTATTATTATTATTTTGGGTATTTTTTGGTTTTTGTTGTTTGTTTTTTTTCCTTTCGTTTTTTTTTTTTTGCAACTCTCCACACTAAACCGCGCAATACTGTGGGGGAGAAGCCATTACTAAACTATATGCTGCAGAACAATGTAGCAAATAATTAATTCCCAGCAACCTGCCGGGACATCTGCTAGCAATAATCACTATTGATTTAAAGCTTTATTTAGCCTTTATCTATATCCTAGTAGAGTATAAGGTCTTGCCACATTTTATTGACATTTTTATTAGTTGAGTTTGACTGAGAACTGTTGCTGTTGTTGGGTTTTTTTTTTTTTCTTGTTTCCCCTCCTCCCCCAATATTAAACTGTGAAATTTATAATGTGTTTAAACTATGGGTGAATCTTAGGCTTTAGTTTGCATGTTCAGCTAATTTGTCTCTATACAATTTTTGTTTGAATCTTTTTATTTTTTCCTCTCTCAGGGCTTTTACAAAAAACAAAAAACAAAAAAAACAAAGGATCTTCTGAAATTCTTTTGCCTGAGTTGCAATGGACTAAACATTAAGATAATTCAATCACTACATTAAGCACTTGACTGTGAAAGCGCGCAAAAAAAAAAAAAAAGAAATAAAAAGAAAGAACCTTGTTTGAGGCTATTCTGAAATACCTTTTTGGGGCTATGTGACAGTCTGATTCCATTTTCAGAATGATTCATAATTTTCTCTCTTCTCTGTGTGTCTCCTTTCTCTCCGCTCTCTATCCACGAAGGAAGTTTAATCCTAGTGATTTCATCCCATGCAGGAAACAGTAATAAATGTGTAGAATTCATATTTTTCTAAAGGGAACTTAAACTGCTGCTACGAATTGTGTACAAGACTGGTTTATGCCACATGAACAGAGAATCACACATTTGTTTTGGTACTTTTATTCCTCTTTTTATTCAGTTGTACAGTACTTCCAAATTCAAAATAAAAGTAAGAGTTGTTCTGTATCAAACCATCTAAGCAATAAAATGTTATATTTAAAAATTATAGGTTACAAAATGGGCGTGGCTCTTCTTGTGGGCTCGTTGAAACTTGCTTTGAAACATTTCTGTTAGAGGACAACATACCAAACGGAGTTCATCTGCGTAATTAGTGTTACTGTTTCTCTTCCTTCGGTTGGACTGAGTTTGAATTAAGAGATATTTGTAGCACATTGAAAGTCCGTGTTCCATTTGCCATGCAGTCTTCTAGTAGGCAAAACTCTTTGAAATGGTGCTTTTCTGTAATTGCATTTTCTTAAAACAGCAACCGAAGACAGAAAAAAATAGTACATTGGTGCTGATTTTCCTGTGCAGGTGTCAGGTCAGAGGTTTTTGTTTTGTTTTGAATTCTAGCCCCATGATCACATGAGTGAGTGCCTTTCTGAGGGCACCTTATGGTTTTTAACAATATGTCAGTCGTTCTCTGTATAAATGAAGTAGGTTTCTGCCATTATAGTTTTATTTTTGCGTAAATGTACATGGCTGTGAAATCTTCAGGATGTATTCGAAAGCCACATGCATGTGTCAAAAAAAAATGAAAACTTTTGTTTTAGCTTGTGGGAGCCACCTTAGTTGCATTTTAAGTGCTTTCTTCTGAATAAAATGCATTTCACAGGATGATCAGCCAAAGAATCCTCTGAGTTGCGTATCCAATTCTAGATGCCAGGGCCTCGTAGAGCTTTCAAGCATCTGCATCTTCTTAAGTCCTTGTGGGAATCTGTCTGGTAGGGAAGCAAACCACATTGAGAATCAGAGAGGTGTTTCCAGGAGGCTAAACTGCTTCTAGTTTCCTTCCTCCTGGACCTTAGCGGCAGCGGTTGAGATGTTCTCGTTTGCTTTCTTGGGTGAAGAGCTGGTGCCTCACCACTGAGCAGGAACCGATTAAAAGAAAACCCGTCAGTTTGGCAGCTCTGTCCCAAAGCAGGAAATCACATGAAGCAGGGCTCCTGCCCTCCCTCTGGGTGGAGTGCGAGGATGGAAATAAGACCTATGAGGGAGGAAAGCTGCAGGTCGTGTTCTTCCTACTCCCACCCACTGGCCTGAGAAATTGCCAGTCCTCTAATATTAAAGTCTATGAGACTGATGGAAAGGGGTTGTTGTGAGGCACGAAATAAACATTTAGAGGCTGAGCTTATGTGGCGAGGAAGTGACTGTGTATGAACCAGGGGACCTGCCAGTGCTTGTTGCTTGGCCGCCGAAGTTGCGTGCTTGGCAGGTTGTGTGCCCAGCCCATTTCTCTTCCCAGTTACCTTTGAACTTGACCTGACTGACTTGGACCATCCCTTAGTTAGAAATTGCCTTGTTCACGCTGTGCTTTGTAAGGGAACGTCCCACTGGATGACTAAACTTTGCTCCCTGCTAGTTTATCCCTCTTTTTTCTCCTCTCCTACTCACACTTGCTCCTATGGCACTGATTTTCTACCACTAGCCTGAAATGTCCAACTTTCCAGGAGGCTCGAGGGGGAGCAGGGTTGCCTCCGTCTGTTTTGTCCAACATGCTGCTTCCTCGCCTTGCTCCCTAGCTTTTACTTTAAAGATGAAGCTTTTAAAGGTAATCCTTGAAACCATTTCTGGCCCGGAGAGAGCAGCACAGCTGCTCTGCCAGGGAATTAACTCTCACGTGTAGAGTCCAGGTGCTCCCTCCAAAGCACTGAGGTTTCAGGGAAGACCAAGATCTTCCCCTGACATCAGCAGAGAAGGTGGAGGATGCCTGGGCTGGAAGGGGAACCAGCAGGGTGGCTTTCTCAAAGTCTAAAGTGCAAAGCTTTAGCAGGTGGGGACAGGAGCATTGGTGCAAAATACCGGGGCTGGGCGGAAACCTACTGTCCTGAAGCAGGACCTGGAACCCGGCTGGAGAGTCCCTTCCATATGTACTGATACTGAAATGCAAACTGGTGCAGAGAAAGGAATAAAATTATTGTTTTGACATTACCCAGCTGTACCAAATACACCGCGTTGGAATGTATACACCAATGTGTTTGTGCATGTATACATACAGGGAGGCCTTCGGGCAGTGAGCACCGTGAGGACTGATGTGCTGCTGTCACTGTTAAAATGATAACGTTTTGCTCTGATTCACTGAAATAAATGTAATTCTTAAACAAAATTAGACACGTCAAGATTCAACTAGTAATGAAAAGCAAGGGGCAAAACTTTACTTGAAACCTTTTCCTCGCAGCTTCCAAAGCCTCCAGGTCAGGGAATCACATATGCTTTTTCCTGTTGGTATTTCTGCGGAGATTGGGATTTAAACAACATGTTAAAGAAAACAGCATTTTTGGAAATTCTGAAGAAACACTAACAATTAGTTGGATTAACAGTGGATTCAGTAAGCAAAAGGGCATGCATGACCTTAGCTTGGAATTACTGGCACTTTTAAACAGTCTAAAAGGCACCATCTTTTGTGATCCACTCTGATAATGCAGGAGAAGAAAAGGAAGGAGGAAGCATCGTGCTGGTTAATCAAGTCTTCCTTCACTGCTGCACTGAGGCTGAATGGGCTACACTGGCATTTTCCAGAACTTTGGCACCCTTAGGAGTCAACATCAGGAAGAAAAGTGAGTAAAAACCACACAACTAACATGGAGACCAGTATCTTTTAGGTCATTTTAGGTCCTAGGGCTCTCACCTAGGAGCTGGGGAAAATGCTTTCCCTCTCTTCCCCACTACCATTTCCTTGGTAGTGATGGTTATTACCTGCACAGGAGTGAGTCTCTCACTGCGCTGCACCTGCAGCAGGGAAACTGAGGCAGGAAAGAAGCTGCTGCTTTTGTTCTCCAACCATGTTCCCTTGGTTAAAATAGATGAGCCGTGCTATGAGCCTTGTGTCACAGACAGGAAAAGGGCTGAGTGTTTTGAAAGGAATGGTCCATGGTTTGGGAAGGGAGATTGCAAGGTAGGGGATGGGGGACGCAGGGGCAAGTGGGTGACATTTTTCTAGGTCTTATCCTGGTCTTAGATTTTCTAGATCTTACCTTGGACTGTGCTTAGTGCTGGAGCTGGAGCTGGCTAGTGGAGATGATTGATTGGCTGGCTGCCTACATCCTGAAGTTCAGTAGCTCCATGTGGCCCTTTGGTCACCTCTGAACTTCAGGTCTTCAACATGCTCTCAAATTCATTAGTGCATGTTTGACCTCCAGCCTCATTCCAGCAAGTTTCAACCCTCTCCTTGTTCCTGTCTTCCCGTGTGCACCCAGGATGCAGATTGTTGTTACTCTGTAAACTGGTGACCACTGATGGCTGCAGATTTTATGGCAGATCACAATATTTCCTTATTCTCAGGTGACATGAGCCACAGGAGGGCAGAAAGTGTATACATTCCTAAATAACAGCAGCTTTAGCACAGCAGGGCTTTCTGAGCTAACAACAGCTCTGTTGATGTACAGTCCTAGTCTGTGACTGTGGTTTTGAAGTACGGATGCTGGCAGGAAAAGACACCAGTGTTTTTTTAATGCAGCTTCCTCCAGAGTCCAAAGCATTTCTGTAGACAACTTCTGCAGTCACTCACTTGTGCTCTGCCAACAGGTCTGACCTGGGCTTTCCTCAGTATGGGCAAACTGATTCCTTTCTCAGTAGCTAGCTGAAAGCCACATCATTGGGAATGTTACTTTAGATTATTTAATCTGCCTCGTATACACACACTCAAACGCACTAGTCCTGTAAAATATATTCTGGTTTATACCAAGCAAGGAGGAGGCTGAGCAGGACTACCACCGCCCAGTGACACGCACATGCTTGCTCAAGACACCGGAGGACTGTGGTGGGACAGGGTTACTTGCATTAGGATTGGTCCCAACTGCACTTTGTTCAGGTGTGTTTCTGGGTGCTTCCATGGCCCTCCTCAGCTTCACCTCAGCAGTGCAGTCCCCAAAGCAGTGACAAGCGAAAAGGATTTGTGGACAAGGAGAGCAGAGCTGTATCTACCTACTGCTGAAGCAGCACCTCGAGTTACCACTGTAAAAATATATTTATGGAACTACTTTTCCTGTATTTTTTTTTCAAAGAACCTAACTAGATTCTTCTTCCTGTGAGAGCAAGGAAAAGAGGGACTCTCCTCTGTGCTCTCTCCTACCTCACTGGTATAGTCATTTCTTTTCAGGAAAAGAGGCTACAATTTCACACTGCAAACCAGCCCTGAAAGCCTGGGAAAACACCCCTTCTCTCTGCTAGCTGAGCTGCTGTAACAGGGGCTTCATCCTCATCACAGAGCAGCACGTTGATGCTCACTCTGACCCCTCCAGCTTCTCTCTGCACTGCTGTCTAGTGTATGGAACCACAGCACTTTTAGTATAAATTGAAGGTTCTCAAAAAAGGGAAAAAAAAAAAAAAAAAAGACGAACACCACAGCTTTTACCTACTTCAGCAGCAGGTGCATCAAGAGTTACATCAGCCAAGAGCCAGATGGTCCCCCCCCTCTGGTAACGTAGTTTGAGGAGAAGGAGGTTCCTACAGCGGCTCCTCATCTGGAATAAACTACTAACACCTAAGGATAAATTGGCCAGAGGGCCAGGAGGAATGACTCTGCTTGGGGGTAGCAGTGAAGACACAAGTTGGAAGTGGATTACTGCCCTGTAGGTGGTGCCTCCCTGTTGGAGCAAGGTCTGCCTGGCTGTGACTGGCTCTGGCTGGTTGTGTTACCTCAGGTAAGTTGTGTGTGATATATATGCTTAGAGCTGCTCTGAGGGAGGTGCCTGGCAGGGGAAAAAAGCGTTTCCGCAGGGAAATGAAAGCTTTTAAAATATTCCTAGGAAGGAGGTCAAGATGTCTTCATTTTTGTATGCATATTAAATAATGTGGTAGAGCTAAAACTAAACTGATCTTTGGTATGAGTAGACCTGAGAAACATTGCTGAAGCTCAGCGAAATTTACTTCCTATACTTGATTTTTTTTTTTTCTTAAATCTATGTTCTTTCGCAGAAATGCATTTAGGGAAGAAGGAGGTTTTTTTTTTTTTTTTTTTCCCTCTTTATTTTAAATACTTGTAAATGTGAAAACTCTTCTGGATGCCAGGGCCTCACTGGGACTCTAATGTGTCTACTGCCTGGAAGAAAGGAAATCTCACCAATAACCATGCAAAATGAATTGGTACTAATGACTATGAGCAGTCCATGGGGTAATTCAGTAGGAAGCCTTGTAGCAATCTCTGGTGTAGTAAGAGCTGAAACTGACTCTCTCCTTGCTCTGTTTGTTCCTGCCCTGTTTTCCTCTTGCCAGGGATCTATGAGGGAAATCCTGAATGAAGATTGGGCATGTGCTGCGTGGAAGCATTTGAACTTCTCCGGGGCCTTTTGGCAATGGGCTTCCAAGTAGTTTGTGAATGTTAGTTAACAGGACGCTGAAAAGGAGAGACGGTTGCTGCAGAAAAGGCCTAATCAATTTTCATAACCTTGGAAGCTGGGTTAAAGCGGTAAAGGCCAGCTTTGCTGTGGGCTGGCTTTCAGACTATAATTTTTCAGCTGGTAACAAAACATGGAACATAGCCACGTTACTAGTAAAAGTGTGCAACGGTTAGGACAAAATGTCAGCCAGAGCTCAAGATTGTGGCTGTTATAGCACATGATCAGAGTAGCTGAGGTAAAGGGGATGGCAAAAGAAGCTGCTGTTTGCAGCAAGTATTCAAATAAATGTTCAAAACTCATATGAGTGCATATGTGTGTAAAGAGCACTAGCAGCTGCTCTCATGATATGAGGAATGGGTGCAGAAATGGGCTCGGTTACACTTGGGTAACTAAAGCAATCCATGGGCCTCACTCATGAGGACTCGGCTAGGGCAGGCACTGGCAGAGTGCTCTCATGTCCCAGCCACACTATGAAAAGCCGAAGGCATCAAGTAGCATGTGAAAAGATAAGGTTTGGGCATTTGGAAAGGGCTTTCAGTTAATTTATTACTTGTTTTTCTGCTTATGGGAAATGCACCTTTAGGTGCCACTGCACAGCCCGGGTTTAAATCATTTTTAACAAAATACTTCTAGCTACAGTTCTCACTCTGAACTTCCATGGTGGTCAAAGAAATCTATTTTTAGCACCCATTAGCTTTCAGTTCTGTGACACCTATCATCTAATCAGTCAGTACTCTGGCGTCATGTGTATCAACTCTTCCTCTCATTTTCTGTTATCTGCCTGTATAGAGAAAGTGGCCAGTTTAAATTTGCACCAAAATCTTAAGTGTTGATTTAAATAAGTAATACTTGGCTTCTAATTAAAGCTGCATGCAAAAGAAATCTTGGTTTTTATTTTTGGATAATGACACTGCTAGTTCTGAGATGTAGGTTTGCTTTAACCAGTAAAAGTCTTCTTTCTTCTTAAGACTGGCCTTTTTTACATGACAGGGAGTCCTAGGTAACAAGTAACTGGTAGGGGAAGAGGGAACAGCTCTAATGCGAAGGTGGTAGCACACATCTCCCCACATTCCACCTCCTGCACTGCATAGCGCCACTTCAGCTCTTGCTTCCAAGATGCTTACCTGACTAAAGCTTAACAACACTCCAAGGTTGCATAAACCAAGTCAATTATACTCTGCAGAAAATCAAGGTAGCATGAGTTGTGTATATACAGCAATCCATCATGTGTCTACAAAACAGAGCGCTCTTGATTTCTCATCTCCTGTCCAGATTTTTATCTGTTAACACCTACAGAATTGAAAACAGAGAGGCCTTCTAGTATAGCTGCCAAAAGCCAGAAATCAATGGTGGTCTGGTTAGAAGTGCTTGCTGAGCTTGCAGATAAGAGAAAGGGATGGATTTGGGGAACTGCTTGATGGGTACAGCTAGCAGGTAACAGATTTTGGCGCACAGTGCAGAGCCATATGCTGCTTCTAATGTTTTGTTATATTATTAGCTGTGTGGTTGGTTAATGCACTTCCTTTAAACACACTTCCAATTTTCCCTGACCCAAAACAACTATTCTCTTCTGCAGCTGTCATACCTTTTTTTTTTTTTTTTTTTTAAGGTGCTTATTTTGAGCAATGCTTAACTAAAAGATATAGCAGCTCCTGCCAGGCTTCTTTGTGGCAGTATTTTATTCAACAGCTGTGGGATGTTTTACCATTTGTCAAGAGATTCTTGTTAGCCACCTGTATTTAGTGCTGGAGGAGTGAATCCTTGGCATCTGGTTTGGTGCAATTCTGCAAATTCAGCAAAACAGCATACTTCTGTTATTTCTTAAAAAATGCCTCTAGAGAAAACTTAACATATGTCACAATTTTGTTAGGGCATTTATATGTGCATCTAATTATAATCTGTTATTTCAGTGACAATGTTGCCTTACTTTGATAGTCATTAGATGCTATATAAATTCTAGTATATGATTTTTTTTTATACTATTTGCATGGACTTTTGCTGCATAAACCTACACAGCAACTTTTTTTTTCTTCTCTCCTGCAAACTTGTTGGTGAACTTGCCAGCTGAGATTGGTCCTTATTCTGGCAGTATGTTGGATCCAAGCCTGGTCCTATGTGCTACTCACTGCAGGAGTGTCATACATTCTTGTGCAGGCCTGGATCTATCTCAGCATTCTTTCATTCTTCTCCCACATCATTTGCTAAAGTAAAATGCATACCACCCATTTGCTATTGAAGATATGTGGTCATGTAAGGCATATAAGTTTGAAGTAGATGCCATGGGATAACTCGCAGTACAGAGGGAGGTCGTAGAGATAAGGGTCAGCTGCGCAGCAGAAAAGGATCTGGAGGAGTTGGTCAACAAGTGGTTGAACATGAGCCAGCAGTGTGGCCAGGAAGGCCAATGGCCACCTAGCTTCTATCAGGAGCACTGTAGCCAGCCAGCAGGAGCAGGGAAGGGATTGTCCCCCGGTACTTGGTGCTGGTGATGCTGCACCTTGAATCCTGTGTTCAGTTTTGGGCCCCTCACTGCAAGAAAGACATTGAGGTGCTGGAACGTGTCCAAAGAAGGGCAACGAAGCTGGTGAAGGGGCTGGAGCACAGACCTTATGAGGAGCAGCCGAGGGAGCTGGGGTCATTTAGTGTGGAAGATGCTCAGGGGAGACCTTATTGCTCTCTACAACCTGAAAGGAGAATCTAAGGAGGTGGGGGTCAACCTCTTCTCCAAGATAACTACTGAAAATAGGACAAGAGAAAATGGCCTCAAGTTAGCCCAGGGCACGTTCAGGTTAGATACTAGGAAAAATTTCTACATGAAAAGAGTGGTAAAGCATTGGAACAGGCTGCCCGGGGAAGTGGTAGAGTCTCCATCCCTGGCAGTGTTCAAGAAAGCTGGGGACTTAGGTCCATGGTTTAGCAGGCAGGGTGTTTTTGAGGTTTACAGTTGGACTTGATAAAGTTGAAGTGAAGTTTCCATCATAATGGAAACCATTATAAACAAGTGACCTCCCCACAGAATCATAGACTTGATTGCAGAAATACAGGATGAGATAGAGAAGCCAAAGGAGTTTAAAGGAAAAGGCTGGGATCCCTAGCTCTCCTTCCCTTTTCCTCTCCCCCCCTTTCTTCTTCTGCTGTTGTTTAATACAAATTTTGACCTTTTCACTGTTTTCTTTCTTTGCTTATAGGCTATGCAAATAGACAGACAAATTCAGCCTTGACCTTAAAAACCAACTCAATCTCTCAAAGTTGCATTTAAGAGTGCATAGATAGAAAATAAAATGACCTCAAATATGCAACAAATGATCTTTGCATTCAGCCTAACATCACAGCCTTAGCAAGGAGGAATAGGACTGTATTCTAACCCCTTAAAGTTTTGTTTGAGGGGCTAATTAAGTTAAAATACACACTTTCAAGGCTTTCTTTTAAACTTTAAGCCTTCTAAAAGTGTTTTTTTTTTTTTTGGGGGGGGGGGGGGGCATGTAACTCCATTCTGTGTGTAGGAGGAGGTATCCCCTGCTCCTGGTAGGGCAAACATCCAAAATTGTATTGGCAGATTAGTCCTGGAAGAGATCAATGCTTTGCCCAGATACTGGTTGAACAGCAACTTCTGACCAACTGGTAGTTGCATGAACATTCTTGTAGACAGTCTGGGTGGGGGGGAGAACTTTGAATTTAGGCACCTTTAGACTAGCATACAGGTACATCCTATTAGGTATAATTTGTCAAAATAAATCTTGGCCACCTAATAAAAAGTTATTCCAGGATGAACTTACTCTAACACCACAAGTTAAACTAAAAACATCTTGGATTCTTCAGAGCACCAGGCTGAGCTAGTTCTCCTTTTAGAGGAGAATAAACAAGAGCAAAACAGTGGCTGCTCAAGCTGTGCTTTGTTACAAGCACTGGTTGCAGGTGAGCTGACCTAGATTTCAGGGCTGGGGGCAGAGGGAACTTCAACTTGAAGGCAGAATGGGGGAATACTTATAACTGAACAAGGTACACATTGTTGAGAAGCCCAAATTAAACTGTAATTTCAGTCATACTCCAGAGGGCTAGGAGCAGAGCAGAAGCCAAGACAGCAGCATGGCCAGTTTGTCACTGTTGTCTCTATTTCCAGGATGCTTTTACTGCTTTAGATTGAATCTCTAAGTGATGATGGCCCTGATGTTTGGGGGGTTTTTTAAGCAAATGTAAAATGTTGGCACCTACAGCTTTTCAGAGCTTATTTAATTACATTTTCTAAAAGTGTAAAAAAATTTCAGACCAGCTTTTGAGACTGAGATACAGCAACATATGAGTCAAAGTTGTTTCCACCTATCCACTTTGTATGAAGGACATCTGAGGAAAATAAGATTTTTTTCTTTTTTTGATCTTTTGCCTGTTATCAAAAGCAGCTCAAGCTTTGGGAGATCCCTCACCTGGCAGCTTTTGGTATTGCTGGCTATGTCATTCCCAGAGTCCTGATCTACTTAGTGAACTTCATATCCTGCTTATCATCTTGGTAAGGCTTTAGTCACACATGGTCCCCTAGAACAGCCTCACACAGATAAACACCACAACATCTAACCCCATCCAGGCTCTATAGGGAAGTGTATCTCTGCTTTATGGCTTGTGGTCACTATGCACATGAATTCCCTATTTATCTTCATTACAGGAAAAGCTCTCCTCTTAAATTCTGGTTACATAATGCACATTAATAAAGGAAAAAGAGTACGAACAGACTAATACTATTAGTCGATACTAATTAGTCGATTACTATTAGTCAATACTAATACGAACAGTCTAATACTATTAAACACCTGATTGCAGCCTCAGGGGGAATCTATATCCAGCTAAAAGATGTAATGCAGTACCTGGTCCCATAAACTTACCTTGCTTATGAGTGACTTAGCTTTTTTCCAGGAAATCTTACCTTCTTCTGTTTAGATGCAGCACATGTGTGTTAACCGGTATTTTCAGAAGAGTTTTTTGGGCTTGGTCAGACAACAGCACACACCTGTAAAGGTCTAGCTTGATTATCACCTTGTGCTTCAGCAGCCTTTAGGCATCCTGTAAGATTCTTTTCACACTGCCTACAACTTAGCACTAGGCTGTTCTTTCAGCAAATGTGAGATTGTATTTCAATAATTAGAATTTGGTAATTTTAATATGTTGGTACTCAGTGCTTCCCCAGAGTCCTCCCTGAATCTCCTTATTCTTATAAGCAATAAGAATTTGTTAATATTTGCCCATTGTTCAACTGTCCACTGCAAACTATCACATAATACTGCTATTATCCCATTCCCAATATACTTGCAGAAAAGCAGCTTTTGAAGTATAGCATGTTTGCAGTCTTTTTGCTCATCTGCCACTACAGGTTGCTTCATCAATGAAAACAGCACCAGAGTACCACTCAGGCTTTTTGGTGCCATATTCATGCTTTATTTAAAAAAAAAAAAAAAAAAAAACTACAAGATGCTAAGAAAACTTCACATTTACTTTACAAAAACCTGCATTTATTTTCAAGAGATCTGATCTCACTTATAAATGAAAACAAGCAGGCAAGAAAATAAATGTTAATTTAACATTTCAGTTGCAGTACAACATCCATCATCTAAACTTAATCATCCAAAACAGTCTTTCTTAAACTGACTGTTGACTGTATCAAAAAGAACCATCATCTGTATCACTTTTTTGATTAAAAGAAAAGCTCACAATTTGGAACTACATGGAAAACTGTTTGGAGACAGTGCAATTTAGTCTACCTAGAACTCTTGCAGAAAAAGATCTGGCTTCACTTTTTTCCTGTAAGCAAATTTTGCAAGTCTTCTGTATTAAGAGTCTTAACATAAAGCTGCTAGGTGTTACTAAATGAGAGGATTAAACTGATATAACACAAACAGTTGCAGTTTCTATCAAGTTGCACTAGTGCTATATCTTACACAAGCAGCTACCATGAAGACAGTAAACTTGAGCAACCTTGACCTACTCCTGAAACAGCCCTTGCGTCACACCTGTGAGGTAGATACACTGCCTTTCCTTTGGCCAAGGCAAAGGGATCATCTCTGAACTGCAGCCTAGGACATCAGCACTGAACCACCAACTAACCAGCCTCTGTTTTACTCTCCTCACTGCTCCCCTGAGTTCAGAGCTTTCAAGTGTAACACATTGCTCAGCACCCTAAGTTCCAGGAATTAAAACAGTGAATCATGTAGATTGTTTCCAAGATGAAGAAATTCAGCACATGTATTTTGAAGCAAGCCTAAGTACTGCCATGGCTCTTCTACACCATACAATTCTGTAGCCTATACTTTACCTATTATGTACATGAAGAATCCTGATGAGGCTTCCTCCTTTAGTCTGACAACAGCCATGCTTTCAGATTAAATGACAGCAGAAAAACAAATTGTCAGGTAGTCTAAATAAGAGGACTACAAATATCAAACATGCTTCAAGTATAGCTAAAGTAATGCTTTGCTACCCCCCATAGATAAATTTAAAACCGGTATCATCCCTCCTCAATACAGAGCCTTTAATCCTACATAATTTTGGTGGCATTTTAAGAGTGATAAGGAAGGAACTAACAGCAATTCTTCCACCAAGGTCATAGTTTCATTGACAGTTTAACACCCTTCCTTAGCACCCTTTACCAATAAGGGCAAAAACCCTAGCAACATTTGAGCCCTGGCTCTTCCTCTTGCAATTTGACACAAGTAGCTACTTAGGAAGCTAGCAGAAAAACAGACTGGTAAAAGAGTCCTAGATCACATAAATGCTGTAGGAGGAAAAAAAGGGACCACAGCAACAGGCAGGACTGCTAACTTGTTCCATCTTTACATGAATTAAACTACCAACTTCTGAACTAATAATGACACCCAGTAACATACCTCTGATACTAAACTACCTGTATGGGCAGTCCTTAAAAAAAAAAAAATGTAAAAACAGCAAATAAAGTGAATGTTATATAAAGTAAATGTTATATGACCAACAGCATAAAACAGTCATATTTTCCCCACTTGGAAAATCCAGATGTAAACTGACTTATAAAATAGAAAGAATGCAAGAGATGCTAAAGTTCAATTGCTACTACACACTAGAGTGTTATTGCTAAAATTCCAGCCAAAGCAAACTAAGATGAAGCAAGGAATTTAGAACCATTACTTCATTTATCCTGAGAAGTACTGGACTGATAGTCAAAGAGTTCCTATAAACTAACAACTTCTGAGAAAGTTCCTAATAACCATTCAATGTATATGTAAAGTTGTATGACCTGAAAGACATCATCTTATTACTAATGTACTTTTCAATTGCTAGTTCCTATGCAAATCTGCTAAACTGTCTTCTCTCTTCCTTCATGCTTAGAACTTCAGTAACTGGATCTTAACCACTGAATGGAGAGGAAAAGCAAGCAGATACCTTCAAATACTGTTATTTTTAATTATTACTTATACAGTGATTCAGTCCTGCATTCAACTTCTTCACTGGAGTTCTGGTCAGCATCTTTTAAAAGGACCAACTAGCTCTAGAAGCTAAAAATCAACATGAGCTAAACTTTCATACATTTGAGGGAATTAAATTGGGTATTCCACAATATTCTAGATTACCACCTGTTCTAATACTTTGCCTTTTCTTGTAGTGTACCGCTGAATCTACAGAAGCTTTCATTATTACCAGCTGAAGGAAGAATACCTTCCCCCAAGTCTCCTGATTTCAGGTAGGAAGAGGTTTCAAAAACTGATTTTGGGCAGGCCACACAACTCAAGAAAGGGCAGATACCCTTCTACATTAGATGTTCAGTAGAACAATAGGTATACTTTAATACAGCAAAACTTTTAATAAATTTTGATGAATCAGTGTGAGCTGGAACAACAAATTTACCAGAGTCAGTCAAATCACATCATTTGAGGCAAAGTTGTTCCATGAAATTTGTGTTAGTCACCTGTATTGAAACAACCATCCAACAGTTTGCCAAGTCCTATGTATGATGATCCAACAATCTTAATGCTATTATACTGTTCTGCCTGAGCTAGCTATGTTATCAGCACATTAAACAATGCATCACTGAGGTTGCTCTTCCCATTCTTATATTCCATCCTAAGTGAGTAAACAACATCTTTATGTTTTCTTTATAGGAATCTGTATAGTAAAAAGAATGGCAGTACAGGTAGCTTCAGACCTTAAGACACTGCTTCAAACACAGTATGGGGACATGATTTGCAGGTATTGCTCAACTCTTGTTGGCTCAGATGCTCAGTCCCTGCAGAACAAGTATAGATCAACAAAAGCATTTTCACACAGGGGAGATCAGGAAAGGGAAGAAAAAGAAGTCTCAAATCAATGAGTTTTCTAAACTGAACAAGCCTTAAGATAGGCTCCAGACCTTTACACATAGGAAAACATGCATATGAAATGTAAACATTTCAGTCCTGTTCAAGTGCCTGAATGGCAGCAGATTGGGTCTTTGCAAAATTTGCTTTTGCTATCCAAGTTACCTTCCCAAATGCAAAGGAGCAAGATCATCACCTCAGATCTTGGTAATCATATATGTAGTGCCTGCCACCAGAGAAGCCCATTTGGATTATGCATAGCTTTTCTGCTTAGTGCTGAACACACATTTAATAACAATTACATCTGTGTTACTAATGGGAAAGACAGGATGATAAAAACTCAGCCTGGACTGATGCAAGGGCAAGTCTGAGGTAAAAGAAAAGTGACCAAGAAACTACTTATTTACCCTTTACAGTTTGATTACTTGAAGCCAACAACTTTTCAAATTGTTTCAAGTGTGCACAGTAAATCCAAAGTCCTTCCCCATGTAAAGCTTTGTAAGAAAAGTCCATATGTCTTGATACAGATGACATTCTCATTTGAGAACCAAGAACTTATTGAAGAGTTGGTTGTAGCATATTAAGTAATTTTTGAGCAAACATTCCAGATACCACTATAGTCAGAATACCTAAGGTGCTGGCATGACTCAATAATTAATCAGTTAACAAGTTGGGTAAAAAAATTTATGTAGTAATACCAATTCAGCACAAAAATTCCATGCTTCACAAGTTCTGCTGCTGTATAACAGTCCTCCTAACACTTATGGAGATAAATTCAGATTGAGTTCACTGCATGCCCAGATCAAAACAGCAGCAAAATGTCTACTGCTACAAGCAGCTATACCCAATTGTGCCTTTAGAATGCTAATTATGCACAAATCTAGATAATCAGTGCTTTAAACACTGAAGTATGACCGCACATACAAACTTCAGTATGTGTGCTGCAGAGAAAGTTCTGGAGAGAAAGACGCATACAGACAGTACACAAGACAGATGAAGTCACTACACATTCAGATTGGGGTAAACAGGAGGGGAAAATCCCTCAGAGACAGCATACATGAGAAGCATTACAAAGAACTCTAAAGGCACATTTCAGGTAGTATGATTTTGTTAAGACCAACTGCTTACACACACAGGCACAAATCTTAATGGCTACCTCCCCTCCCCCAACAATTATTAACAAAAAAGAAGTGCATTTTCAGTAATATTAACACCATTCAGTTAATCTGTTCAGTCCAAAAGTATAGCAGTATTTCCTTATGGTGGCATGGACTCTCTGCACTACTCCAATCCAAAAAATCCAAACAGGCAGGATTAGTAAAGGTTGAACTGTTGCACAATTTAACATTTACTCATCGGATCCCACCGATCTTTTCTGTGCCCTCTTGCGGGGCAACCGCCTTGGTGAAGCTTTATCTGTATTAAAAAAAAAAAAAAAAAACAGAGAATCAAAAGCTACATCAAATTAAATGTTATATGATAAAGCTGTACTTTTCTCCCTCCCACATACAGACCAAACTGTGACATCACCACACAGAAGACCGTTTCAGCAACTGGCTAATCCTTTGCTACTATTGTTACCTTCTGTTTAGAATTCCAAAGGAAAAAGTGCTCTTACTCTTCAAGAAGTAACTTCAGAAGTAACTGAGCCTGTTTAACTTGCCAGTTACTATAGCAAAACCCCACACCATATTCTGCTGATGCTGCAAGCTCTGCTGCTTATAAGTTTCACACTTAGGCATTACTAAACTTACAAAAAATTATTTTAGTCGCTACCTTTTTGAGTAATAAGTGCAACAAGCAACCACCACACTGTTACAAATATCAAAATATGAAGAATTTTTGACAATTGAAGAGTCAAAGAACCTGAAGCTCTTGAAGGCCATGTATTTCAAATGATACTAGTACAGATTTCTAATGAAAACTAACCTAGAATTAAATGAAAATAGTTAAGGAAAAGCTGTAAATCTTCAGTTTTCCTAGATTACAAGTACTGAAATTTGAGGTGAGAAGATAAAGTTAAAATGTTACCAGGATTTTAACTCACTTTAAATTCAGCTTATTCTACAGAGAAATTTAGCATTCAGAGTGCTTCACTCAGTTCCTCTTGCTAGACTAAATTTTATGAGACTGTCACATAAAAAACAGAGTATCCAGGAGAAAGCTTATAGTCTCAGAAATGAAAAGTCCTTACTTCTAGTGTAATATAAATAATAGTTAACAAAGGAAAAAGGCATTGAACATGTGAAATTGTCAGCTCTCTTGGCAGTCTGATATCAGAACTAGGGCCCCCTAGATTTCTACATGAATAAAGGTCACTAAGAACATTCTTATTCCATCAAAACAGGAGTCTTTCAAAATTTAAGTAGTTCCTGCAAATTGTTTTCAAAGTACTACTTTTATCTAGGCTGCAAGACAGTGTCTTGGTGGTAGAAGTTCATCTAGGATAAGGAGATCTGGGTAACTATGAGACTCCAAGTTCAGTCTGTTTTTATGCTTGATTGAAAGATATGCTTAGCCATTGGTCACACTTAGCCCTCCAGGTTCATCATTAACTGCAGCATGAGATTGCAGCAGGGTGATGTGGAAGACAAAATGCACATCTGTATTTCAGGTAAATGGTTCTAGCCACTGTTAGAGCAGACCAGAGTATTTCACAAATGTGTAACAGCTAAGCTATTCTACTGCAATATAACTAGAAATGATTAGTTTTATTTATATGGGCATATATGAGTATTATATATATGCATATATAAGCACACGTGCAGATGTCTGTCTAATTAGCTACTGTTCATGCCACATCATCAGTTACTGCATGCAGGAAGCCTGAGTTCTATGCTTAGTTACCACAGACACACATCAGTAATTTCCACTCTTTAAAGCACCAGTTTGTCTCACCTCTTCTACTTTGCACTGAAGCCATGGGAAAGCAAAACAGAAGAAAGAGCAAGAGAAGTTAGAAATATCCACACACAGAGCTGTTTAAGAAGGTCAAATACTCGGTAGAATTTGGGTTTTGACTTGTGAAAGACATCATGGATCCAAGTCTTAAGGTAGTTTCAAGACAGGGTCACACACTTCTAATGCTTAAAGGTTCAGCCAATAGGCCAGCTTTCAAACATCTTGCAAATACTTTGAGATGATGTTCTCCCCTACCATTTAAGCCTTTTGTGATACAGATTTTATACAGCTGAAAGCCTACAGAAAAAGATCACTGTGCTAGCCATTATTGCATCAAGTGTATCAACCAAAGTCTGCTACATACAAGAATGAGCAGTTAACATAGTAAGCCTATTAAGCATAGTACTTTAGACAACTTTATTCCCCAGATCTATCCTGTCCTGAGAATTTAGCATGAGCTACTTAACTGTAACAGGTTTATTATGCTCCAGTTTCAGAAGGTAGGTTACTTACTGATTTGATTTAAAGTTTCTTGAGGAATCCAACTCATATCAACATCATTCTGATTTGATGTTCCCATCTCTACTTTCTGTACTGGTCTCTTCCTCTGAAAAGAGAAGAACAGAACATACTGTCTTCCACAGTTTCAAGCTATCTTTCTAGCTTAGCTCTAGCTATCTTTACACATTACCTAACATTAACACCTACTTATAATTATACTACTTATAATTGCTTGCAATACTAATTACAGACAAGATGTCAAGAATTTATGCATCCCTGGGCAAGCTCATTATGCCTGTTGTGAGGGCAGAAAAGGAGGGAGCCATTTTGTTGTCCTTTATCAGATTAGCACAATGTTTGTGTTTGAGTTTCAGCCTGCAAAATGGAGCTTATAGCACAAGTTACTTCATACTTCTTCCCAAGGGAAACACCATGTAAGCTCAGCTACAAAGACACTATTTCAGCCCATTTTCCCATGCAGATAAAATTCAAATTTCTTCATGACCTATACCTGCTAGAACAGTTACCCTAACAAACCCTTAACTGTTACAATATTACAGAGGAATCCAGAAGGCCCCAAATCTAATACTGTTAAGCACTGAAAGTACTAGACAGATTTTTTTTTTCCCTAAGCTTGATCTAGTTTAACAAAGCAGATACATAATAAAGACTATACCATAAAAAAGTCTACCCTGTATCAAATCAGTGGCTGAATATCCAGTATTTGGAAAACATGTCAAAATCTTCAATTCAACTGCTTTAGTACAATGGTAAAAAACACACCCAGAGAGCATTAGGCAAGCAGTCCAAATGTCTTAAAAATGGTCACTAGCTTTTCCAGGGATTTTCAAGGTCTCAGTCCTGTTAAAGTAAAATTTCTGAAGTTTTGCCTGTTCTATCCCAGGCTAGAAGTGATTTACAGGATTGTCTTCATACTTCAATACAGGAAGTTATTGTTATGTTATGAAGTAGACAGGAGGAAAAGATACCACACACTACCCACCTTCCTGGATTCTAACAACTGATGTAGGCCAACAATGACAAGTAGACCAAGTCCAGCAAGGAACATATACATGAAGATTCTTTAAGAAAAAAATTAAGAAAACATTAATCTTAAGCATTTACAAGTTTACAAACAGGCAGAGCAAGTAAGCCTTGCTTTGGCCACATGCCTGCTTCATCTTTCCCAAGCCATATGCAGATCTCCACACATGGGTAAGGGAGAGACATGATCTAATGAACCTGAAACTAGTAAATGTTAAGTACTTCTCCTTTTAAGAAACTGTAATCTCAAATTTAATTTCTAGTGCCATATACACTCAAACTCTATAAACTGATAATTATTGAAATTTATTGCCTGTTCAGACACTTTGGCAACACCATATTTCAAGGTGTTGGGTCACAGATGAGTATTTTTGTGTGTGCTTTCAAATCCATTACATACTTTTAGTATGCTAATACAAGCTAGTACTGCCAGGATATACATATTTTTGGCAACAAGCTTTTTGAAAAGCCTTGCCTTAAGGAATCTAGTTCTGTATTCCACAGTTAGAATTCCTTAAGACAAACAAAAAAGCATTAATTTCATTGACAAAAATTCCATCTGAAATACCTGATGATAATTAGCAGTACATGCACATAAATTCAATCTAAAATTTTAGGAGCAGGCAGAACTTCTGTTAGGCAAAGAAGCTACTACAACATTTTCATTCAGATTTATTAGAGAAACTATGGACTTAACTGCAGCAGAGACTTAACTGAACATCCCTGTTTCATGGGAAGTGCCCATTCACAGGATATTAATTCAGTCTGGTCCTAACTGATGAATTTGAATTCTTACAAGAGCTCCTTTATCACCAGGACAACACACATACAGATTATCAGTTGCTTTCAGTGATGCTTATTGCAAATATGAATTCATGCAGCAGTTATTTCCTTTGGTTGCCCTTTTAAAAATGGAAGTTTGCTCTGAGTGCAAACCACCTATAGCAGGAAAATTCAAATATTCATTGTCTTCAAAGGAAAAATTTCAGAAATACTTAACTCATAAGGTTCTCTTAAAAACCCAATTCAATATTGCAATATTTAAAAATATATTATCACAACACATGCTTGCAATACAGAAGGTCTGCCATATTAACTACATCTTTAAGACAGATTTTCATTCATGAAAGAAATCTGCTTCCCATAGAGAAAGTACAATAAGGAATGAGTGTAAATTCCCCTATCAAACTGAAGTGGAATCTTTCAGTTTAGATTATTCTGGCTTACACAAGAGTGCTCCAGAAGCATGTTATTCCAGCCCAATACTTTTTTAATTAGAGGGGGGAGAAAAACCCCCACAAACAAAAGCTTGACAGTTTTTTATTAATGTATATATTTATGTAGCATTATGAGCTATTCCAGGCTTGGCAAAACATCTGCATGAACTGTTAACACAGTATTAATCCTGAAGATTTCTAACACTGACACAGAACTTGATACTGAAAAGCTCTTTTCCTTTAAGCTAACGTTTTGAGTGTATACAAAGTCCAGTGCCATCAGCAGGACCCAGATTACATCTAGCATCCAATAAAATGAAGATACAAGAGCAATCCTCACCGACCCCATCAATAATTGCTTCTACCAGTGTATCAACTAATTTTCAGTCTCCAGTCTACTTACGTTTCTCCATCCAGCCCATCTTCTTTCTCAATAATTGTAACCGTTTGATTGAAGACAGCATCTTGGAACACATTGCCCTATAACAAAGTTTCCACATTTTCAATCAATTTCTTGAACAAATTTTTGTACAAGGGAAGCCTTGATATCAACCAAAAAGGGGAGATTTTCTGTAGATTAAGTTATTATATGCCAAAGAATTATATGCCTTATTAGCTCGATCAAAACACTCTGAACACAACAGAAGTCTTATACTTCAGCCCACACTAAAACAAAAAGGAATCCCATATTTTAATCCCCATTTATGCTTCTGGAAAAATTCTTCTCCCAGCTACAAGTGCTAGTCCCATATTTGGGAATGGATTCAGGAGCACTGAGTTTGTTAAAACCCAGTTGAAAGGTACAGTGAAATTTACATTATCCCAGTGAAGCTTTAAGTGTCTACAGCCACTTCTACATAATTCTGAGGCAATCTAGCTTCCGCTGTTAATGTAACTTAAAGTCTAACATACACAGCACTTGTCCACATATATAGAGGAGTGCTGTGAAACACAATTGTGCTACTTTGTGTTTGCATTTATTGTTTTGCTAAAAAATCCAAAGGCATTCACTGAAGAGGCATTAACTTGACTAAGTAATTCCCTCCTGACATTGCCATCAACCAAGAATGAAGAATGACAACATGAGTCTTACATTTACATCTTTGTAGTTCAGGTTGATAACTAGTCCAAAAGGACGACCACCCATAGGCTCAGCTGGGATGAAAGAGTACTCAAATGTGGCTTGTCTCTGTGGTGGAACTACTGTATTCAGTGGGAGAGCTGTGAAGTTCTGGATATAAAACTGATAGTCTTGAGGGTAACGGAAAGAAGCATCAAGCGACTCAACAATAAAATCCTCTGTGCCCTTATTGGTGAAGCCTACCAGAAACTTTACGATGTTGTTTGCTGGAAAGTCTAGAACACAAAAATATTCAACTGTTAGAAGCTTCATACATCACATCTAGCCCTTGGTTTTAAACACCAAATACTTGGAAAAGATAAGGTATTTGGGAGCTTCATTGTTCTCATGCACATATTGATATATTTTAAGCAGCACTAAGGAAGCTGATGGCAGACTGGCACAGGACTCACCTTCACCCTTCACAAATAAGATGGTTGTATCAGCACTAGGTGAGGCTTTAGGTTCGCCTGACAAGTCTTCTTCCTCTTTTTCTTCTGTCTAGGACAAGAGATTTTTTTTTAAATAGCCTATAAACAGTGATGCAAAGACCATGCTTGTTTTATAAGAAACCTGCATAACAAGTATCAGTGTGAGAAAAAGTACTGACAGTAAGCATTAGCATCAATTTCTGCTGTTGCAAATTTAGAATATAGAATCTGTGCTCCCTTTAGATTTAACACCTTTTTCAGCATTTATACTTCTGTTACGATTTCACAGGGACTGATCTCTGCTGAAAGCTCAACTGAAAGGCTTGCAAACAGAAAACCACAATAAAATTCATTTTTTGGAGTGGAAGGAAAAGGGAAGAACCTAAATATTAAGCACTTATATCTAAATATTTTTACTTAAAATAAGCATTTTAAAGTAGTAAACAGCCATGAGGCAACTAAGTTATTTCCACTGTGCAGGGAGAAATATTTACAGCAGCTTTTTATTCACTGGGCAAATACAACCATTAAGGGCCTATTTTCCACATGGGAGATGGTGGCTGTCTTCACCATGAGTAAATGCATGTCTGACCCCATTTTGAACAGCTTCCTAAAAACGCTGCTTGCAAATTGGCTAGATCATTTGATTTCCTGCTTGCTAAAACCACCGCTTGTAACAGTGTATACCCAACTGTATAAGCTGTACAGGCGCCATGGGCCAGGGAAGCAACAAACCACAACCGATCCTGGCATTTTAAAGTCTAGCTGCTATGCAAAACTGTACCTTGTGTTTCAGTGACAGATACAATGAACTGCCCAAAAGTAACCCCCTTGTACTTCCTGTCTAACACTATGCATTAAAAACAAATTACATTTATTAAGTTCTAGCAGTACTGAATACCTAACATATCTTCTAATACTTGGAAGATCCAGTCAACCATAAGTTCAACTTCACATCAGTAACCAAACATCAGTCTAATTAGCTTACAAGAACAGTTTACTAGTTCTTTATTTTTTATCATGCATGGCTTAAATTCTGTTTTCTCCTCCTAGTCATGCCCTAAACTTCATTATCATAAAATACTTTATTTGTTCAGCCTGAAGAAAGGGACCCAAAAGAGCAATACAACCACATGTTCAACAAGCATACCCTGCAATAAGTCACAGACTCTGAATATAGTCAGGTGAAAGCAGACTGGAAAACATGTTTTTCAGCATTATGGAAGAACTTCACTAATAAATCCAAGACAGATTTATACTACAAAGATTGTTTCCTCTTGCACACTGATACAAAAGTAGCCACTGTGAAGCAGCCCTCTACCCCAAGGCTGTTCTCAATTTACTGAGATGCATCTAGAAGAGAACTGCTAAGAGCTTCTGTGAGACTTAGTTACCCCACTTGGTGCTCTTTTCTGGACTGCAGTTTGTCATTGGAAGCCTAGTTGTCCCCATGCAGTCCTTGCATTGCTGATTCAGAAAGAAAAGAAAGATTGTTTTGAAACTTCACATGGAACATAAGTTTAACTGGAAACTTTGAAAAAGATTGAGATACCAGCAATATATACCTACATACATCTAAGCTATCTAACTTGAAGCACTTTTGCTCCAGTTCACACTTCTGAAGTAACATTCATGCACAATTACCAAGTCTGTAGGCTCATCTTCCTCAACTTCTGCTTCATCATCTTCATCTTCAACTACAGTATCTTCCACAGCTTCCTCATCTTCTGTAGCATCTTGAGCTGCAACAAGTAAACCAGCACCTACCAAAACAAAATGTGAAAAGAAGCAATGTTTTTTTTCATGCCTACCTGTCCAACAGAAAGTTAACATTGTAGTACGATTTTCAAGCTACTAGGCTTAAGAATTGCCTAAAAGTTAATTGAATGCAACATTTCAAAGATTCAGTTGCAGAAAGCTCACATTCAACTGACTGTTGATCTGTTTGAATCCTTTTCCTAACTCCTATACATGACAGTAGGTTTAAAAACAAAATTTAGTATCTGGATAAAAGTTCAACATTCACACAGCAAATCTTAAATTGCCAGAAAATGAAAAAAATATTTTGAATTTGTCAACATTCAACAAATCAGCAAGTTTTCTTTAGTACAAATGTCTCACTCGGATTTACTCTTCTATTCAGATGTTCAACAAAACTGGACATTACAAATCTGCATCTTGAGCAAGACTCCAGAGACGTGCGGTCAGATCATTCATTGCTTCTCTGCTTTTATGGGTCAGATACAATTAAAACAAATAGTGGCTGCTGTATGAAGTTTCACCTGTTTGTAGTTTAGAGCACATGCAAGCCAGGCTGAGAAATTTTACAGTATACACAGGGCTACAAATTGATGAAGCTAATCTTTTCCAAAACTGAAAGCAGCAGAAATGAATAAAAGCTGGATTTATACAAACATCAAAAATATACAACTGCTACATGTACCAATTTTAAACAAACAACTAAGCTTTCACACAGGCTAAAAATTCTTAAGCAGGACAAATACATTGTGAAAATTCTAGCTATTATCAGGTTTAGCTAAATTAAAAATGAATAAACCAAGCACAATACCCTTCTGAAGCATCTTCAGAAAGTACTCTCAAAGAACTTTGCTCATATATATGCAAAACTTAAACCTAGTCCTAACTGCAGTGACTTTTTTTGGAATTTTTTTTAAATTAAATAACCTACAAATAGCCCATTTTAAATTAAAATCCTTACACCTGAATGGACTGCTAGTATGTTACACGCTAGCTTCACAAGCAGCAGCCCAATCTCGTAGATGGCTAAACTACAATCCTTCCAGTGGATGTCAGAAGGGCTGCTGATGTGGCAAGAGTGGGAAAGAGCTTCTCCCACCACACAGCGTGCATGCAGCTCGCTGGCAAGGCTTCCAATCTTCAATCTTTCCATGCTTAATGGAGGCACCTTCGAGATGGTGAACCCAGATAAAGCTACAGTGCAAACAGAGATTAGCCTTGCACTGACTGAAGGGCACTTAAGAGGGGCCAGGGCACAAGGCAGAGATGACGGCCAGCAGCCGGTCAATCTGCTGGCAACTCACTGTAGAGCCCAGAGACATATCAGAGCAGGGGAGCAAAGACAAAACTGTTGCTGCTCTGGTTACTAGCTTAGAGTTTCCGTTTGGTTTTTGGAAGGGAGAAGGGGAGGACACGCACACAGCCGAGCCCGTGTGCTCCTGAGGCCCAGTCTGACACCAGCCCCGCGGGCGGCAGCAGGGCCCTGCCCGACACCGCCAAGCGCCCTTTCTTCCACCCGACGGGCCAGAGCCGTCACCGCCGCAGGGCCTCGCACCTCAACACCCCCTCGAGCGTGGCCGCCGCCCCGGGGGAATATAGCGAGGCCCCGCTCAGAGCCGGGGCGGCCAGCGCAGCCCTTGCCCCCTAAGGGCACGAATAGCTCCCGGGGAGCGGAGCGCCCAGCGGCGGCCGCAGGAGGGGAGCGCGGGCAGCCCCGCGGCACGCGTGCGGGGAGCGCGGGAGGCCGTGCCCGGCGCTGCCCGCGCAGGGCCGCGATCAACGAGCGGCGCCCGCCCGCCCGCCCCACTCCTTTCGCGGGGCGCGAGCGCGGCTCCGGGCCCCCCGGCGCCCCGACAGCGAGGGGGGCGGCCCCGGGCCGGGCCCGCTGAGCGCACGCGGAGCGACCGTTACCGCCCCCACTCCCGCCTAGGACCGCGGCAGCAACGGCCGCTCGCTCGCCTCCCCCCGCGCGCCCCGCTCCGCACCTGGCCCGCGGCGGGCGCCGCCCAGCAGCAGCGCGGCGGGAAAGAGCAGCAGCGCGAGCACGAGCAGCTGCGACGGGCGCCCCATGGCAGCAAGGACGCGGCACCCTGCGCAGCCCCGCGCCCGCGGCTCGCGGCTGCCTAAATGGCGGCGCCCTCCATCCGGGCACGCGGCCGCGCCCCGCCCCCGCCCCGGCCCGGGAGGACGTGGCTCCGCCGGGCAGGGGCGGGCAGGTCACGTGCGCTGCGCACGCGGCGCCGCCCCGCCCGCCCCCGCGCATGCGCTTCGGCGCTCCCGGGAGCGACACGTCCCGCTCGGCGCGGGCGGGGGGAGGGTCGCGGCGGGCGCGGGCGCCGCCATGGGGTGAAACGCGGAGCGCGGGGAGGGCGGAGGGGCCTCCCCAGGTCCCGTCCCCGGGCTCCGTCCCCGGGCTCTCTCGCGCCAATCACTGGGGCCGGGCGGTGTTCTGTATTTCGCGGTAGCTTTTATTTGTCCATAGGCAACTTACTGCCACGCTAGTGGTAAGTGGCATCTTTCTTTCGTGGGTCATTCTCCATATTATTTTCATTTGACTTTGAACCTCTTGAATCTGCAAATTAAAAAAAAAAGTATATATATATATATATATATATATATATATCAAAAGCTGCCTTTCTAGTTTCTGTCTTACCCGTATTTTCCACACACTAATGTTGTTATTTAAGTGCTATTAAATATTGACTGAAGGCAAAGCTTGATCGTAAAAACTGGAGAATATCTGTAACTAATAATACTACTATTTCAAGATAGATAATATCTATCCGGGGATCTATTCTTATTTTTTTTTCTCTGCAAAAGTCTTTTTTTTTTTTTCTTACTTAATAATTAACCTGTGGTCAAGCTTGTTTGACTTACCTGAGTCATGCTTTTTGGAAAAGCAGCCAAAACATTTGCCTGGAGGATGTGCAAGCAAGAGCACTAGGATGCCATACAAAGTTTTATATTTAGTTTTATTCTAAGTCTATGTACATTTATAGTTCTGTGGCTACAAATACTATATGCTTCTTCTCCACCTGCATGAACTGATCCCAGTGTTCATTTCTATGTGCGCTGTCACCGAGTTTGCAAGAGGTGGTGGCAGGGGATGGTGCTAATAGGGTATGCAAAATATTAAGATACCTTGACTAGCCTTAGGAAAACGCTTGAGTCTCAAACTGCGATATTATAGCTGGGCCAAAAAGCACAGCTTTTAGGCCATGGCTCCCTTGTATTCTATCCGTGTTCTAGCCATATGAGCAACTTGCATCCAAAAGAAAAGTCTAAACAATTAATTTAGAGCAGTCTGTGGAGAGGTTTTTGCACAGACTGCTCTGTGTGTCTGCACACAGACATAAACTACATGCTGACAGTAACTGCAACTTTCCTATCTGAGATCTCTCATGTTGGGTGCTAATTCTGAGACGAATGGAGGGAAGACTGGGGATTCCTAGCAGTATTTCACATTGTGTACAAGCACTCTATCCTTGCATTTAAAAATATTTTCAATTATATTTGCAGCTAGAATTGTTAGGGAAAGGGCCTTCAGTTTCATTACGTACATTCTGAAAAGAGTAAGCATTTTTAATACTATCTTTTCTGGCCTGTGGACTATAATATTTACCTCAGTTTTTCAGTTTTCATTTTGAACTTCTTAAATGATTCTCCCAGGTGTGTACTTCTTTTTTCTAAACTATCAGCAAAAGACAGACAGCTGTTTATATACACATAGAGATAGTTCTATATATATAGTTTGTGTTGCCACCTTAATATTTGGGTTAGTCATGACAAAGCACTTAAAAATCTACTGGACTCTGTCTTCAGCATGTACTATGTGGCTTCCATGAGATTGATTTAGCAAAAATGCTGTACTGAAGTACTAAAAAGAGCAAAGCTAGTGGTGTCTTACACACAGTGCCAACCTAACTGCTTCCTGTTTTTCAGTTTTGGATGGTATCCTGGGACTTGCTGAGAAAAAGTTAGCTAAAATGTAATCTGAGCATCAGAGGGACCTTGTTTGTAGTATAGGGGGGATAAATTGATGGTAAATTCAAGAGGTGGTTCTTTTCCTCACTTTCTGTTCCCTGAGTTTTCCTTGAATTTCTAGCAAAACATTTTCAGCTCAGTTATTTTTCTCCAGACTTTGCTATAGCTACACATACTTTTGGGTGTAACCATGCACTACTTCCCTGTTACCATTAGGTTCACTTCAGTGCAATAGTTTTGATAGTAACTCCTTTATCCAGCAAGCAAACAAACAAAGCAGCAGGCCATTGCCTTCAGTGGCACTTTTTTTTTTCATAGGCTAACAGATAAAAACGAATTTTACTGCTTTTAAGAAACAGTGTCAAAAGTTGTAAAATTTTCTACTGTCTAGAGACTTTGTATCTTTCTGCAATTCTGTCGTGACCGCTGAAATCAAGAGAGCGTTGTGATGAGTATTGCTATCTCTTCCCAGAGTTACATATCTGGGAAATGTAGCAGGTGGTTCTCGGGGAACATCTCAGCTCAAGACTGTCAGTTATGTGTGAGGGACCAAAAGAGCCCAAGTAAACCAAAGGTGTATTGGCGAAATGCATATATGAGTTAAGTTGAAATACAACTAATTTTTTTCCCCACTAACAGTTTTTAAGCAATATTTTCCATTACAAATATTTTATATGCATATTTTTTCCATAAGAAGTAGAGAATTGTAATGCTTAAATTAAGCTGACACAAGCAAAAAGACAGGGCCTATGGCCTGGAATTAAGAGACTTGGCTTCAGATACCAGCTCTGTCCTTGGTTTGTTTCTTGTGTGAATTTCGGCAAATATTTTTTCCAGTCTCTGTCTCATTTTCCTTTCCCATGGTTTATTCATTTTATTGGTTTGTGCTGTGAGTGCTTCAGGTATGGCTCTTTCTCCAATTTTATATAAATGTATATATAGAGAAGTAGATATGTATACATATGAGCAAGTGCTCATATTGCAAACTGAAGCCATGGGAATTCTCTCTGCTGCTTCCAGCTGGCAGTAGCAAAGGAGATACAGCAGCTCTTATTGAGATCTGCTAGGTTTACATGGATTTATGAGGGTTCTTTGAAAGTCACCCATTTTAAATTCAAGAAAGGAAATTCTCTTAAAGACCTCCAGATTCTCTGTTTTATCTGGAAAAGAGATACCTGTCTAAGGATTAACCCCTCAGAAATACACTGAGAAATGATATGTTCCAAGAGCCTATTTTAGACATGTTTGTGAGAAATAGAAGGAACAGGAAGAAAGCTAAAGATAATCTAGGTGATTTCCATCATTGTTAATCAAAGACGGGCTTAAGAATTCCGTACCTATTCAGTAAAGAGAGAAATTTTAGCACAAAGATGTAAGTCTGCCAAATAGCTAGGCTATAACTGCATTAGCAACAATTATTTATTTACGTTATGGAATGAGAAAGGGCATCATCCTTTGGTGCCAACAAGCTTTTTTTTTTTTTTTTTTTCCCTGGCCTTGGAAGGGAGATATAATTAAAAACCTATTGGTAAAAGTAATTTGCATTCTTCAAGCTGTATATATTGCAAAACCCTCATCTCAATCAACAACCAGCGTTACGAAAGGCTTAATTTGCGCAACCTTGAACTAGGAGCCTACCGTGGGAGCAAAGGGAGCTCCCAAGTCCTTTTCCTGTGCCTGTCATAGGTAGCCCGAACACAAGAGCAGTCTTTGGGACCACTGCGAGCCAAGCAGGTGCAAGCTGGACAAGTGCTTGCTGCACAGACGTTCAAGCAATGGCTCCATCCAAATTACCAGAATTTTTGGAGAGCGACAATACAAAGATATCTAAACCGGCCACAAACAAGCTAACATCCAGCAGGACTTTCTAGCAGCTCTGCAGTGCTCCCAGAATGTTACTGTGCTTCTTCACAATGCAAGCAAGTACAGCAGCGTGGTGCTGCGCCTGCTTGTAGCTCAGGTCACTGTGTCCTGTTTTACTGTGTAACGCAGACACGCAGAGCTGCTCTGGTGCCCCAGCCTGGACTGCCTGTGTGTGCCCTTCTGGCAAGAGCTGGCAGTACCTTTCACAGCAGAGCTGGCCAAACAACACGTGACCCTCCTTTGTTGGCTTCAGGTCATAGCCTGGTGCCACAATGACTGCTAGGTACTTTATTTGGAATATGGTATGGAAGAGCTGAGGCACGGATCAGAAGTTTCTTTCTACATCTCCCAAAAGGATGGTGTCCTCTAACAGACAGCAGAGTGGACAGAAGGTTTGCAGTGATCCTGCACGCCAAGATTCAACAGAACTGCCCTCACAGTGTGCTATATGCTGTCCTGCTCTTGAAAGAACTCTTGCATGAGGACTCTGGCTTATGTTTTTATCTTCTCCTTTATGTTTTATATATTATGCATATCAGACAAATAGGACTTGCTGTTAAGTTTTCTAGTAATAGTAGCTTTCTCCACTAAAAATTTACCTTTGTAAATTATCATAATTTATTCTTTCTCATTCTGTGATATGAGAAAGTATCATCTCTCATTCACACGTATGTTCAAGCACAACAAGGAATACAATCAATAGCAATATCAGGCAACCTACTGTGGTATCTGGGCACTCTCAAGCCTTTCATCAGGGCATGCTGTAATTTTCTCATATGATACTACCTTTAAAAATAAAATTTAAAAATGATTAATTCCTGTAAAACTGAGATATATACAAACATACACATGCATATACATGTAAAGATATATGTATAAGTAATATATATATTTTGTATGGATAAAGGAGGCTGCTGGCATCAGTCAGCTCTATGGTCTGCATTCCACTTGCCACAGGTAATTCTACGAATTTCAGAAGGACTGACTTAAGAATATTACAGGGATTTAGTTTTTACATGAAATACCACACACACCAAAACAAGACACTGTTATCATATAGTCTCCCCTTCTATTAGGGGAAAAAAAAAAAGTAAATGAAATGTAGGTAGGAGTTTCCTAGATTTCTCACTCAAGCATTGACTTTGCTTTATATTTCTCATTTCAGAGCTCAGATGAAAAACTTATGCGATCTTAAGGTTCATTACCTCTACATACAATATGCTGTATATAGCTATCGAATCTTACTGACAGTAGGTTTCTAAGTACTATGTCTGTGCAGCTGGCCAGTCAGGGTTTTCAAAGGTTCTGTACCTTCAGTGTCATGCTTCTCAAATCTTCATGAAGTTTGCCATTTTCTCCTGTAAGTCTCTTGCATTCTTCCTCCTTTAACTCCAGATGATTTTTTAGTTTTTCAATCTCAGAAAGCAATAAGAAATGTAAATAGTGATAAACATGCAATTAGCAAACAGAAAAAAAAAATCACCAAGAGAAAGCACAGAGGGCAAAAGGCAGCCTCTATGTAAAGTGGTAGTAATTTCTGCAACCTTTTATTAATCACTTACAGCAATTCCCAGGACTATCATATTAGAAAAATATCCTTTAATACTTCCTCAGGATAAGAAGTTACTTGTACAGTACTAACTTCTGAGAAAATTCAGTGTACTATCATTAATATAATTCACACTACCAGAAAATGTATTTTTATTTGCTTATGCATGTCCAAAAAGTGTATCATTAATCACACAGTGTGAAAGGAACAGATACTTTGTGACTAAATGGCAGCCAGATATCCATGACAAGAACTTATATGTTTTTTGTTTGTTTGTTTCAGTCAGGTGCAGTCTTTTCACCTGGCTCTGAAGCTTGTTGTTTTGCTTGTGATATTTATCTAATTCTGGTCTGTGCCAATCAGACAATTTTGTACCATTTCCATGTTTCTGATGCTCAGCTCCTGAATCCTGTAGATAAATGTGCTGTTAATAAAAATTGAATGAAAATCCGTATCTGTCATTAAACTTACCTCTAGTCCTGAAAATATTGCTTTTCTTATTCTATGATGTAATTATCATACTTACAATACTTAAATAATTCAGTATACTAATGTTAGTATCTAAACGATTCAGTTTATTAAAGTTTAACTTGATTTGGGAAGATTTCATTAGGGTTATGCTTTTTGACTTTCTTCCTAAGATCGGGATTTTCTGATTATTATATTTTATTTTAATTATTTTTAAAATAATATCTTATTATAATAATATAAATATATTTTATTGTAGTAATTATAATAATAATAGTTGTGAGGTGGATGAGGCATAAGCCTGTGAAACGGAAGAGGGAAAAAAGGAGGACTTGTTTGTACTAGGGAAGTTACCAGTCTAATGAGATAGCCAAGTTCTGTGAGCAGTGTCCAGCCACCTTGTAGTACTTCAGTGCAAACATACCATCCTGCTTTGTTTATGTAACATGGTGCACTGAAACACACATAAATTTTATTGACTGTATGTACTCAAGCATTCCTCTGGAAGGAGCTTGAGTTGCTGTCCAGCTAGGAGCTAGAAGCCAGTGTTCAGCTAGTAAGCTGAGGCTGCGTGAACCTCTTGTATTATATATGTATGTCTATATATATACATACATATATATAAATACATACATAATACATTCCTGCACTTCAGGCCCCTAATCACCTTCCAGACTGTTTTACAAGCTCTGTATGAACACAAAACAACAAGAAGCAAGAGGGAAAAGGATCACAATATATAGTAATGGCTACATTAACAATGCTCAGAACATCCACACAACCTCAAACCTCTAATTTTTTTTAAATTGCAAACAGTGATGAACTTACCTCAGTAACTTGATCTTGGAAAGATTTCATTTCATTAATTAACTGTCTTGTGATTTCTATGCTTTTCATGTACTTCTGTAACTAAACATTTATTTTGATAAAAATTATGAGACTTAACTAATTTATATATGCTATGCATGTCTTATAAAAACTATCAATTGTAACAACAGAGTTTAAGAATAGACTCTTAATGATAAACCCCGAACTGGAAATAATGCTTTATATATTATAGGTAGAGCCTCTTTCTAGTAGGTGTTTTATATAACTCAGAGCTGTTCAGATCTTTGTATCATGGCATTTAGCCTGTACATTCAGTTATCTTCAACTCGCTTAGGCTTTTCTCCATAAAATTTTAGCCAGGTGGTCTACAATGGGCCTAAGAGACCTCAAATTCCTGATGTCTGAAGGGAAGGAAAAGCCTGTGGAGTACAGGAGCTGTAGATTCAGTCCACATCACTTATTTCTCTACCCTGTGTGGCTGGCAATCACCCTTTTGGATACTAACAGAAGAATCCTTCAGGGCAACTGTAATATTACAATTGTATTCAACCTCAACACCAGAGCCCCTTTTCATCCCTGCTTCTTTGAAGACTGGCTACAAATGTATTCCTCACTTGTTTGTTCATTTTGTTTTGTGCATCTATTTTACTTCCCCCCGTTTTTTTTTTCAGACAAAACACAAAGTCCAATTGGAGCACACTCCAAATAAATGCCAAAAGCTTAGAATAAGGCAATATGTTGTATGCACTCTAATGATATTAAGCTGGGTTCCCAACGTCAGTAAGCCATTGAGGCCATTAATAGAGAAAATAACATGACTGGTAAAAACTCTAGGAGGACAAAAGATCTATAGATACAGACATTATCCTTTCTACAGTTCCTTATCTAGCCATGGAGCTCAAACTCTTTACCACCAAATTCCTGTGAACAAAATACTTTCCAGTGCCTCCTTAAGGACTGGTATGCACTGTATGATGCTGCACACAAAATGTTGCACATCTTCAGATACAGACCCCTTATCCATATTAGAACCACTGAAAGCATTTCTTGAGTTTGTTCTTGGTTACTATGTTACTGAATAAACTATTAATAATTTGGCTGGTTTGGGCTTACACTATATTGGACAATTTAAGAATTATCTCTTGACTGATTTAATATAAGGATGTAATACCTCATGTCATAGGTAGAGGGTGGCTTTTTGCGTAGTCATTTCCAGGGTCTGACTTAGAAATCTGGTAACTAAATCTCAGCAGTCATAAGGATAAAAAACTAACACAATATCATGTATAATGCATTTTACTACATATAAAATCAAATAATATTTTAAAGAGTAGACTTCCTTCACTGAGAAGCACATGGAAAGTGTTATGGAAACACTCTGAATCAGCCACAGCTTCGATAATCATTCCTGAAAGAGGGTCAATGACAGCTGTATTTTTGGAATACAAAATCTTTTTTATAAGCTGCGAACAAATCCATTTATACTTTCACCAAGCATTCAGGAAGATCTACCTTCTTCTCCAAAGTTTTCTTTTTAAGGGTAAGGTTCTTCACTTCTTCTTGCAGTTGAACAATTGCTTCATTCTTCCTGTTATGTTCAATGACAGAAAGATAATCTGTGTCCTAGTGAGTAGCAAGAGGAAAAAAAATAACAGTGTTTGGGCAAAGCCCCCAGATTTAGCAAAGGATTCATCACTGCCTTTCCTTGGACTTAGATGAAGCATATGAAGGTCTGGTGTCTCGACCGAACCCAGCTATGACAAATGGCACCCAGCCTCCTCGAGATCCTCCTCAAGGCTACATGATACATTCCATAGGTAATTACCATTGTATATATATATCAGAGATCTGCTTTTTGAGTCTTAAAATGCAGACTATATTGTGTAACCTAACGAATCAGGCATATGTTGTTTGTCATATACTGTTTCAGAGCTCCTGTCTTTAACCACTTTAAGTGAAAAAGAAAAATTGTATTCTAAGCCCAGACTCTGTAGAAAAGAAAATAGAAATATAACTAGTATGAGAACATGTACTTACAATTTGGAGTGAAATAATTAATAAAGAAGCCATCTGTGAGATGACAGTGTTAAGACGTGTAATTGGAAAAAAAATGGCTGTTGGAACTGAATAGACAACAAGCTCGTAGTCATTCCACTTTATGCTGTGGAAAGTGAACAAAGCAGATCACCAAATCACAGAAGAGTTGGAATTAGTCAGGACTTCTGGAGATCATCTGTCCCCAACCACAGGATTTGCAGCAGTGGAAGAAAGTCTGTTTCATGCTGATATATCTAGCAAAGGGCTGACCTATTTTTATTGTTATGATTTCACAGACTACCAGTGAGAAAATCTGTGATATGTTTCATTGTGGCTGGGATTTTCAGGACATACCATAAATACTTTAAAAAACTTATTTTACACATACTCATGACCACCAAAACATATGTGTCCAAATAATATGGCCAGGATCAGGTGTGTGCAACATAGAGGAACCTGTTGAGTCCTCACTGCATCTCTCAGGTTTCTCTTCACTGGCAATGACAAACTAGTTTTTAGACAGATCCCTTATATCTTTATGAGTCATTAGATGTTACAGGGTTGTCCTTTGCTCAGAATCTTGCATAATTCAGCCTCCATCTATCTTAGGCCAGATTGCTGCCCATTATGTTTTTCCCTGTTAGGGATATTTGTTTGAAATACACATCTGTTATAGTTTGTATTCCTGCTGGGATAGCTGTAAGGTTCCTGGATGCCCCCATGAGACCTGACTGGTCACACCTGGGATTTACACCTGCCCCCCTGTGCTTATGAGGAAAGACTAAGCGAGCTGGGCCCATTTAGCCTAGAGAAGAGAAGATTGAGAGGGATCTGATCAATCTGTATAAGTACCTGAGGGGAGAATGTAAAGAGGATGGGGCCAAACTCTTCTTGGTGGTGATCAGTTACAGGCAAGGGGTAATGGGCACAAGTTGAAACACATTAAGTTCCATCTTCATTTGAGGAAGAACTTCTTTCCTCTGAGGGTGACAGAGCCCTGGAACAGGCTGCCCAGAGAGGTTGTGGAGTCTCCATCTCTGGAGATCTTCCAAACCTGCCTGGATGCCACCCAGTGCCACGTGCTCTAAGTGTCCCTGCTGGAGCAGGGGGGTTGGACTAGATGGTGTCTAGAGGTCCCTTCCAACCTCAACCATTCTGTGATTCTGTGCTCCCTGGCTCACGATCTCTATTTAAGCTCCCTCTGTTCTTGTATGAGTTATGTATGAGTTATAGACAGACTCAACTCCAGCCCTGTTCCCAACTTGTTGACTAGACCTGACTTGTTACTGCCTATTTGATAAACACTGGGACTATTAGCAGAACCTGTTGCTGTGACCACCCCTGCTGCCCTTGCCTTACTTGGATATTATGAGTCTATGCTGTGCTTGGTGAGGCACTGCCTGTGCTGGAGTCACCCTGTACATCAGCCCTGCTCTTGCTGGTCCCTGATGGTCAGCTTGGTCCTGCTTGAGCTCTAGGCTGTGCACTCTGGGGTCTGGCCCTCCAGACTGTGCCGGATCTTGCCCCATGGCTCCTGGTTAGTTGCTGGATCCTGACAGAAGACTGGCCAACCTACAGAAGTATCTCACAGCCCTGATGGCTTCTGCATCCTGAGTGTCCTCTGCCTCCAGGGCCCTGAACCCTTTAACAGTGAATGGGTGAAGATATGGGGGTTTATTAACCAGAGGTGGTTAAGTATTGCTGTCTGTTTGACAGGTATTAGCAGCTCATTGGTAATAACCTGCAGCTCTCATCAGCTTCATATTCTGCCTGGATGCCAGTAACAAGTAGAGTACTGCAGACATCTGTCCTTGGACCTTCCAGTCTAATATTTCTATCAATGATTTGGAGGCAGCAATGGAATGTCTGTTTACAGGGCTTGTAGATAACCCCAAATTAGGAGGAGAAATGGGGAATGAGTCAATGTTTGGTGGCAGGGCTACCATCCAGAGAGAGCTAAGCAGGCTGGACAAATGGGCCAAGAGGACCCTTGTGAAAGTCAGCAGAGACAGATGCAAAATCATCCGCCCAGGGAGGAAGACCAAGCCCTAGCCACAGTACAGGCTAGGGGATAATAGTAGAGCAGCTCTGCTGAGAAGGACCTGGTGGGTGGAATCCCAGTAGACTGCAAACTAACCATGAAGCAACAATGTGCCCTGGCAGCAAAGCAAGCCAAGCATGTTCTGGGTTTTATTAGCAGCAGCACAGCCTGGAGGCCAAGGGGAGCGATTCTCCCACCTAATCCATGCGCTTTAGACTGCATCTGGTCTTGATTGCTCATCAGTGTTGTTCATTTATCAATATGGGCTGTTTTAACCCTTTCTTCTAGGGAAACACTTTCATTCATATTTTACTCACAGCAACATTAATATTTCTGTTAAAAGAGCCAGGAGTTTAAGAAACTTAAAGTATGACACTAAGATCAGTGATATTAGCAGATGAAGCACCCAAAACATGTTATCTAATTTTTAAAAGATCAAGGACTATCTCCGGAGACTGCTAATAAAGATGCTATAAGTGCAGTAATTCTGGGCATACTGAAACTGTCCTCAGGGAAATGAGACCATCTTTTTTTTTTTTTTTTTTCCTCTCTCTAAGCTGGCCTTGTGGTAGCCATAAATGGTAGCATATTTTGGTATTTTGCTCACCACAAATGTGAACCAGTTCTTATTGAATATAAAACTATTTAAACTATTTTTGAGGGGTGGGATTAGTTTTTATTTGTTTTTCTCTCCTTTCTCATTTTGAGAGAGGGATCTGAGCATTAGCTGACAGGCAGGATAAACAAATATTTAGTACCTCCTCATTTAAAATTCTTGCTCTTTTCCACAGGGAGAGAAAATATGGCTTTTAGAGGAAGCATTCCAAAATGACTTCCAATAGATTATACCCATGTGTAACAGAGAAGCAACAGCATGGCTGACTAAAATCAGAGGAAGCTGGAAGTAAAGGTATGTTTTAAGCTCCTGGTTTTGACGTACATCTAAAGACTCCTATATTCTATAATCTTGAGAGAATACAGCAAGAGGAAATGTCAGGTGCTGACATGTTGACTGATCTGAAATCAGTGTCTAGGATCTTTGTAGACAGCTTTTGAAAGAACTGTTTTGTGTTACCTGACACATAATATGTCCATCTGCCAGAGCGAGAATATTGCAAACTCTGGATAACAGCTGGGATATTCTCTGCACGTTAAAGGTGCTAAGGCAGTCTTTTCCACTCTTCGGGTTTTTCTGAGGTAAATCAGAAAGCACGGGTGATGTAGCAGCCTAAATGGGAACATCAAAGTTTACGTGATTTGAGAAGATCTCCAACTTGTCAACTGAAAATAAAAGTAACAAATAGAACTACTGCTACTAAAAAGATGACAAATGCAGTATAGGATTCCCACTCAATTACAGTCACCGTTAGGTGAACTGGAAGTGAGTGTACGAAAGGTTATTCTCAGCTTTCATCCTGGTGCGCTTATTTCTCAGATTTCAACAGAGCTTTCCCATCTGGCCATTGAGATTAGCCTCCCATTTACTATCTTTCTTCACTTCCTATTGTACTTAGAAAACAGCTGGCCCAATGCGGTGACACTGTTTCCATGAGTTAATGGGATTTTCTGCTGTCAGTGAGCATGAAGTGTATGCTATTCTCTTACACCTACATAAGACTCTAGATTTACGAGGACATCCTGCTGGTGTTTTGAACACAAATAGTAACAATGGTGCAAGGATTCTGCTCTTTCCCACCTCCCTCCTCAGTAAATGCACCATTATGTATACAGCCTTTTCCTTTCTCTTGGTACTACCAAGCTATTACCATTAGCATAAGCTAAGAGAGAAAGATCCAGCATACAAAAGCATAACTAAACACTTCCACAAAAGTGGGGAAAGAGGTAAGATGTTAAATTGCACCACAGGCACAATTTGGGCATTTTAACTTTTATATTCCACTCCTTTCATTCCTTTTTCGCTTGAAGAAACTGAAAAAATGATGTTACTCTATTTTTTTTATTCACTTATTTATCTCAAGTAATAAGTTGCAAAGTGTATGATAACTGCTTGAAATTAGGTGATTGTATAAACCTCTGTATTAGACAAACTTCCACATTTCAGATTCTAGTCTGGTAAAGAACTTAAGAGAAAAGGCAAATGCAAGTTTCAGAGCTTTCCTAGCTCTCAACTTTTTGGTCAGGCATCCTGACTTGAGTTAGTGAAAGTTTGGCCTGAGAAGGGAAGGGGAGAACTGTGTACTCAGGGCTTGGCAAGAGTATAAGTGCTGCTGAGACTAAAATTTCTTAAAATATTTTTTCTAAGAACATATTGCACAAAACGTAAAACACCAGAAGATGAAACATCTTCACAATATGCCTTCTCCATTCTACTACTTCTTTCTTAATCTTCCTCCTGTAAACAAAGTTCAGGTCTGAGTATCTGAATCGTTTTAAAGGGCAGCTGATTCTGGCATAGAAATAGCAAGTTTAAAGAATGAGAAAATAGCTGTTTTTATCTGTATACAATGATTCAAGGGTCAAAATATAAAGTTTTCCTCATTGCTTCCACATAACATAAAGTGAGAAGGCAAGGAAAAAGTTCACTTTTTTGAGGAAGGAATGGGAGACAATACCTCATCCTACCTCCACATGTTAGACTACAGTTATTTTGGAATATTTCATTACGTGTAAATATAATCTTAATCTTCAGACTACAGTTACACTTCATTATTTTGATTTAATGCTTATGCAACATTTTATGTTTGCAAGTTGTTTCATTGTCAAAAACAATCCACTGTTAAAGAGCTGGGTATGTACAGCTGAAGTCCACAGGAAGTGTCTAAGTAGGACTTAGTTGGTAATGCACACTTGTATTTCACCCTGTTTTAAAACAGTGTTACCAATGCTGTATATAGCAACCAGGAACTCTGTTCATTATAGTTTTTTATGATGCTTACAGTGCTGTATTGACCTGAAGTTATACCTTGATTGTCTGTGATTCTTTGACTTTATCATATTTCTTTTTCCACCTGGCAGTTTCAAGCTGCAGCACGCGGTTTCGTTCTTGGTCTTTAGCGCTTCGTTGCTGCAGCTTTTGGTTCTCTATTCTGAACTCATAGAGCTGCTGTTGCATTTTCTCCCTTTCAGCTTGTTCATTTTCAAATTCTACCTGCAGAATTTTAAGCTGAGCAGCCAGCTTGTTGTATTTGGATCCCAGCTGTTGCCTTTCTGCCAAGCTGCTATCTTTTCCTCCCTGAAATTTTGTTTGCAAGGATAGAAACCCTTTTTCTGTATTCGCTTTCTCCTCCCCTAGCTCTTGCAGGGCTGAAGTGACAGTCTCAGCCTCATGTTCCAGTTTTTGTTTGAGATGCTGCAGTTCCCTTAGCTTTTTTTCTTTCCTGCATATAATATGATCGCTCTCCAAATACTGTCTCCTAGATTTAGTCCTCAGTTCTGTCTCATGCTGCTTTTGAAGAAGACAATACGCAGACTTTAGTTCCTCTACCTGCTGCAGAAGAACTTTTTTTTCAGTCACAATTTCCTCAAGATGTTTTATGGCATTGGATAAAACTTCCTGTGTGACTACCAGCCAATTCTTAGCATCATTTTTCTCTTTTCTGACCTTGCCTTTTCCTTCTCTTAGATCTTCAATATCCTTCTTCAGCTTGTTAACACTTTCTTCAAAATACTGTTGCTGAACAGTTTCTGTTTCTAATTCTTTTAAACTGGACTCCAAGGAAATATTTTCTGAATACGAATCAATGGTTTGAGCTGGCTGTTTCTTCTGATTCTGCTTCATTCTCTTAGTCACTTCATCCAGACCTAAATCCCCTTCCCTAGGCAACAGTTTTTCCCTGTCTTTAATTTTCTTCTTCAAAAGCGTATCATCACACTGAAGATCTGTCATTTGGGTTTGTTTTTGCTGGCCTTGCTCTAGCTGCTTGGTGACACCACTAAAGTTCATAGCTTCCTCCTGAAATGATAGTTTCTCCAAGTGGCACTTGGAATACTGTGTGTTACACGTATTTGATGATGCTTCGCAAGGGCTTAGACAGGGGCTCCCTGTTTTATGAGTGCAGAGGATCACTTTATCACTCATGCCTCCTTGCTTATATTCTTCCTTAGGAGCAAATGATGTCTCAGAATGATGGCGTAAAGATTTCTTATCAACTGTAGACACTTCCTGGGGGAAAACCACATTCTGACATCAACTAATTAGAAAAATTATAGCTAACATGATTTGATAGTCAACTATTCAGAGAAAGCAGAAAAGCAGCTGAGAATAAATTTGAATAAGTTTCACAGTGTTATAGTACTAGCAGAGTTGTGTCATTCTACTATTACAAAACAAGGGGCGACTCCCTTCAGTCTATCAGTTCCATTTATTCAAACTATTTCTTCTTTAACTTCAGTGAAAATCATGAGCCCATGCTATAAAATGATAAAAAAAACAAGGAGCCTACCCTCCAGCAACACCTACAAGCCCTTGCACCTGTACCAAGGGGAATGAAGCCTACATATGCAGCAGTTCTGACCTTAAAGCAAGAATAATAATAAATAAACTACAACAACAACAAAAGATTAAACTATTTGGTAAATCACTTGATTGTAGAAAATGTGGAAGGATGAATATTTACGTCAATGCAATAAGACAAATGTTTTCCAGTGCTCTATGCAGCAAGGTGTTTACTGAATTTCCAGCAGATTGGCAGAAGGGAGATTCTACTCATCTGAAAACAGAGCTAGAAGGCAATAAATTCTGCTTGCAGTATCCTGACTCATTCTTTTGGATGGAGTGGGAGAGTCAGAATCCTATAGTACCTTGCATAAGAGGGTTTGGGTTTTTTTTTTTTTATGAATTTGCTAGGTAATATAGTAGAGCTAATCATAAACAGGAGTACATTTTGAACCATAATCTTTTTAACTGCACTTATTTTTTAAATCAAGCTAATTGTAGCTAAGAAAGATATAAAATAAAATAAAATAAAATAAAATAAAATAAAATAAAATAAAATAAAATAAAATAAAATAAAATAAAATAAAATAAAATAAGGAAAAAGTATCTTACAGACTCCAGAAACTTTCTGTGAGCACTTCCTTTCTTGGTGTACTCAATTACACAGTTCTTCATAGTTCTTTTCACTTCTCTATTTGACTGCATCAGAGCTGGTTTATTCATAACATTCTCACATGAAGAATCAGGAGAAAAACTATTGTTGCTCTCTTCACAGGTGTTTGCAGGGTCAAGCTGTTGATCAATGATTGCCTACAAAAACAGAGCTGGCATTTGTAAGCTGAATGGGAACTCAGTGAAAATGTATTGCCTCCTTCATTCAGAACTCAGTTAATTTAAGGTGTGAGTCTAATACCTGCACTTGATACTCTTAACACTTCTCTTTTATCTTATGCATCGGAGGGGTATAGCACTCACAGATAAGGTACTGCAATAAATATACATGTAATTTAAAGAACTGCCACTAGCTTCATCAGAGAACAGTATTTTCATTTAAGCTTCTATGCAAGAAACAAGAAATCTTACCGTATCTCTTTTCGGACTGGGAGCTTTGCCAGCCAAGTTCAGATTATCCTCTCCAGAAAACTGTCCCTCAATACCAAAACTTGGATATATCTTAAATAGGGTGCCACGAGGTTGAGTGAGAAAATAAGATACATCTTTTATGGGGGATTCTTTAATAATACAGTCCAGTAGTGACTCCCCTATTTCTGCAAGTGGTTTTTCATGAGGAGATACAAGGGACTTAACTGATAATTGTTCTGACAGTGAACCTTTTTCTTTCTCAGATTCCCACAATTCTTTTTTAATGGTGTCTTCTTCCTTTGTGTTTTCTTCTAGCCAGCTCAGTATTCTCTTTTGATGTGCTGGCTCTTCTTTGCTTATGGATTCCTTCTCTGGGAAAAACATCGTGTTCACATCCGAAAATTGATTCCAGCTGGTTCTACAGAGAGGTCTGTTGCTTTCATGGTACATGTTTCTAAGATTTGGTGACATGGCTGTTTTCTGTAAAGAATCTTGAAAATGTGTATAGAATCAAAGAAAGAATTAAGTTTCTTAGAACTGTATCAAAGAATATGCATGGAAATAACAATATAGCTCTGTAGTGGAATTACTTTGGAACTTAACACAGTACATGAATTATTTGCCTCTTCAGTATATATCATTATTTGATCAGGAGACACTTAGCCAAAACATGATGCAAATACATGAATGCTCACATCATGATTAAAGTGCCATATTAATTTCTCTCCTATGTACACATGCCTCTTCTGTTTAAACTGGTGTATGTATAAAGTTGGAATTCAAGCTACAGCATTGGAATATATGATGCGTCAAGTGGAGAAAATCTGGCCTCTTAAATGTGCTTATGTACAAAGAGAATCGAAGTGGGGGAAAAAAATAGGACTGCAAAAAACGTGCAGGTTTAGGTTTACTCTTAATGTCAAAGACAGCCAAAGAATTTCTTCTGAAAGTCAAATGAACTTGCCTTGCTACTGATCTTTATCTTGACATGAGTCATTATAGTTTGAATGAAGTTGAAGGGCCTGAGCTTAACTGAAGCCTCATGTGAGGGGTATGTGTAGCCCCTCACAGCTCTTCACGCTCTGTGAATTGTGCCAGCTTTCTTGAATCGCTGGCAAGAAAGGACTCTCAACTGGGAAGAAGCTGGAAGGACTCAAGCAGTGGAAAAATGTTTCACTCTAAGTTACATTGGCAGACTGGAAGGAAACTGCATTGGTCATGACAGAGTAATTCTAAAGCTGCACGAGTGAACTGATTGTTGACTTTATATCTTTTCCTCGTATGATTCCTGTGAACTGCTAACTTCTACTCTGGCATACTTAGGGAGATTTAAAGTCATTATAACTCATCCTTGCTACATGGTAGCTGAAATCGCTTCTCATGTTTAACATCACCAACAGCAACATACCACCTGTCAAATTTTCTAAGACAGGCTTAGGAACATGGGCTCCTTCACAAACTTGGCAGGCAGCGTCTTTTCCTCCCTTTGGGTTCCACATTTCATCCTGCAAATATTAAAAAAAAAAAAAAAGGAATGGCTCATGGCCCTCTTGAGGTGCTTTTCCCAGAGGCTCTGATTATGGTGCATTTCAGCTCCCCCGCCGCAGTATATGTAGTGTATTATATATGTATATGTATTTTTTATGCACTTTATGGAAACCCAATGTAAGCAAGCTTTGTAATTCTTAATCTGCAGGAAAGATAATTTAAGATAGTCATGGACAAATTAAGGGAGGAAATAGTTTTTTCAAGGATGTTTTTGTCTGAGGAGAACTGTGGAGCTACAGTCATCCAAGTGCATAGGAACATAGAGGCCTATATTCACAGAGAGTAAGGACTCTAACTGGTAAACCTGTCACCTCTTTTCACGTGCCTTGTCATAAGGTGGCTGGCACATGGAACTCACCTGCTGTCCTCCCTCTTCACTCCTGCTTGCACGGTGATCAGTAAGGAGTAGAGGGCCTTAAGTTCCTACTTTTCCTCAGTGTGATCCTACAGAGGATCCTACACACTAAAACTGTTACCGAGGGGAGGGCAAGCCTTGCTGGGGAGGCAGCACAGGGAATAACCCAGAATCCTGTGGGTCTGGGTGTGCAACAGGGCCACTGGCTCAAGTCCTGCCTGCCCTCAAACAAGATGAACTCTACGCTGCCTCTGCTGCATTCATTTTCCAGCTAAATAAAGGCTTCCATTTGTGTTCACAATAACAGGCCGTGATTGGGATTTCTAGGTGATAAAGTAAAATCAAAAATAACTCAGCAGTCTGTTTTCATATGGGCTCTACCTTTTCAATTACAGTCACTGTAAGCAACCCCCTGTCCTGTAGTGAGCAGTAATGTATTCTTCTCTGTCTTACCACCTCACACCCCTTTCAGGGAGACACAATATGCCCTATATTGTAGGGAAATGTATATTAAAAAGTATAAATTGTATAAAAAAGGGGGAAAAGTTGCTCTAGAAGCTTAAGTGAAGATGGGCCTTAAGTAAAGCTCTTGTGTACACACCTCTGAAATGTCTGAAACAGTCGTGTTGCTGTCCGCATTCAGAGACTCTCGATGGTTTGACTGTAGAGAAGCACTGCAGATGGAAATTAATTATTTTTACAGGTTTCTCAGCAGAAGCATCTCTCTCTTACTGCCTTCCCAACAATCACAGTTTTTTTTTTTTTTTTTAAAAAAAACAGCCTTTACATTTAGCACTTAGATAAGGGAAGAACATCTACAAAAAAAAAATGCACTTTCTTCTATAGTCATTTTGCACTGGAAAATACAAGCACAATGCTCATTTTTATTTTCTTAAATCTATTTTATACTGATATATAAATGGCGGTGGCTGTTTGCTCAGTTTAATAGGCATTATGGTTACTTAAGATGCTTCTGTTGAAGATGGAAAATTTGAAATTCCTTTGGTGTCAGTTTGAGTTTTGTGTTAATAAAGATTTGACTGTAATGTTTTAGAGTACAGTAATATACAACTCTATCTCTAAGGACAGAGATGCTAAATAATGCCTCACAAAAGCAGCCATGAATCCACGGCCCTAATAGGAGAAACCAGTCACTTCTGGCATGAGAAAAAAACAAGTTGAAGGTGCACCATTATTAAGGATCTCTGTATCCCAAGTAAGTAAATTGAATAGTTATCATGAGCTCCACCACCAGGGTTGTCCGTTTTCTCCTTGTAGTACTTGTGAGAGCGACATGATCTGCTGTGACTTCTGCAGGGTTTAAAGTCCTCTTTCTCAGGCTGCTCTTCCCCTTCCAAGTATTCGCTGCCCCAAATAACAGCGATTTCGTGGATCTTCTGCCCTGATTACTAGCACGATGTCCCCACAACCTTGTGCGTGCGTGTTTGGGGAAAGTAGCAGAGAGAAGGCAGAAGGCTTTCGGCTTAACGTTCGCGTATACCGGTTAGAGATGTATCTGGACGCCATGCTCAGTCCGCGAGCGCGGAGCAACGCCCGGCGCCTCGCACAGCTCCGCCGCGAGCCGGCGCTGCCCGCCAGGCCCCGCGGGCGCGCGCCCCGTTCCGCAGGGCCCCGGCCGCGCCGTGGCCGTTGCGGCCGTTACGCTTCGGCGGCCGCGCCAGGAACGCTCGCCTTTGTGACGTCAGGCACTCGAAGCCAATCGCGGCGCCGGAGCGGAAGCGGCTCCCAACCTGCTTCAACAAGCCGCGGCAGGGCGACTCCCCACCCCGCGCGGCGCGGGCGCGTTCGCTGTTTTTGGTCCCTCGTCCCGCGCCGTAGGGGGCGGCGGTTGGCGCCGGTGATCGTGTGGGCGCGGCCTGCGTCATGCGGGCCGCGGCGGCCCCGGCCTCCGCCATGGACTACCGGGCGGCAGCCATGAGGCAGGTTGTCCCGGGGCAATTTGACGACGCGGACTGCTCCGACGGGTACGAGGCGGGGAAGTGGTGGGAGCGGTCCCGGTTCGGTCCCGGTTCTGGGGTGGACAGGTCTGGGCAGGTCTGGGCAACTCTTGGTTACGGCGTGGTGCTGCCTGCTGCTCCATGCTGTCGTTTCTCTTGAATTGAATAAGGTTCTCTCTTGTGTGCCCAAGCCCTTATCTTCCTGTTTTGTCAAACAGGCATTAAATGCCTTCCGAAAATCTGCTCAGGGCTGTGTTTTAGTGACAAGCGTAATAGACTGTAATCAAAAGCCCGTGTAAGTCGAAAGGGTTCAGTCTTCCTCCGAGTTCTTTCGTAGGTGTGCTTATTTATTTATTTATTTATCACGTTGTGGCAGCAGCAGAATGGTTTGGTTTCAGTGAAGGAACTGACTGACCTCATCTGGCATGATTTGTTCATCTGTCTGGAGTAGCAAGGATCTAAGTGGATGTATATAGGACAAGTTAAAACGTGGCACTGAAGTGGTGAATAAGATCATTTAAATGTAGCCCATCCTTTAAAGATAGTGATATTTTCCTATATACCTACTTAAAGAGAGATGAAGTGATAAATACCTGGATGACTGTAGCGAGCATTTGGAGTTATATAAATGTCTGCGTTTGTTTGAAGTGAACTTACCCAGGATACAGAAACAACTGAAGAAGGTGAAGTATCCAAGAATTACCAGTCATGTTTGTGTGAAGAGATTAACTCTGAGGATGGAGATGATCATTACGACGATGAAGAGGAAGACGAAGATGAAGACTGGGACTGGGATGATGAGATGGGAAGACTGATGAAGTGCCACAATACTGCTGTGAGATGCAATCCACAGGTAAGTTGAAGGCTGTTCTGTGAGCATCAAGGGTGCCCAAGAGTAAGTGGAACTAGCCCTAAGGCCTTTTCAGTGTTAATATTATGCTAAACAAAAATCCAAATAGACCTTTCTCCTCTGGTGGATCCCCTTTTTTTGAGTCTCTCTCTCTGGCACGTGCCAAATGTAAAGGTGCAGGACTCCTCTTGATTTTCTTAACCCAAGTTCTGTTGCTGCATCCTCCTTGTTACTGCATTTCATCTTCCATTTTTAAGCCTTCTTAACCTTTTTTACTTTGCCTACCCTCACCTTAGTGCTATTGATTCCTTTTTACTGTTGGTTCTGTGTTTTTGTGCATCAGAAATGCAGTACCTGCTTATTTCATTCTTTATATAACAAGTGGTGGTTTGAACTAATAGTGGAGGAGGTGAAAGAATGTCTAGGAGATGGAGGGATATGCTAGAAATAGTTGAATTTAGCGTGAACACTGTTGGATTAGAAACATTTGGTTTGCTGCAGATTGAAAAGTACAGAAAGTGTCAGAGCTAGCATCCTTACTCTCAGCTTGGACAATGAAGGTTGAAAATCTTTTCTTGTTGATCAGTACAACAGAGCAGTTGTGATAGTGTGCTGTTCATGGTTCAGTTTGTCTGATTACAATGCTTGTTTTGGGTGATTTATCCTTTTGATAAGGAGTTTATGTTGTCTAATATTGATGAAAATGGATTTTAACTAAGGTGACCAATAAGAAAATAGCCTTGGAAAGTCTTGTTCGTTCATTTCCTTCTGCGTTTTTTTTTCTTTTCTGCTATTTCTGTTCCTTTTAGGGATAAAAATGTGTCAATATAAATATAAGAGACTTGCAGAATGATTGCCCAACTAAAAATAACCCTGCTCTGACTTATTTTTGTTTTCTTCTCTAGTGAAATAAAATCTGATGCTAATCCATATCTGTTTCTTTACTCTTTTTGATTTTGTGTATATAAAACTCTAGGCATAAGCATTTGACCTGACTTTTCCCGTGAACCTATCTGTATTTCAAGGACTATTCAGAACAGGCAAGTTAAATTAATAAATCTTTTGTTTCAGGCAAATAGGCAGACTCCTAGTTGCAATGCAGCAAAAATGTCTACCCCTACAGACAAGGCTTTAAGGAAATTTGAACATAAAATTAATTTAGGTGAGTATAATTGTGTTGTCTCCTTTTATGATAATAGATACACTTCTGTGATGTTATTAGACTAATTCTGCTTGCTTTAAGTCAGAACTTGTTGGAGGGGCGTGGCAGTTATCTGTTGTCAGGCAGATTGACAAGGGCTCTTCAGTTGCCTGTACTCTTCATTTAAGCAGCTATCATACACCCTTAAGAGCTGGGGCTGAAGAGCCTTTTTTTTTTTTTTTTTTTTTTTTTTCCTGGCCTCTCCAGATCACACAGAGCGCTTCCCTAGCTTCTGTGTAGGAGTAAGTTGCCTGGCTCATGGGAGGGTATCATTTCTCTGCTGGAATGTCTTTGGCTATTCTCAAACTTGTTAAATTTCCTGGTAAACTGTAATTTCCTGCAGTATTTTTGTGGCACCTTGTACAACAGTTCTCATATGACTTTCTGCTACAGGTGGAGAGGCCTTTGTCCTAGTCTGTGTAGGCTGGTGCTTACGATATGGTGGAAACAACTCTTCTGCTCAACCTAGAGCTAGATGCAGCTGTGGCTGCTTTATTTCTTCTATTTAGAGTATTAAAAAGACTTTGTTCTATTTTCCTTTATAACTAAGGCGATCTCAAATGAAGGACAAGGCTCAAAAGGGCAGTGCTGGAATGTGTAGCAAAATGCAACAGCTTTTAAACACTTAGCAATTAACAAACACTATTTAAATACACTGTGGGTAGACAATCCTGAGAGTGTTGCTTTTTCTATTTGGAAAAATGACATTATACTGGGGAAGAGAAGGACAGATAAATTTAACAGTAAGATGTTATCCATCCTCTCTTTCTCATCCTCTCTGGATGGCATTGCATCTTCAAGTCTTCTGTGGGGCTGTGTCAGTCATCTGTGTTATTACTGTCCTACTTTAAAATATAGACAGAGTGGAAAAATGAAGATAACTGATGCTTTTATGGTACTTGCTTTAAGTACCACTGTGGTTTGTTATAGAGAGATCAAGTGTGTTTGTACACTGTATTATGGCATATTGACTGACAGCAGAATTGAAGATGCAGTTCTGAACATAGGAAACTTATTTGCTTTTTGTTTCTTTTTTAAATTTTTTCTTATGTGTTTTTCAGATAAGCTGAATTTTGATGATTCCGTTATAAACCGAGTCACAGAAAAGTCTAGACAAAAAGAAGCAGACCTGTGAGTTATAAGATTGGCTCTATTTTCATTGACCTAATTTGACCCCAGAGTTCTTTGTGAAAGTTCTTATTTCCTAACTTGATCCAGAGTTTTGAATAAATTTATTAAGGAAAAAAAAATCTGTAAATATTCTATATGTAGTTTGCATTCTGGTTTTAAAAATTCCTGTTTTCTGAATCTGTCGCATGCCTCCTTGCCAAATGTTGATCCTTCTATCTACTGCAGTTGATAGCAAATCTAATTGCTATTGGAGTAGTCATGTAGAAGTTAACTGCTGTTAGTTCTAGTAGCAAAAGGCTATTTTTGATTTGTTCCTCTCTGAAACAGAGGTCCTTGAGTAATTGAGCTAGAAAAAAAATACTGGAAACCTGATGGAGGTGCCTGCTGCTGATTCTGTGAGGAAAGGCTTCCCTGTGTCCCTGGCAAGGCTGCTGCTTATAGCTGTAACTTGTTAAGACAGCATTTTCTCACAAGTGAGCTTATTTCATGGGAGGCAAGAAGATATCTGTAATAGTGAAGAGCACTGATGTTGGACTCTTTTTTTTTTTTTTTTTTTTTTCCCCTCCCCCTCCTGCCTGCAGGATAAATGTTTGCTTTGTAAGGATTGAAAGTCTTGGTTTTTTGAGGCTGTTTTCTTCTCTTTGCATTCTAATGTCGTGCTTTATTCTGTCAAAATATTGAGCCCCTGTATGGGATTGTATCATTTTTATTTTCATTTCTGCTAGGTATCGAGTCAAGGATAAGTCAGATAGAGCAACTGTAGAACAGGTAAGTCCTTACTGTATCAAATATTTCTGTTCTAACTGTAACCAATAACCTGGAATTTTGGAGCTGATGACAAAGCTCTGTAGAACTACTGTAGGAACAGGATTTCATCTTGGAATTCTCTTTCCTTTGGTATGCTAAAGAAACGGGAATTCTCTTCGTAACATTTTATCAAACTCCAAGAAACAATGTAATATTCTGTGTTTGCCTGTTTAGTGTTTTGGTTTCGGTTTTGTTTTCGCTTAGGTAAGACTGAACTATTGCTGGGCTAGGGCCACATGGTTGCTGTATTTCATTTTATGATAACTGTGCTTTGAAGGACAGCTTATTAAAATACATTCAATGCAACTGTGGATGGATCATTCTCTCATTCACGTCCTTCAGCTAACTCTAAAATGCTAACATTATTAAAAAATATATATATAGTGAAAGAAAAGATGAGGCAATGTTGTAGAATCATGGTAGAATACTGAATGGCTGCTCTTTGAATTATCATTTAATTATTCAAAATAGTCTAATATTGAAGTCCCTTTAATGCAGTACTAATAATAGGCTGTAGAAGTAAGTTTTGCCCTCCTCAGGAGAGCAATTCTGCTAACTTTTCCATATTATCCTTGAGGTATTGGATCCAAGAACTCGAATGATTCTGTTCAAGATGCTAACTAGAGGCGTCATATCAGAAATCAATGGCTGCATCAGCACAGGGAAAGAAGTAAGTTGCATTATGCTTAATGTGATGTAGTCTTTTTCTCAACAAGCTAGGTAGACACTTATAGTGCTCAGAGATACATTGAAATTCTTGGTTCTCATATTGTTTTTGTGTGTTATTTGACTAGTGCAAAGTCACCTTATGATAAAATGCAGCTTAATTAAAGGAAGTTGGTTTTCCTGGCTGTGAAAAAATTCTGAAAACATTTAATTTAAATTTGTCTTTCTCGTTACTTCTGTGTTATAACTGAAACTTATAACACAATATAAGTTGTGTAAACACAATATAAAACAGTGTCTGAAAAACAAACCTAGCTAAATGTTTATTCAGCAAGACTGTTCTCATGCATGCAGATCAGACCCATTCCACATCTCCAGAGATGGGAATGCCTGAACGGCTTAGCAAAATACTGTTTAAAATGCTATTAAACCTTTGTTGCCTTTACAAAATTGACATGTTTGTGTAGTGTTATCACCACGTAATATTGCTATTAATTAAAACCAAATCAAGTAGATTAGCAAGTTAGAAAAGTCAAATCAGCCTAGAGACCACGCGGTCTAAAACTGAGTCCTTGGATGTTGATTTAGAGTGTAATTCCATGCTGTGTGGTGGTGTCACCATGGGGCATTTGGGTCATGTTTTAGGGCCTAAATAGTTGACAGATCTCAGATTAACTGTTTACACAAGGTGTTGTTTCAGTCTCAAAATGTGGATGATGTGGAGTTTTGTTGTGTGCATTAATACCCCTACCCAGTCTTAAACACTTCCTGTAAGTTGCTGCTTACAGAGGCAGCTCTCCCTTGTGCACAATTGCACTAGCTCAGCTGAGCACTGCAGAGGGGCTAAGGTGAAAAAACCTATCCTCTTTGCCTGACATCCTGGAAAACGTCTTGGGGGGGTGGAACAAGAATTTGAGTTTACTGTAAAGAACTCTTCCTTTAAATGTTATTTCTTCCCTGTGTAATCCAATAGGCTAATGTATATCATGCCAGTACTGCAAATGGAGAAAACAGAGCAATAAAGATTTACAAAACTTCTATTCTGACGTTTAAAGATCGGGACAAGTATGTGAGTGGTGAATTCAGGTGAGCTGGAGTTCTGTATGATTTTAATGAAAAGTAATTGTTGCTAATACTGCATATGCTAAGTAGTGTGGTTTGTGCTTTTTTAAAAAAAGATTTCGTCATGGATATTGCAAAGGCAACCCAAGAAAAATGGTGAAGACGTGGGCTGAAAAAGAAATGAGGAATTTAATAAGGTGATACTTTCAGTTTTTCTATCAGTATGCAAACTGAAACTTATTTCTGTTAATGAAACTCATACTTCTAGGAGATATCTTCTGTTGTTACGTACTGGTTCACCATCTCTTTTGATCTCTGGAGTATTCCAGAAAGTGTTTTAAGCTTACCTGAGGAAGGGAGGAGAAAGGGGAGAGGAAAGAAGAATAAAGCAGTTCCTTTTTCTTACTGTTCATGCTGTTAAGTTCAACATCTGAATTCTGACTTGACTGAAAAGTGGGAAAAATAGCTGCTGCTGAGTCGCAGCAGTGTGTATTTGTGTGATACGGGTTAATCTAGGATTAACCTAAACTGTGTAAACATTCTTTGTCTGACAGAAGGATGTTTAGAAAGGGGTTGGAGCAGGATGGCTCTGTGTGGTGAGCTTTTTTTTTTTTTTTAAAAAAAAATCTCCTATTTGTTTTCACAGGCATGAGTATTCTTTGTAAAAGAGCTCTTCGACTCTGTTTTAACTCTGTTACGATGCTTAAGGCAAGAGTTTCTGTAGGCTCTATTGCTATGCAAATAGTAGAGTTGGTTTGTTTTTATTTTTTGTGGTTTTCTTCTTATTACAGGTTGACTACAGCTCAAATACCTTGCCCAGAGCCAGTTATGCTAAGAAGTCATGTGCTTGTCATGGGCTTTATTGGTAAAGGTGATATGTAAGTATCCTTAGAAAATCAAAACAATTATTAAAAATAAGTGAACCCACTGAGTTAGCTACTATTATTTTAGGGCTCTAAAATTAGTATATTACTCCTACCTGTGTGTGTGACTTGTAGAATACCCAAATCTTTGCCAACTACCTCTGTAGAGAGTCTACCTGATTTTGAAGCCATAGCTGTTTTCAAAATGAAGTCCTGAAGTGATTTAACCAGAGAATATAGATGGAAAGGCTTGCTAATAATATGAGAAGGTAACTCTGCATTAGTGTAGGATAGTGCAGTGTCTTAGTTTGCTTTGGAAGTGGCGCTTCCTGTATCTCTGGCAAGCAGGTACCGAGTTTTGCTGCCTTACAGGTTGATTCCTTGCACTTTGCTCAAGTCACTCAGGGTGGGCTTTCCACATCCAGAACAGAATGGTGAAGTACTACGGTTGAAGCATTTGCAGCAGACAGGAAGGGAAAAGTACTCACTTTGTCTTATGTGTGTGGAAATTTCAAGGCCTGCTCCTCTGCTGAAGAACGCTCAGTTGTCTGACTCAAAAGTCCGGGAGCTCTACCTGCAAATCATCCAGTACATGAGAAGAATGTATCAAGATGCCAGGCTCGTTCATGCAGATCTCAGTGAATTTAATATGCTGTATGTTTTTGACCTTTGTTCTTAACTGTACCATCTAAAATATATTTGTTGACAGCTCATTTAAAGTACTAATCTATATTTGAGGGAGAGGGAGTGTGCTTTTCAGAATGGCTTTTCAGTTCATCTACTTAATTATGTAGCTCTTTGCTCTGAAAATTCTATAAAAACTAATTAATAAGAAACTAAAACTAACTAATGAAAATCTCAGCAAGATATATATAATATGTACTTATATACAATTATGTACATATTGTATATGTATATAAATAATATATATGCATGCACATATTTTTTCCTCCTCCTCTCTTAACTCCCCCCATCTTCAGCATTGCTTTTTGTGTTTCTTTAAAGTTTACTAATAGAGGCTGGGTGGAGGAGGGAAGGGATTGCTCGCGCCGCCAACCCCTCCCAAAAAACCCCACACCTCAGGCTCTAAGATATGTCCTAGAAAAGGAGGTTAGGCTGGCAGTGTGGTGTTCACGCACCTCCTGACGCTGCTTGCGAGCGCGGCTGTGGCGTGTGCCCGCAGGTACCACGGCGGCGCGGCGCACATCATCGACGTGTCGCAGGCGGTGGAGCACGACCACCCGCACGCGCTGGAGTTCCTGCGCAAGGACTGCGCCAACGTGAACGGTGCGTGCGCTGCCGCTCGGCCCTGCTCTCCAGGGCTTCCGTGCTGAGGAAGGTGAACTCTGCTCTTCCTTAAGTTCTTTCAGCTGTGATGCTTGCCTGCCTGTCAAAGCTGTCAAACTTGAATCTAAATGTCCCCTCTCCTAGCTTCTTGTGGCTTTCTCGGGGAGCTGTTGACTGTGCTGAGCTCAGAAGTGTGTGCATCCTATTTTACTAGAAATTACCCGACTGAAGTGAGTCACATGGCTGAATTTCATATTTGCAATAGAAAGAGGATCCGAGTCTGAACTCAGAGCAGTGCTCACAGCCATCTTAGCTGCTGTTATTTTAAGGAGTGTGCAGACATACTGGTCCGTTTCCTTCTGTATGTGGAACCTACAACTGGAATTTTCAATTGGCAAGTTACTAATTGTAACAAAGTTCCCTGCACTGGTCCAACTCGGCTTAGAAGATCAAGGCATTATGTAACTTAATAGAAAAGCATCACTTATAGTATTTATAAGTATGACTTTACATTTTGATCAGCAATGTACATCTGTAGTATTTTTCTCTTAAAGATTTGGTCTTAATGTAGTATATAAGAGTATGTGTAACAGATGAGTCTTCCACTAGGCTCTGCTCCTCTCAGGACAGTAGTGTGTTGCTGCAATCTGCTTTTTTTTCCGCCTCTTTTCCATTCTTTTTTTTCCTTTCTTTAGGAGATACCTGAAAGTCTGTGAAACAGATGTGCTTTACATTTTGACTCTGTGTTTTTGTTGATACCCAGTATCCTAGCTGTTTCTTATTCTTCTGTTCAGGAATTTCTGGTTAATTCTTTTGGATCGCATGCTTGTGAGGTTTTGCGAGGGGAAGTGTGTTGCCTTTTTGTGTGTGTGTGTGTGTGTGTGTGTGTGTGTGTGTTGCCTTTTTTTGTGTGTGTGTGTGTGGTGGAGGGAGGTTCTCTTGGTGTGATCTCCTTAATTGCTGGTGACCTTGGGAGTCCAATTCCTTACCCTCCTCCCTTCCATTCCTCCCCCCTCACCAGTTTTCACTGTATAATCCTACTACAGGGACTGGGAAGAAATGCCCAGCCTTATGTTCTCTGCAAAAGTGCAGCCTCCAAATGTAATTATATTTACCTTAAAAAAAAAAAAAAAAAAAAAAAAAAAAAAAAACTTCCGAGCATAATATTGAGAAAATGCTAGTATGTTATTGTGCCCCATATGTCTTTTTATTAAGGCAGATCATAATTGGTCTGTACAATGTTTCAATGGATACTTCTCAGTTTCTTTGACAAAAGTTTGAGGTTTACATACCTTATTATTTGAAATAGTCATGTTTTGAGCTTGGCAAATACTGCACCAGTCTGAAACTATCTACTTTTTCCTTCTTGATCTGTGCTCCATGCAGTCTGACTCCTGAGGAGGTTGATTTGCTTTGAGGCTTGACCAGTTTCCATTGTTCCAGATATGTTGCAGCTGACCATTTATTTTAGATGGCCAAGAGTGCCTTTATTTAAAACAAAACAAACAAAACAAACTCAGTAGAATGCAGTAGTGCAGTTGAGACTTTTCCAAGTCGTCAGGGCAGTTATTTTGCTGTAACTGTCACTTTCACATAACAGTTGTGTTGTACGATGACTTTTTTTGGGGTTTCTTACAGACTTTTTTCAAAAGCGCAATGTTGCGGTGATGACAGTGAGGGAGTTGTTTGAGTTTATTACTGATCCTTCTATTACAAGTGAGAACCTGGATGATTATCTCTCTAAGGTAAGACCTCAAGGCCTCGTGGCTCGTTAAAAGTGTGAACAAAATAATAATGTTTGGTTCCAACTTCTCTCTTGCTTTGCAGCCTGCTCTTTAAGTGGGCTTGTAACTGATATTGTCATGCCAGCACTTCAAGCATATATGTGGATCTTTTATGTGCCCTTATAGGATGTACCGTTATGTGGTACATGTGTACCGTTAGAAGATGAACACATTTTCATTCTGTTTTCTGAGGTCTAATTGCTCAAACTCAGATGTCAAGAGCTACTTGCAGTAAAATGGGATGCTTTAAATTATTTTTTCCTTCTTGAAAAGAAGAGGGGAGCTTATTTACTCAGCAAATACCTGGCAGGAGTATGACAGTATTTATATAAAAAAAGGAATTAAGAATGTGGACTTAAGCAGGGAGAAATTGGGGAAGGAAGTGAATGATTCAAGGTAATATTACTCCAAAACCCACACTTTTACTAGCCAAATGTGCTGACTGGTGGGACATACTGCCTTCAGGAGGAGGTAAATGTAGTGTATCTTTTCTAGGTGCTTCAATTTAGATGAAAAAACAGCTCTTCTGGTTGAAGCAACTAGTTGAAGAAATGGGAAGGAGCCAAATCTAGGCCATGCAACCTAGGCATGGTATGCAGTGGAGATAGGATGTGTACATATTTCTGGCCAAGGGCATGAGGCAGAGTCTGAATGCTGTCCAGATACCTGTGTGGCATGGGTGTTTTCTGATGTTAGGTGCTTCTGCCAGGACTGGAGGCTGAGTGAAGCAGGACTGGGCTCCATGGTTGGTTCGGCTCACTTGTGCCCCCCTGGATCACTCAATGTGTGGCAGTGGGGAAAACAAAGCCCAGTACTGGGGCACTGCTCACTTTGTTCCTTGTGCTGTTACTTCCTGTGCTCATGCTGGGCCTGCAGGACTTGCTGGGGAAGGATCTGGGCATGGGTTCTTGCAGCATTAACAAGGGGAATCTGCAGTCCCAGGGATGGGCCCTGCAGAAGGGCCGGGAACCGTTAGGTGTCGCTGAGGGCGCTGCTGTGAGGAGCGTGGTGGCGTTTCCAGTGTCCCGAGTAGAGGACAGGGAGATACAAAGATGCGAATGGTTGGTTGGATTAAAGATTCTGCAGCATGATAATAATGTTATATTGCTTTACGTTTCCTTAGGCAATGGAAATCGCATCCAAAAGAACAGAGGAGGAAAGATCCAGTCAAGATAAAGTGGATGAGGAAGTAAGTGAGGAGTTTTGTTCCTCCTGTGAAATTAATATTAATCTCACCTCTTCTAAGCAATGAAAAATATTCTTTAATTGGAAATAAATACAGATGATAAAACATAGTGTTTATGATACTGGTATGTCCTGCACTAGTTGAAAAGACAAAATATTGAGGGGTGGTGTTTTTGAAAGGTGAAGTGACAATGAGCAGAAATTGGAAGGCAGACACTGTTCTCTGTAAACCAATGTACTTGCTTGTCACTTAACATGTCTTCCAGTTCAGGATCAGCTTAGAAGCAAAGCAATAAAGATGTGATTGTGCCAATGTGATTAAACCAATAATACAGCATTGGAAAAATTCATGGGATAGTCAGTGTGCACTGACCAAATTGCCTAACTATCTCTCTTCTCAGTCTAAATCAGTTCTTCTATTTACTATTACTCTACCTTGCTTTTGCATGCAGGAGGAAACCATCACAAATCTGTTCTGTTTGCATTACTGAAAACTGCTAGCGTTCTGGAAGGTTTCTTTTGAGTCATAATCTTAAGTTGGTGTTCCAGAGAAGTTTTTAAATATTTCATCTCGAGTGGAATTTTTATCAGTGGGAACGTACTCATGTTAATTCATCAGGCATTTATTGTTGGAGTCAACACTGCTTGATTTAATAAAGACTTTTATTTTGCTCTTGGAGGTCTGCAGGTTTTACTGACTGCTATTGGCACGAGCTTGGCAAAGAACAGACTTTTGATTCCTAAGAGCTCCTGAGAATAGATGCCCCCCTGAAGTATAGGACCAGAGGTTGCTCTTTTGTTCCATGCCCACCTTTTTCAAACACATTATTCTCAGAAGCAGAGCCAGAGCCTTTATCTATGAAAAGGTATTGATTGTCCTGTGAGATGGATGGTTTAGTACCGTCTGAGTTGAGTTTCCTGCTCTCACAGACTTCCCACGTGACCTCAGGCTAGTTGTGACACTTTCTGTCTCACAAAAGAGTGGAGCTAATTAAATGCAAGCTCTGTGGAAATAGGGTCTTTGCTTCTTGTGCATTACTTGGTCTAGTACTTGGTCAGGTGTATTTTTAGTCAGGTTATTGGACTGATTTAGAAGCAGTGGACTCCATGTAAAGTGAAAATGCATCTGATCTGTTAGTGACTTCAGTTTGCTGGAGTACAGTCTCCAGAGATCACATTCCAAACCTGAAGTAACGTGTTGATGGTGGTTAGCTTTTACCTTACTGCTGCAGGAACCCTCTGTGTGTTGGACTATATATCAACAGAGAGATTTTTTTGTATAAATATTAAGCTGAAAAATGCAATTTTAATGGAGTTCCTTCCTGAAGGCATTATAAGCCACACAATACAAATATAAAAAAAAGATAGAATACAAAACATTAACTTGAATCACTTAAGAGGAAAGTGAAAGGATTGGAGTTTGCAAGTAAGTGGGCTGCTGCTGATAATAATAATGAGTAAGCCTTATTATTAGTGATGAGCTATCAAGAATGTGTAAGCAGACTAATTTTAGTCTGCTCCAGAAAAAAGATATTCTTCAATGAAAATGGTAATGGGTTACTGCCTTATTCTTTTTGAGTTTTTTGGAGCCATGAAACCTCATGATTATTCTTCTGAAGAGGCATAATTAGGAAGGAAGAACATCATGAAACTATATATAAATTAACGAATGTACTTGTTTCCTTTCACTCTACTAGGTTTTTAAGAAGGCTTACATACCTCGAACGTTGACTGAAGTTAAAAACTATGAAAGAGATGTGGATATAATGATGAAATTGAAAGAGGAGGACATGGCATTGAATGTTCAGCAGGATAATGTGAGTAAACATCCTGAGGCCCTGCAAACAAGGGGAGGAGAATATAAATTCTTACTAAAAATTGATAGTAAAATGCACTATGGTTGTGCTTAACATTGTATGATTAGTATTAATGCGGAGGTTGCTACTTTTTGAGATACTATTTTTCTCTAGGTCTTAGATATGAGTCATTTTGATAACATAATTTTATTTCTCTATTCCTGGGTATAGATTCTTTATCAGACTGTGACAGGATTGAAGAAGGATTTGTCTGGTGTTCAGAAGGTGAGGGTTTTTTGCTATCCTTTTTTAATGACTTTAAATGCTTAAGGAGTGCAGAGAATGACTCATCTTGCATCTGATGCCATGGAAGAAACTTGCTGATTGCAGAATGACTCTTTTCTGTCTGCTTTTATCCTGTCTGTGTGGGAATGGGTCTGGCATAATAGTGTACCTGAAGATGAACTGCTTCTCTTATCACTAAATGGGATATTTGGTTGCTTGTGAATCAAGTGATCATTCTTGGTATTAACTGCCCTCCTTAAGGGAATGCATGGAGAGGGAGAGAGGGAGGGAAGATGCTTTCAATTCATGAAAAATGTAATCGATATGAAATGTAATGTGTCCATAAATTCTGATATGGTCAGGGTATCTGTGCTGTAATTACTGTGCAAAGATCCACCCTGCAGTGTAAGGCATAAGACTTCTGTCTTGTTATATGTATTGAAATGTCACAATCAATACTTTAAAGCACATTACAGAAGAAGTAGGGAACGGATCAATCTAAAGCAGTCTATCTGGAGTTGATTACTCAAAGCAGGAACCATGTTTGGATCCCCTCCCACCATTTTGAAACCCTACATTAACTAGCAGTGCTGTAGACTATTTTTAAAAAAAATATAAATATGGGAAGGGGTCAGCCTTTGGCACAGTCATCGGTCTGGTTTAAGATCAAGTGTGTTTTGCAGCGTAGATGCCTGTGTTTCCACTAAAGTCTATTTGTGTGCCCCTAAATAGGTTTGGTTATGATCTGAGTATAATTAATTCCTTCTGTGTTAGCAAATTGTCTTTCCAGTATATCAGTGTGTTTGGAAGTTCTAATGCAGCTGTGCATAAAAGGTTCTATATTGAATATTCTAATTTTACTGGACTTAGTTTGGAATAACCTCTAATAACCTCTCATTCTTTTTCATGAAATCCATTGATGCCTGTGCTGAAGGAGATGGTGCAAAGCTTGCTCAGGATTTCCTTTGTAGGAGATTCTGTTCATATGCTGATTTTTGCCTTTGTGCTGTTGAATTTGGTGTGAGGAATTCTGTGTTGGTCCATCTTGCAGATCCCTGCACTTCTTGAAAAAAAGGTTGAGGAATCAGAAACCAGCTCTGATGATGATGCTGATAGAAGTTCAGAGGACTCTGAATTGGGCTGTAAAGAATCTCTGCATCCTAAAGATAAACCCGTTGAAGCTGGCATAGATAAAAAGGTAAACTGGCAGCAAATACAAACATAGATTCTTATGATTGCTTCTTGATGGATGCAAGCTGTGGTCTCCCTGTTGTAGAGATTGAGAGCAGAGAGCAAACTTCATTATGGCTGTTTACTTTAATGGTGTTCATGTACAGCAGGACATATAACAAGCCCTCTAGTCTAGACAGTCAGAAATCCATCTGGGGAATTCTGAAGCTATGCATATGCAGGAATTAATGAAGACTGGACAGCTTTTCAGTACCTCTGGCTGCTCTTCCAGACTTGGTCAGCAGGTGTGTAGTGGTGGTCCCCCTCACTTTTGCCCAGGGAATTGAGGCTACTTACCTGTGGAACTGAAAATTTGGTAACAATGCCATAGTGACTTTTGCAGAACCACTGGTGAAGGTTGACTAGCTTTGCTATGAGAAAGAGAGGTTTTTAGGTTTTTTGTTTGTTTTTAGTTTTCCTTTTTTGCACTATGTAGCATGTGTGCCCTGTTTTGTTCAGGCTCTTCTGCAGAATATCACCTATAAGTGAGAGCCCTGTGCAAAAATAGAAAGAAACTTGCTGGTTTCATGGTGGCTTAAGTTGAGGGGGGTTACTTGCTGCAGAAGGATGAGAGATGATAGATGCCAGCTCTGTTAAATGATTCTGCTGTTCCCCTTCAGACGCTTGTCTTCGAAATCTGTAGTAGCTGCTTTTTGGATACAAAGCAGGAAGGTCTTGGTCAATTTTACCTGGACTTTTTGTGTGAATAAGATGAGGTGCTTGGTAATCAACATGTTGAGCTGTAGGCTCAACAACTGATTAAGAGTGTTTTTTCTTTGTTTATTTGTTTTCCTAAATGTGTTGACTTTCCATTTTCGGGGAGAGTGTAGCCTCCTCACAGTATGACACAAATTATAGTTTACTGCAGTGGCATAATGCCTTCTCCTGCTAATCCTTTCCCCTTCCCCATTCCTGTCTTCCCCTCTACCACTTTTTCACGCTAACATATTTAACAACTTAATGCAACAATTGAGTGTGTGAGCCGAAACTGTTTAGCATTTACTCCTCATTTGTTACAATGTTGACATACCTAGTCAATTCAGTTTGCCCTAAATTCCTGTTCTTGATGATTTTAAGTGACTAATATTTGATCCTTTGTAGGAAAGGAAAAAGATGGTTAAAGAAGCCCAAAGAGAGAAGAGGAAAACCAAAATTCCAAAACATGTGAAGAAGCGGAAAGAAAAAACTGCCAAAATGAAGAAAGGCAAATAAAATTGGCTCTGACTGGGGGAAATGGGGTGGTGGTTGTGGGCTATTTACTCTCTTTTTTTTTTTTTTTTAATTAAAAGTCTTCTATTTATATACATACAGTACTGAAAGTGAAGGTTGTTTCATTAACAAGATCTGTAATTGTTTGGAGAGTGCATTCTTTCAAAAAAAAAAAGATTTTAAAATACCTTTGTATGTTAAAATCCTCTGTAGGTGCAGGTTTAAACTGCTACCAAACTTGCATCCATTTGTACCCAGGGTCCTGCTTTTACCTGGGTGCCTGTTTGCACTACATACATGTTAGGTTGGTTTGCTCCAAAGTAATGATTTGGTTTAAATAGATTCTCTGAGGAGAGGAAATGACAGAGGGTGGAAAATAGTTTACCAATAGGCCATGGTTCCTTTCTACCACAGAAGGAAATGACTGACTGGGGACCCTTTCATCATATGGGAAGCAGCCCTTCTTACTGCCCAGTGATGCCCAAACAGACCAAGGTCCTGACCTTTGTTTAGAGGCCAGTGTGCTTAAAAGCATTGTGAGCAAGCTGCCTCTAAGCTGTTCCTATGAGTGTTCCCTATCGCGACTGATATGTTCAGATTCGAACATGTCTGAGGGAAAGCCTGTGCCAGAAGCTCAACATACCTATCCCTCCTCTGCTAGGGTGCCTCGGCTCTTTGGTACAGAAGGATTGGCAAGAGTTCAGCTCATAAATGAGCTCTTGGGGTTGGGACAAAGGGCGTCAGGTTTCCACCTTCTCTCTTGTCAGGCCCTTTGACCTCAGTCTGGCAAAAACCATGGAAGAGGTATCTTCCTCACATTGTAAAGCACAGACCACCCTTTTTCGCTGCCAGCAGTCTTGGAGCTTTCTGCACTAGCACATGATTTATCTTCCCACAGTGGGGGTGCAGTTGTCCTGGGATTATGCTTAGGGGCCAGATAGTGATTACAGAGAACCACCTTTATCCCTCAGCTATTGGGCACTATCACCAGAGTGAGCAGGGGCAAGTTAAAGCTTCCTTCTCTACTCTCCTTCCTCCCCCACAGGAGACTGCAGGCTGGGAAGCCACTTCTGGCAGCAATACAGATATTGAGGTCCAGCTGCACAGGTGGTTGCTGCAATGAGTGTTCTTCAAGACAAAATAGTCTGACCTCCATACCTTTTTTGGTGTCTCTGCCTTGGAAAACTTAGGTGAAAAAGGAACTGGCTGACACCTCCCTCCCCTTGTCCCTTTTCCCCTTGTCCAGTCAGACTGACCAGCACTCTGCTGTACACAGAATATCCAGTATTCAGGATAATGTGTAGGCAACAGTGTTGAGGCGTATAGGGAGACAAGATGGCTGTTGCCTCAGCTGTTGGGAATTTTTGTTTGTTTTTGGCAATATAGTAGAAATACCTGTACATTGGGTGAAATGGTGCTATATCAGGTGCAAGAAAGGGGGTGACTACCCCCTTAGTAGTCGAAGAGGATAGGGAAGGGGAAGGTTTACTTCCTGAGGGAAGTTCTGTAGGTGGACATTTGTCTAATGCTCAGGGCTGAGATGCTGCCAGGTGGGTGAACGCAGGGTCTTTCATGCTCTTGCCTACATAGGGCAGAGATGCCTTGAGTGCTGCAGGGGATGGTTGTCCTGAGTCTTCGTGGCTGTGTTCATGTGTGCCATGCTGGAGAAGCTAGTGTTGAACCTGCCCTGTATCTTAGTCTGCCAACCAAAGACAGGCTTAACTGTGAACTTAGGCTCTGCTATGCTCCCGGTGAGGGCTTAAATTGTGTAATTTGGGCTGTGATGAGGGAGAGCAGGGGAGGTGGCATCCAAAGTGGGCATCCTCCAGAAAAGAGGAAAAAAAAAAGGATGCTGAACTCCACCAGTTCAGCTAAAGCCTGGGGGTAACTGAAACAACAAAGACCCTCTGCGCTTACTTTGGCGTTGATTCTTCTCTGCTGCCTGAGAAAGCTGTGGTGTATCAGTATGCATCAGTGGCACCATTTGTGGTACATGAAGGTGTATGCCTGGAGAAGGAGGAGGGGCAGTGGTGGTAGAAATGTAGCCCATCTGCTGCCTTGCTGCAGCAAGAGGTTGTGCCCTGGGCACACTCTCAAGAGCTGTTGAAATGGACTAAGCACTTGCAAGGGAGCTCTAAGAAGCTGTTACCTGCCTGAAAACTGGTTCCTGACTGATCAGTGTTACGTGAGCGGTTGCCAGGCACAAGGGAAAGTATTGCAGGTAAGTGCTCTGAAGATGTAAGATGGCTACAACCCTAGGCCCAAAGCCTGTGTCCCATTAGGTGTTTTTGCCTCCTTTACCGAAGGAGGCGTTTTAGATCATGGCAGCCTCCTTTTTCAGTCTCGTACTTGAGGGGAAATGGAGCCTCCCAGCTCATGTAACCTTGTCTTTCCTCTAGGCTACGTGCCACAGCTTGATCAAGTTTGCCCAGCTCTAGCAGTAGTGTAGTACAAAGATGGTCCTGAATCAAATTCAAGCTTTGCTTGCAGCAATGCATAGCAGGACTATCTGGCAGGCCATACGAGGTGTGGGCTGACTATCCGCCTCGAGTGTTTTCTCTAGAGTGTGTTGACAGCTGAGGACTTCGTGCAGCACCTGAGGTGGAGCATGCCAGCAAAGGCTGCCTTGTGAAAGTGCAGATGGCCTGAGGATAGCTATTGCAGCCTGGTACGTGCTTGTGGAGGTGGGCTACGAGTACAGCTCGTGTATCCTGGCTGTTGTAGACTGCAGCTCTCTTACAAACAAGATATTCCGCAGGAAGTGTGTAGGCCAGTAGAAGCTCTTTAGGTCAGGACCACAAGATGATCCCTCTTTCTGGTGATCTCTGAAGCAAGAAATTGACTGTTATCAAGTACATTAGGGACGTAACTACTGAGAATCACTAATTTGGAGCAAGAGACAGAACTATGTTTGTATCTCACAGTAAAGATAAGGTCTTAACAGTAGTTCAAGTATTCAGTTAAGCTCTGTTGACATCAGTGTATGGTGATGTAAGGTTTTTCCTCGTGGATTAGGATCTGGAAGAAGTCCACTCACTTTATATCTTGCCCTAGCTGAGTGTTTATGGTATGTTCTGTTGCTGGCACCTGCGCTAAGCAACTAGACCTTACAAAGACAGACTACTGCTAGAGCAGGAATGCCATTACCTGGTATAGGACAACCTGGGCCACAACTCAATTAATGCTGCTGCTGTTGTGTCTTCTCCCCACTTCTCTCACCAAGAGTAGATGTAGAGGAAGGCTCTGTGGTCAGCTGTGGGCTGTTGCAAGTGCCCCTGCTGTGGAGCTTGGCTGGTAGCAAGCAATACAAGTAGACAGGCTGGAGAGGTTGTGGGGGTAAGTGGAGAGCTGTGGCCCATGCCATCCCCAAGTGGCTCTGAGAATGGAGTGATGTCACTAAGTTGTGCAAATGTGATAACTACCCTTAAGCCTCTGAGAATCCCTTTCAGTTGACTCCAAAGCTGTTCTTCAATGGGTGTTTCAGTGTCAAAGCTTTGGTGTGCCTTCATTTCAAGCTCTGTTTTCAGTTCTAGTCTCCACACAGCGATGATTGGAAGGCCACAGAGCTTCCCCAGGAGAGCATGAGACAGCTGCCCCTCTTCACAAGGCTAACAAGGCTTTCTCCTCTGTTTGGAGAGGAGAAAGTTAAACCAGGGGGATATGGAGAAGGTTTACAAAATCATGGGGACATACATGCAAGACATACAAAGTGAACACAGAAATGCTGTTGACCAAATCCTGCAATACTAGAGCTAAAGGGATTCTAGCTTAATCTAGTGGAGGTTTGGCTTAAAACAGATGAAAGAGAATGCCCTAGACAGTAGGTAGACAGTTGTGCTACAATAAGGAGTTTCTTGTGATTTGTTTGCAGGTAAGCAAGGGCTGAAAATTTAGCTGCCTAGTTTGAGGTACTCTTAGTGGTGTGGGACTTTTTTTTTTTTTTTTTGAGTGGGGTGACCATGTGGCACAGGTCAGATACTTATAAAAAAGCACTTCTGGGAATCTGTGGACAAAAGACTGAATGATATTTGAAAGGTTAAATGTGTACAGAGAGAATATTTATTGCTATGCTATTAAAGATAAAAATCTACAAAGCAATTAGTCACATCTTGCAGGAGATAAGTCAGCCCTCATTCGCTGGGACTTGGTGGGAAATATATGAGATGGGAGGGCAAGGAGGGAAATAATCTCAGCAGATATTTTGGTGGTGGTGGGTTTTTTTGGTTGTTTGTTTTGTTTCCTTTGCGGGGGGTGGAAGGGTGGGTAGGGAAGGGGGAGCTCGTTGTCTTTTGGTTGTGCTGGTTTCCTGCAGTGCTGCGTGACTGCTTTGCACTTTGAGCAGCTGTGTTCTCAACTCCTGAAGTCAGTCCTGATTTGGTATTAATTTGCTCCTTCTCCTGCACTATAGATTTTTTTTTTTTAATGGAATGGTAAGGCACCAGAAGGTGGAGGTTTGTGAATTTGTTTTCCCAGTGATGAAGCAGGTAAAACCAGCTCTGCGTGTAAGGATGTGTCTGCTTAGAGGGTTTTTATTTCTGTGCTGAAATATTTTGATTAAAGAATGCAAAGCTAGCTGTGACAGGCCTCTGGTGCCCAGATACAGGCTTGCTTTTGGCAACTCTGCTCAGCCAAGAACCACACCTGTGGTGCTTCAAGATAGAAAAGAAACAAAGCCATCATCTTCTGAAGACAGTATCCTGCAGTTTTTGTATACAAACGGCTGTCGGAACAATGATCTGGGTGCAAAAGTGAAAAAAAATTCACTTCCCCTTAGGAAAAATATACCTGATTCTGTAGCTGAATCTCCTAATCTGCCTGCTATTTTTACCTGCAAAATGGTACAGCAAGTTTGAATATGGATGCAGCAGGCACCATGTCTCTGCACACTCTCGATCTGTAGGATTCTTCCCTGCCATGTGCTTATGGAATGAAGAAGTGCTGCGGAGACAGGAAGAACACGTAGAGGCTCCTGTCTATTTCCATGGACCTTGCTATTTATGTCTCTGCTCAGAAAAAATGATAATTTATTTTTAACTTTCTGGGGCATTACTGGAATATAATGAATATGTAAATTAGTAAGTCCATATTTTTATAGATGTAGTTTTGCTCCTTCAAAAATAGCGCTACACTTCTATAGCAAAAAGGCTGACCTCCGCCTTAGTGCCTGGCTACTTTCCTGATCTTGATCTAGTCTTATTTTTCTTGCATTAATTTTCACTTCCTCTAGAGGGAGAAATTCTTGATTTGACTATGTTGAAAAGTCTATTAAGATTCAATATAATATTATTTAATATATATATTAATGATAAATATATAAATATGTGCATATACTTGTATAATTATAATTATTACTACTAATATGTATCATTTATAAATTATTTTATAATATATTATTTATATCTTTATAAATATATTGTACTAATAATTATATTTTAATTATAAATATATAAATATATATTTGTGCATTTGTGTAATATAATAAATATAGATTAAATAATATGCTTTAAACCATAATATATTGAAAAGTAGCAATAATGTTTCAGTGTTTCTTTGTAAGTTTGATTTTTTTTTTTACATAGTGCCATAGACTTTTTTTCCTGGATTTGTAGTTCTTGGATGAAGTTTTACACTCTCAGAGCTGACAGGGGTCTAATTTGTTCTGGGCCAGGCAGAGGCTGCAGCTATGGTATGAATGCTGGGTTTAGGATCAGATTCTACAGAGCATGTAACAAATATCAAAAAGACTTGTGTTTATATGTGGAGATTCAGGGTGAGAAAAAAATAGAATGATCCCTTTCTGAGACTGTCCCCGTTCACAGATACAAACTGCAACCTTTTGTGTAGTGTAGTATTCAGTGATAATTGCTTTGCCACAATCATTATTCCCAAATACAGTCTGAAGCTGACAGGTACTCTCTCTTTTTTTTTTTTTTTTTTTTTTTTCCCTTCCCCTTTATGGTTGTTTATTTTCAAGCCATTTAAATATGAACAATCTTGGCCCTTCTTCCTGACGTGCAACAACCTGCCTCTGAGCTCTGCAGCCTCTCCTAAGCAGCAAGATGAATGCTAGACCCAGTCCACTAGCCGACAGCATCAGATTTAAGACTCTATCTAGCCCAGAGATCCATGTTTACTTTGGAGATTGCAGAGGGCATGAAGCGCAGATTGTAGGGCAGGACTCGCAGATGGGAATTTTCCATAATTTTTTTGAAAAGACAGCAGGCTTTAGGTTCTGACAAAGTGGGATGAAAAATATGCAGGGACCCCTCTGATGGCCTCTGTGCTGGGTTAAGGGTTGGCTTTAAGGACCGTTAAGGGATGGGAGGACAAAAAAGTTTGGTACATAGCTTTGGCTGGCACAAGAAGGTTTACTTGAAAGTCCTTGTCTTTAAACATAGCTTTTCACCCCTTGGTCTAACTTGAGCCCTAATCTGTGGAGGTTCTTGTGAACTCCAGACTGCAGCCCACTTCTCCCAGGCTCAAGCCTGAGCTGATTCTCTGTAGCTGGCTTCAGGCCCCCCTGCGTTTCATCATCAGGATCCAGGGCCAAGTCTAACTCTCCAGCCCATCCTGTCCTGCACTATCTGAAATCATCTGTTCAGGCCTCCTTATCCGAAGCTGTAGGCAGTGGCTTGTCTGAAAGAGTGGATGGGACTTGTCTGTGCGACCGAGAGAAGTGAGGCTGGCAGGGCTGAGTGGCCTTGATAACTCTCAAGTAGGCCAGGGCTTAGGAGAGGAGGGGCTGAATGGTTTGACTTCTTGCTGGATCCCCTAAAGGTATGCGCAGGAATGATGACAGTTAATTCTGGGTTGAGAGATGCTGCCGATCTGTTACCAACAACTTGGTTAGGGATCTTGACAGAAAGTCTGAAAAGTTTTCATTTCTGACTTTTTAGCATGAGGACTGGTGCTCACAAGGTAATGAGCTAAAGTCATCATATTAGTAATATTGGTATTTATCTATAAAGAGTTGAATTAGGTTGGAATCAAGGTTTGGAAAGGTAGGTCTGGGTAAGCAGGCTTTTTGCTAGAGCTCTTAAGAACTGAGTGATGAGATGAGGTGCTAATAGAGTTGTTTGTGGTAAGGTTCGTCCCGAGATGGTAAGATGGACAGTTTGGGCCTGTATATTACAGATTCTCATTTTTTTTTCTTTTTTCCATTTTAATTAGAAAACTGATCTGTTTGATTCGTTTGCTTGAGATGAGATGTAATTTTTGGTGCTCTTGTGCTTGTGATTAGGAAAGAAATTTGAGGAATTTCTTGTCCTTTTCAAGCTTGTTCTGCTTCATCCTTCAAGGTATATGAGCTTGCAGAGTTTGAGTTTACATTTGTTGCTTCTCTTTGGCCTATAAACAGGACTTTATACCCCTGGATTTAATAGCTACCACTATACATGGTAGACCTCAGATTTGCTAAATACTTGAGCCTTTCTGGACTTGCAAGGTTATAATGCAATATTGCATGAAACACTGTTTATACAGCTCACTTAGCCACAGTAGCTGTGCTTGTTGGAAATGGTTCTTCTTGGGTATGGTGATAGCTCAAGTGATGAACAATAGCCTGGAGAAACTGAGCTAGAGGGGAAAAAGAATAGCTGAAGAGGAGGAGTAGGGAGTTGTCCCCCTTGTGGTTTTCCTGCACCTTTTGTACCAGTGCTTGCTTGCTCTGGATGCTGTCACCCATCCATCCATCCATCCATCCATCCATCCATCCATCCATCCATCCATCCATCCATCCTCCATCCATCCCATGTATTCATATGTGCTTGCCAACTCTGCTCACCTTGCTGGTGCCACCTGCCCTCAGCTCTCCATCTTCACTGTAGACTCAACACCAGCTGCACAGGAGGCAAAACAAAGAATCAGCAAGGAGACCTAGAGACTGTGGGGCAGTTTGCTCTTCTTTGAGGTATCATTCCCTGTGGCATGACAGAGGTGGCAGATTGGTGGTGACTTTTCTCCATAACACTGGCATCGTCAATGCACAGTACAGTAGATTCGTTTGGAATGAGTAAGGACCAGACTAAGACTTAATCCTGCTAAAGGCTCAACTCACAGTGAAATTGGTGAGAGTTAAGAGCCAGGTTAGCAGAAAAGGGGGGGCTGAAGACTTGAACAGTGAGTAAGGGAGATAGGAGCATGGTTTCCTGAACATCTCATATTACTTTATATCCTGGCGTATTAGCATCAGCACAGCAGGAGAAACCCAGTGACTCCTTCAAAGTATTTTAGAGGCCTTAGAGGAATAGTTCAGAAGAGTTATTTGTGTGTGTGTTTGCTTTCTCTTCCTTAGCTTGCAGTAAACTGGAAGGGGTAGAGTGGAAAGGGTTGTAAAAGAAGAAAATATTGCAATGAATTTGTTTTATGATCCAAAGTGCTTGCATTAAGATAAGACTTCAGTATTATAGACATGCTGGATGGTGAGAGAAAATCCAATTCCCATTTTTCCTCAAAGCAGTCCAAGTTCCACCCTGCAATGGAAGTATTTATCTAAAAAGCAAAATGAAGCAAAATTGGTTATTGCTAAAGAGCCACAAAACAGTTTGATCTTGACTTCTGTATTGGCTTTCTTAGTATTTAGACGCATTTAAAACTTTACCAAAATACTGGCAAGTCCTTGTCAAACATGTCTTAAGGATGATTTCCTCTTTCACAGGTGAGCCAGGGACTCCCTTGAATCTTTTCCATTTGCAGAAAACCAGTGGCACACAGAAGCTACTGCTAAGTGATTTCCACTTAAGTAGAAACAAGATGTCAGCTTTCTGCAACCAGCAAGGTCCTTATGTGGAGAGTCCATCGATTACACTGCCCCATGTGACTACTTACGTATTGCAGAATTACATGCATTGTTTGTATTGGATTAACAATATCAAAGTACTACTTGCATTGAATTTGAAACCTGTTTAGTGTGTGCATTTTATTGACAGTCGGTGATCCTGGGTGGTATGATGATCTACTTTGGAGTGACTGGAACGCTAGAAGCATTAGGAAGCTGTTAGTAATTAAATGATTTTGGTGGCAAGGATTAAATGAAAACAAAATGCATTTTAATCAAGTCTTGAAATTAGATGTTATTGGTGGCTGATGGATGCTGGTAGTAATTAAATGAATTTGGTGGCAAGGCTTAAATAAAAACAAATCAAATCTTGAAGATAGATGTTATTGGTACTGAGGAGCCAGGAGAAACTGAGTTACATTGGCTTGTACAGAAAGAAAAGAGCACAAGTGAGAGAAAATCAGATGACACAATTGGAATCCTTCAACATAAAGTGGAGATTGCATAGTGCTGTTGGTGTCTCCTATGCCATCAGCTGTGCTACCTGACAGATAAAAATGCATGATAAACTGGAGCCAGCTCTTTGCCATTGCCTTTTTGCTATCTCATAGTTAAATTAGAACTGAAGAGGTGAGATCCCTGACCAACACAGCTGCTGTTATAAAAGCCTTGGGTGAATTATCACTTCTGGAAATTCACTTCATACGTGAGGGGCACTAGAGGCAAAAGATACAAACACTGTGTTGGTAAAGAAACTAGTAGGAGGCACATCAAAACTGTAGCTTGTGAGTAGTGATTTTACTATACTGCAGAGAGCAACTTAGATGATTAGCAAGGTCTCTCGGAGGTGCATTTTGGTAGTCTGATACACTACTAATCTATACTGCAAAGCTTTTCCAGGGTAGCTGTAATCTTGCATAACTGAGTGACTCCTAAGTTACTGGATCTGACAGTGTTTACCAGGCTGCATAAAACAACATTGATTGAGCTACTTGTGTTTTGGATGTATTTGTGGTACCCTCCAGCCTCTTGCTGCACATCAGAAAATAGATTTTGAATAACAACATAATAAATAAATTTGGCTTCCTTGGTAATTTCCTTTTTTGCTCTTACATTTTTTGCTTGGTATTTAGGAAACATAAGTCTGACAGCACTGGTTTGAGTAAAGAGCACTGATTGCCCAACCATGTTTGTACAGTTCTAGCAGTTGGATGATTTTGTGATGGACAATGTTTTTTGCTTAAAAGAAAAAGCTGCAGAGCTTTTCCAGCCTCTGTCAATGGCAAAAGCTGAATGAAGCAAATGGCTAAATAGGAATGGCTAGGAGCAGCAACATGGTATGGGGTTACTGGTAAGTTTTGGTTCAGACTGCTTGTAGGCCCGGTTTGGTAGCTGTCAGCGTTTGATGGAGCGGTGAGTTTAAAGGCAAGGTTTGTAGGAGGATTGGAGGTATTGGCATCTGGATTTTTTCTATTTTGTAGGAGGAGGATTGGAGACTCCTATGGGTAGGAGATGGACAGCAGTGAAGGCAGTACTTCCCCTGTTGTTTCAAAATAGAGGTTCTTCCACATCACGCTTGCAAGTTACAGTGAAACTCTTACTAATGCTACAGGCCAAATTTTATTCTCAGTTACACCCATGCAACCTTACTGAAGTCAGCACTTGCCTGTTTTGCAACCACTGCTTGATGCAATAGCTTGAGGACTGCATACCTTAAAGGTTTAAGACATGCTTGCATTACCAGTGCTGTGACAGCATATATTCCTTGACGTGAAATTGTTGTTGCCTGAATAATTGCTGCAGAATAACTGAGGTCAGTGGCGTTGCACAGCTGTAATTGACTGCACTGGGCTAGAAGCACGCATGCAGTATCTGTGAGTTCACTGGGATGCAGAGCAGACTGGCCCAGTCTCTCCCTCCTCTTGGAATGCCACTTTCCCACATCAGACACTCCCTGAAATAATTATGTCCTCTTTAGACTCGCCCTTGAGCAATTATTCATCTAAGCCCTGCCTCAAACTGACATCACTGGAAAGCCCAATAAAAATACAGCAAGCTTTCAAACCATCCCAGGAAAGCTGAATACTATATTATTATTATTTCTGTGCTGTTCACTGCTAATTTTCTTAACCTTATCTCACAAAAAGGAGACCTGGAGTTCTCTCCCAGCAATGGCCTTCAGGGACAGCAGGGTCCTTGTTTCTTCTTCAATAAAGCGCAAGTGTCAAAGAACTTTTATCAGCTTCTTTCTTTTTCTTGACAACTTTGTTGTCCTAAACATTTTCTATTGATACTGATACTATGCTTCTCATAGGATGGCTGATGTTATGATGTATAGGTCAGGAATTTTCTCCTTTTTTTGTGTGTCCCTCTCTATTTCTTTTTAGTATTTTGAAATTCTTTCCCTCTTGAGTATAGAGGTATATTCAAAACATATATTAGCTCAGGAAGAAAGGTAAACAATGTGATCCCACGAAATTCTGTAAATTCAGCTTTCTGTGAGGAAATTGAAACTCGCGCAGTTCTTTGTTGTAGGTAAAGCTGAAAAGCTGGGCCTGAATCAGAGCAAATAGTTGGGAGGTTTTTTTTTTTTTTTCTCACTATGTTCCTGTCTGAACTGGCATGAAGATCATCAGATGACATCAATGTTAGCTTTTTGTGTGTGGGGAGGTGATATTTCTTCTTGGTTTGCTGCAGAACTTTCTGAAGGAATAATAAATAAGGAAACTCCTTGCAAAAAATGTCAAGGAGGCACTTGGAAAACTTTACAGGGAAGGATTCCTATTCTGTCACACCTGATGATGGAAGCATGAGGCTTTGCAATTGTAAACATAATTTCTCTCCACCCTGGTTGGCAATCGTATTCATTTTTTGGGTGTAACCCTTTCATGTACACAGCTGCACTCCCCATTCCCATAGCAAGGCACGACGGGTAAACCTTTTGATCTCGCATTCTAGCCTTTGCTTGCTTACACTGTGCTTATTACAACTTTTTAAACTCCTCCAGACCAGGGTGTGATGGATGATCCTTGAGGAGCTGCCCTCTAGATCTCTGTGATTAGACTGAGCTGATGGTTTCTCCCTGACAGGTGCAGGCAAGTTGATTTAAAAACAACAACAAAAAAATCATTTTAGTAAAGCGAAACTCACTTGGTGCGACTTTTTTCTTCTGCTGTCATACGAAGGCCTGGAGAGCAGAAGTTTTACCTGACTTCCAAAGCAGTGACTTCCATTTCTGCCTCTGGCACAATAATCTCTTTGAATCACAGATTACTTGTTTCATACTTGCTTGTGTCATTTGGTACCAGCAATGGCTGTTCCTCTGGAAGCTGAATGCACAAGCCATGGGAGAGAATTTCAGGTCTTAGGAACGTGTTTTTGCCTTTTAGGTTTATTCAGCTTGTTTCGATACCCCATTTTTTTTTTCCTCTCCGTGATACTGATTCACAGGCCAATAAATTCAAGCTTTGCAGCAAACTATGGGAAATGTTAGACTGAATGCTAAACTCTCTGCACACTTAAACCTCCCACTGACATAAATCTTCATATATATCTGGTAAATGTTTCAGACCATTCAGAAAGATATTGCCAGATTTTCTAGCAGCTCCCTTTCTCTCAGAGCATAATTTGCAAGTGCTCTGCATGTCTGCAGAATACCATAGAATTAAAAACACAGGAAAGGAAATATCTGATTTATTCTCCAATCTAAATACTTTAAAAATTAGTTAGAGACTTCAGACTCTTTGCAAATCATTACTGTATTGTCTTGCTGTTTTGGAGATTGCATACTATGACTGATCAGCCAGAGCAGATGCTCTTGGCAGATAGGAAGTGTCATTCTGCACTCCCCACAGTTTCCTAGTCAATAAATCCTTTAATTTTTGAAGTGTTGCATTTTTTTTTATCAGTTTCAAGGAAATAAAAAAGTAGCATATGCCATTTGTGAACCAATATGAAAAAACCCTTTTCTTTTAAAAATATATTGCCTTGGATATTTATGCAGTACAGAACATGATGCTTTTGTATTTTTGGTTGTGTACACAAATATTTTTTAGTTCATCCTTTCAAGAATACATATCGTGCTTCTTTTTTTAAAGGAGCAGGACAAAATATCCCCATATTCACCCTTTGATGCCTGAGAAGTTTGGATTGAATCTTTACAGTGAAAGAAGATGGCACACAAAGTACATGCGTCAGCTCAGCCACTTTTTAATCTCTGTGCCATGGCTTGTCTGCACTCAGCACCTTTCTTTTTTCCCCTCTTTATTTTTTTTCCTCCTGGCTGCAAGAGAAGCCAGCGCAGTGCTGCAGGCAAAGGTGTCACCCAAGCTACCATAACTGATGAAACTCAAGTTGCTTCCTGAGTGTTACTGTTACTGTGCATCTGCAGCCAAACTGGAGGTCTATACTGTGCCAGAACTGAGGATGCTTCATGTACACATGTGTTCTGGGACAACCACTGTGAGCTGTCACCACCAGAAGTGAGAGAGGGACAGATTAAAGTCAGTTGAAGAAATGGATTATTTTTATAATATTTTTCCCCCATTTCTTCCTTTATTAAAAGACGGAAAGCGCTAACTACAAAATATTTGAGCTCTGGTCTTTCCCAGCGGTTTTCTTCCAGTCATGAGTTACTGGAAGATGACATGCAGAATCATGCAGGGCTGCCTGCAGAAAAGGAATTTCAGAATGTGAAAACATAATAATAATGAAAAACTCTTCTCTTGAGAGCTCAGGCCTGGGTTAACATCAGGAATTCATTAAAATGCATTTGAAATGGTAGCAGTCCTTCAAGGTCTTGTGCAGGGGGGGAACAAATCCCACAGGGACAAGCTGAGGAGCAGTCATATTAAGCATAGGAATACCATCTCCTTTTTCCCCTTTCACAAATATCTGAATGCACTCACTACACATCTGAAAGGTTTAAAGCATTGCAATACTAGTTGGCACTATGTCTATGCGCCTGTGTACACATGTATATATATAAAAAAAGATATCAAGTATCAATATTACCAAGATTCCCAAAAGTCATATTTCAAAAGTAATATTGCCCATGACTAGTGTTGTCTTTTTTGCAGACAGATACTGGCAATCACGTATGAATGTAGGTATTAATGCGGGATTTAATATATATTTTCTGTGCACAGAGATGCACAGATTTTGTCCATGCTAAGCTGCAATGAAGCATAAAAACAATGATCACCAAAGACGTTAGTGATAGCATTAATCAATACAGAGTGTAGCCAAAGTCAGAAAATGTCATGTTTCTTAGTTTTCATGAAAACAGGTGGTATTTTTTCAACTCCTGATTCACCGTAAGAAATAGAATAACTGTTATTTTGGCTCTTTCAATGAGAATGATTGTGTGTCAAATTGTGCCGGATAGAACTCATGAGTCTATTATTCAGCATATTATTCAGCTACATATATTTAGACAATTAAAAAAAATGATAATTTTCTCTGGTTGAAAAAAATGAAAATAATATGAATAATATTAACATGCTTCCAAAATTCAACAGTCTTGGCACAATTGCAGAAGTATCCTTAAAAAACAGCAACAACAACAACAACAACAACAACAACACACACACACACACACACACACATATGCAAGTATACAGCCCTTACAGTGAAAATCCCAGCCTTTTCAAAAGCAAGCAGTACACACATTCCTTAGTTATTTTAGGTGTAAGTTTAAGCACCGGGAGTCCCCAAAGGAATCTTTCCTGACATGCAGAGGTGTGCCACAGTAACAGTTTTGACCTGCCAATAAATATGTGTAGGTATGCACTTGATGTGAAGACATATATTTACAAATTATTAAATGTATGTGTAGGACATCTGCTCACCTTTTACATATTTATTGGGCATGAATGTGTGTCTGTCTTTCCTAAATCTGATGAATTTTCAATGATACAAGAGCTTCTTTCTCACTGTCTCTCCCCCTGTGCAGCTGCTGAGTAATCCTTGTTAGAAGGTCATTTCTCATGCAGACACTGAAACATTTCATTTCATCCATGCTTCTGTGTCTGGCAGTTCTGCAGTTACTGTTAAGGGTCAAATGGCAAGGGGTTCCTCTCCTCTCCCTCTCCCTCTCCCTCTCCCTCTCCCTCTCCCTCTCCCTCTCCCTCTCCCTCTCCCTCTGCTTCTCCCTCTTCCTCTTCCTTTTTTCTTTTTCCCTGAAGGTTTAATGCCAGATGCATTCCTCATTCCCAGTACAAACTACAGTCACAAAGTAGTGTTTAGCTACCTGAGCCAAAAAAGATTAATTATTGTCAGGGTAAATGAAGGATAGCATAGGAAGGAGAGAAGGGAGGATACTAAAGATAAGGTGGGAAAGGACTGGTGTGGAGGGAAAGGAAAAGAAAGAAATAGACACTGATGAGAGAAAGGGCGGTAAAATCTTCCTTTGGTGAGATGGGGAATCAGATGCTTCACACATGTGGCAAGTTGCCAGACAGGGGAGAGCGAGTCCCCAGCCTCTGTGGCAGGGGTGGCAAAGGAAGGGAGGGTGGGAGAGGGCCTGCTCCTACGGAGCCTATGGAAGCATGCGCTGCCCACGGCGAGGATGAATGCCAGGCCTCTGCTGGGAAAGGACCACGGTGCCACGTGCTAGGCACTGCTCCGCTTGTTTCTTTGGTGTCTGCTCTCTGGGAAGGGATTGGGATCCAGACATGGGATGCTATAACTACAGAAATTACTAACTACTGATGACAACAAACAATTTGGCCAGACTGAGTTTCAGCTACAGAGAAACAGTGTTCACCAGTGATGTGTTCAATACCAGCAAATGTGTCAGGCATTTTAACTGCTGCTCTGGTGGAAGAATGAACCCTCTAGGAGCAGTGCGTGGACTTCCATGAAAAGCCTTGTTGAAGCGGCAGTTGATGTGCATGTGTGATTGCAGCTTTGCTTTCTTACCCTGAGGTCAGCACTTGGGTCACCCTCAAGATTTACAGGGACTCTGCTGAGCCTGTTGTCCCCTGTGTCCATTATGGCCATAAACACCCACAGAGTGTAATTACCTAATGCAGTGAAGTTGGTCAAAGGGAGGTTTAGTGTTGTGATAATTAAAGAATTATTGAAAAACATGAAGCCTTCACTGATTGTTATGTGAGAAGTCATCCCTTGGGGAAGCAAAAATGAATGCAGGCAGGGGCTAAGGAGGGAGGTCATCAGTGGAGTCTCACATGAGTCTTCTGGTCAACATATCATGATCTGGAAGAGGTAGGTGGTGAGGTGAAAAAAGTCTGTGGGTGGTTCTTAGCTGTCAGAATGAAGGTGAGCAGTTGATTGAGAAGGAGTGCAAGAGGACTCTATGACATTGACTGGATGAGGAAATAGCAGATAAAATATGGAACAAGTACGTGCAACATGATGCACCTGATGGGGAATGGCAAAACAATCCCAACTTTATTAATAGTCGGAGTTCCAGGCTGGTAGTTGTTGCACAGGAATGAAGGCTGGGACTATAGCACAGCTATGAAAACATGCTTCATCCTCAGCATACTGAAACAAACAAATAAAATGCAAAGAGGACTTGGAAAAGCAATGGAGAACAGATAGGAAGATGTCAATATATAGAAGTATGTCTCTATGGTACTTGCATGCTATGGATGCTGGTACCAGTCTGGTCTTTCTACCTCAAAAACAGAGTTTTAAAATTGGACAAAAAAAATACAGAGATGTGTCCAGGGTAATCAGGAGTACAGAATAGTCACCCCATGGGAAATGCTTGAATGGCCTAGGGTGCAGCAGTCTGGAGAAGAGGGATCAAACAGCAGTTTGCAAAGCTGTGAAAACAAAGAAGAAAGTGGATAAGGAATGATGGTTGCCTGTCTTTTCTAGCAAAAGGCCAGGTTTACAAGATGCTGATGGAGCTGCTTATTCACAGGATGCACATTTTGTATATCTAAAGTTTACGTGGAAAGGAGGGAAACCCATTGTATCTAATTCAAAACACTCCTGTGATGAAGTGTATAACCCAAAGTTCAGTGGACTCCTGAAAGTAATTTGGGGATGTACTGCTCTGTCTTGCCCTGCACAAATGCAGTTCTCTAAGAATGTGCTTTTTAGCTATCTGATAGTCTCTGGATACTAAGCTTGACGGACCAGCCTTGTGTTTCTTATTAGAGAAGCTCATTTCTATTCACAGCCCCTGTCGTTCAACTTCTCTTATAGCACTGATTCTGCTTTGGATGTGAGTGGAGGGATCAGCCTGAGAAATGGATTAAGTACATAAACTTACCCTCACAAATCTTCCCCTTCCATACCAATTGGCGTTAGTCCAGTTTGGACTGGACCATGGATGTGCACATGTGGTGTCCTTTGGAGCCTCAGGAGATGTATATAAAATGTGCTGTACCATTTATGATGAGTTCTGATTTACACTATGATATTGTACAATTCAGGTGCTGCTAATGAGCATTTTGACAGTACCCTTGGGTGTTCTGCAGTTCTGCAGCCCAGGGGGAGTACCATGCCTTCTGCTCTGCCATGGGCAATTCTGTGGTTGGCTGTAATGATTTCCCTTGACCAACTCATTCAACTTAAGTTACAAATTCTATAATGTAATCAGTTGCAACGGATGCAGAATTTTCTATGCAGAAATAGGCTTGGGACAGTGCAACAACCTGTATCAGGCAAGTAATGCATCCCAACTGCTTCATTCAGACTGCGTGCATTGGCTGTCCTTCACTTACATGATGCACTTGTGTAGCACACTGCTGCCTGTGTAGTTCTGTTCGTGTAACCACAACTGCCTGATTTGCTCCATCTTAGTGATAAGCACATTGCAGTGAAGTCCTTTAAGCAAGCTTGAGGCCCATTTGGCTGTATATCAAGCTTGATGAGAGGCAACCTTTTTCCAGAAGAGCGTATGAGTTTAGTAGATTTGATAAGCAAAAGCTGCGGGAAAGGAGGAAATACTGTCACTAGCATATGCAGCTATGCAGGATTACACTGTAGTTCATCTGGCAGTTAAAAGAATGAAACAATTTATGGAAGAATTGCCCAGCATCTTCTAGGGCCAAGTTTCCAGACAAGAAAACTGGTGAAATATATTGCAAAGCGCAGCAGGTGCAAACATTTACTGGGAGCTGCTGCTTGTCTTTTCACTCCAATGGGAAAAAGGAGGCAAGAGAGGCCAGTAGGACAAGTCTTATGAAAGCAGGACACATAATGACTGATTTTATGCACAACAGTGGTGGTGGATCACAGTTTTTCGACCTTGTAGCAGAATGGGTTGGACTCTCCTGACGTCAGCCAGAGACGCAGTCTTTCCCTGACCATTCCTGAGATGGAAGATAGTACTGTTTTTACTGGCACCAGTCAACCAACTTAACAGGTCAGGACGAGTTTTGTAAAGCATATATATGTATACCCATATACACACACTATATATGTATATATACACTGTATATATATTACTATATAAAAGAGTATATCAGTGAATAATTTTTGTAGCAGAAACATAGTTGTGCAACTTTACATTCAAAAAACTTACAGGGCATTACAATGATTGCATAGGTTTCTCTTCCTTCCCTCTTTCACCGGCTCTTCATTTCAGTTGTAACCTGTACAGGCAAGGAACGATGTCTAGCTTTCTCTTGTTTTTTCTGCAATATATATACATAAATGGTACTTATTATCAGTATTATTTATTTTAATAGTATTGTCCTTACATGAAAAATAGACTGAGACAGTATAACAAAACATACAGTAATAAAAAGTCATAAATACTAGAACTATAAACATGTTTTGGCCCGTTCCTCAGATGTTAAAAATTATTCTATCTGCACTGAAATTCCTGATAAAATACTGTCCTTTTACATGTCTAAGAGAAACCTCGATCAATATTAATAAACATATGACCAAGAAAGAGGCTCTTTCATCAAGTGGTTTGAATAGAAAGCTTTCAGTGGAAATGACTTTGAGTTCTGCACTGTGAAGCACAAGAAGAATATGATGCCCCTTCCAGATTTTCTTCTCAAAGATCCCCAGACACGATGCTGGGAGTGGCTGCAGTGGTCCCTTCGTACAGGGCAGGTCTCTGTGCCGAGCTGGTCAGGCTGCAGTGATTGCTCAGCCCATTGACTATGGGCCAAACCCATTGACAAGAGCTATGTCTGCCAGTTAGGTCTTCTGCTGCTGTGGTAAGGGCCTGAGAGGCATGAGCAAAGGGAATTGCTTGTGTTCACAAGCAGGTAGCCTTTCAGCTTTAAGATCGTGCTAAGGTAGATAAAGGTGTAGCATGAGCTAGACGCAAGGTAGCTTTGCTCTCTTCCTATGGTGATCAGGTGCTTTTTGTTAGAAAGAGCATGGTCAGAAGTGACACAAGATTGAATCCACCTCATGATTGGCAATGACTCTTCAGTATGACACTTGCATTGACTGGAGATGCCAATAGCCAGTAACATTTTATATCACTAAAAGATACATCAGAACCATGTCATCCCACATAGCACTCCTTGGCACTGATTAGGGAATAGGGGTTGGTGAGTCCTTCCCTGAGCTTTGTATCTTCTTTTTCTTGGCAGGATTTCCTAATGAAATCCATTGCTTGGTCTGAGAAACAAGCTACTTTTTCATAATGTTCTGTGATTTTCCTCGCTGGGGTGGAACAGGAGCAAGGGAAGGGGCCAAGCCTGGAGAATAAGAGATAAAACATGTTTGTTTATGGCTGAGTCAGAGGACAGTCAGATGGAGCGTTTCCCTGTAACCTAATAGATGCATTAATCACTGTGACTGCAGCTACTCCCACTAATGGCCAGAAAAGGACCTCGATTTCTCATAACTTTGCTAATACCAAATGAGGTCCCTGAAAAAATTCTATTGTAGCAGCTACAATTATAGTATTTAATAGGCGTGCTGGATGTGGAAAGATTTTTAATTATCTTGCATTAGACACAGCAAAACCTCAGCAAGAACAAACATTTTATGTAATTTCAGATTAAATTAAATCATTTTGTTTTAGTGGGGATGCAATCAGAACATCCTTGAGCAACTGACTAAGAATGTTATTTTTGTTTGTTTGGTTGGTTTTTTTGGCAAATGAGATATGATCTGATAGTATTAATGCCATGTACTAACAGAGGGTTTACCGGGCAGCACTCAGTCCAGTATGGCCCTGATAAAATCGTTGATCACACTTACAAAACCATTTGTAAATCTTGTCTGTGTGCTCAAATACATGCATATCAATGTCACATAAATAACATATTTAGGCTTACTTAGAGAAAGAACAAAGAATCGTGTAAATGAAAACCAAAACTGTTTTAAGATGAATAGCTTCAGTTCTTTGCTCTGCCAGTCTTGAGGATGCTGAGCACGTCACTTACGGCCTTTCCCTTTTTGCCTCAGGACCTCACTTATAGTGTGGGAGATAATCTTTGTGTGTATGAAAGGACAGCTGTTGGCATGTGTGTCCTGTAAAACACGAATAAGACTTTTTTTTTTGGTGAATGGTTTATCCTAGCAGACCGAAGCTCACCACTTTCATAGAATCGTAAAATCATTATGGTCAGAAAATCACCAAGTCCAGCCATAAGCCCTTCAACACCATGGCTGCTAAATCGTGTCCCAGAGTGCCTCCTCTACATGTTTCTTGAACACCCCCAGAGATGGTGACTTCACCACTTCCCTGGGCAGCCTGTTCCAATGCTTCACTACTCCTTCCATGTAAAAATTCTTCCTAATGTCTAACCAGAACCTCCCCCAGTGCAACTTGAGGCCATTTCCTCTTGTTCTATCGGTAGCTATTCTGGAGAAGACGTCAATCCTCACCTCTCTAGAGCCTCCTTTCAGGTCATTGTAGAGAGCAGTAAGGTCTCCCCCAAGCATCCTCTTCTCCACACTAAATAACCCCAGCTCCCTTGGCTGCTCCTCATAAGGTCTGTGCTCCAGCCCCTTCACCAGCTTCGTTGCCTTTCTCTGGACATGCCCCAGCACCTCCATGTCTTGCAGTGAGGGGCCCAAAACTGAACACAGGATTCAAGGTGCAGCCTCAGCAGCATCGAGTACAGAGGGACAATCACTTCGCTGGTCCTGCTGGCTAAGCTGTTCCTGATACCAGCAGGCTGCCATTGGCCACCTGGGCCCACTGCTGGCTCACGTCCAGCCGGCTGTCGACCCGCAATCCCATCTCCTTTTCCGCCACACAGCTCTCCAGCCACTCTGCCCCAAGCCTGTAGCGCTGCATGGGGTTGTTGTAACCCAAGTGCAGGACCCGGCCCTTGGCCTTGTTGAATCTCATACAGCTGGTCTCAGCCCACTGACCCAGTCTGTGCAGATCCCTCTGCAGAGCCTTCCTACCCTCAAGCAGATCTACTCTTCCTCCCAGCTTTGTGTCATCTGCAAATTTGCTGAGAGTGCCCTCAATCCCCTCACGCGGATCATTGATAAAGATATTAGAGAGGACTGGGCCCAACACTGACCCCTGGGGAACACCACTCGTGACCTGTTGCCATCTGGATTTAACTCCATTCACCACCATTCTCTGGGCCCAGCCATCCAGCCAGTTTTCACCCAGTGAAGAGCCCACCTGTCTAAGACATGAGCTGCCAGCTTCTCAGGAGAAGGCAGTAGGAGACTGTGTCAAAGGCCCTACTGAAGTCTAAGTAGACCATGTCCACAGCCTTTCCATCATCCACTAGGTGGGTCACCTGGTCATAGAAGGAGATCAGGTTGGTGAGGCAGGACCTGCCTTTCATGAACCCATGTTGGCTGGGCCTGATCCCCTGGTTGTCGCACACACATTGTGTGATCGCCTTAAGATGGTCTGCTCCGTAACTTTCACTGATACCAAGGTTAGGCTGACAGGCCTGTAGTTCCCTGGATCTTCCACCCAACCCTTCTTATAGATGGGTGTCACACTGGCCAGTCTTCAGTCGTCTGGGACTTCCCCTGTTGACCGGTACCGCTGGGAGATGATAGAGGGAGGCTTGGCAAGCACTTCCACCAGCTCCGTCAGAACCCTTGGGTGGATCCCGTCTGGCCCCATAGACTTGTGGATGTCCAAGTGGAGTAGCAGGTCACTGACTGTTTCCTCCTGGATTATGGGGGGTTTATTCTGCACTCTATAGGTGTCTTCCAGCTCTGAGGGCAAGGGCTTTCCCCCTTGGACTTCAGCAGATCTGATGCCTTTCACCGAAGCTCTTTGGGCTCCACCCTTTAATCAGGATTCATATTCCCATATCCCTTATTGTCAGGCAAGGATTTTCTAAAGTATCAGTCTGAGTTACTACAAATCCTAGTGAAAACAAATATGAGTTATGCTCCTAACTCACCAAGGCATCTTTGAAAAGTCTCCTCTTGAACTGATAACAAAGTAGAGGAATAGCAGTGGCAGATTATTGATTTAGTAATAATTTAATGAGTGAGAATAGGGCAGTGGGGGAAAGTAGGGTATAAAAATCACAAAACTGCAAGTTTACTACTTTACTCCTGTTCTCAGAGATACCACCCACGTTAGTCCTACCGTATCTGAATTTTAGCCAGAGGAGAGGTCATGTACCTTGTCACAGTGTGCTGTGATGACTCTGCTCTGCAGATGAAGAGAGCAGTACCTGTCTCTCAGCTGCTGTGCGCAGCCCCTGCCCTTGCCATGGTCTACAGCCTGGTCACAGCTACAGAACTTATTACTTAGGGCATCCTCAGCCTCTGTAAAGGCTGTAAAACCAGAGTCGCTTTGACTTGCTCACTGCTGGGACAAGTGCCAATACCTGCCCACTCAGCAAGACTGCAGGTTGCAGCAGTGAGTGCCAGTGGGGTCTGACCCTCCACTGCCTTTTTGGCTGGAGTTCACCCTCTCCTCTGTGGCAGTTCCCAGCTCCCAGATGTCCTTGACTTTCCTCTTTGCCTGGCCTGTGCCAGCTGGAATTAGGCAAACACTGCTGTCACTTGAGCTAAGCCGTCCTGTACACAGAGTGTCTACAGTTGGCGCACTGTTTCAGGTGCAGGGTTTTTATTTATCTGATTACCTTATGTGCAGGGCTTTTTTTTAATGACTCCCCCACCATAGAGGTCACATCTCCTCGATCACCACCTGTTTGGGTGATTGCAAGCAATCCCATGCTCTCTCAGCACCCTGCTACCTGCCCACACGGGCACTGCTCCTATCCATCCTCACTGCTGCAATGGTCTGCAGCACAGGCCCTGTTTTCTGGAGGGCGGTAGTTTCTTTGCTGTCAATTGGATTGCCAAGCCATGGAGTTGTTTTCAGTCTGGTAGGCAGGTGAATGATGGGGAGGAGCTTAAGGCTGCAAATAGAGAACAGCAAGCGTTTTTGGCTCTTTGGTGCAACACAGCAGTGGGCTGGGTGCATAATAGTTGAGGGAAGAGGGAATTTCCTTGTGTTTGGAATGGGGAAACTTGGCTGGATCCAAGCTGCAGCGCACCCCGTTTCCTCACCCAGCTTGTGCTGTGGGTTATTTTCAGCCTTTATTGTGGTCTTCGTATAATCGCAGCCTGCTAGACTTGTAAAAATAGTACTTTGTGTTCTCTGTATGGCTAGCTACTAATTACCTGCAATCACCACTTAGAGAACAAAACCAGGCAACCATCCAGGCTGCATGTTGCTACCTGTGAGGGGGGTGAATGATTTAGGTTTTATTGATTGCAAGGGGATGGCAGGGTGGAAGCTGCCTGCCTTCCCCACCCATCGCCAAGTGCTAAGACGGCTTCGGAGGAGCTGGAAGCTGTGTCAGAGCTGAGAAACAAGCTCTCCTTTCCCAAAACAAGGGCGGGCCCCTAAGGGAGCTCAGATCCAGTGCAGCTTTGAAAAGAGTAAATGGGAAATAACTCATCTTAGTGGTGATTGACTTGCACATTGCTGTGGCTTCATGTGAAGGATCCAGGCTGTCAGGGTGCCTGTGCTCAGAGACGAAACACTGCTGAGTGTGCACTTGGTGCTCCCACTCAACCTGAAAGTCCTTTGCACCTAAACGTGCAAGTGAAGGACTTTGGGACTTGAGCTTCTGTTTCTGGAGGTACATAGAGATTTGTAGATGTCACCTGCTTTTAATTTCTTCCTCGAAGTTTACCCCGTGTCCCCTCAAGTGTCACCCATCAGAGGCTCCAGAAGATCTCCACCAAAAGATGGATTTCTATATGATCAACTGTTTTTTTTTCCAATCAAATTGGTATAGAAAAAAAAAAAAGGAGAATTACTCCTCCCTTCCTTTTGAAACACAACCTTAATTGCACTGTTAGAGTAATATGCATTGAGAAGTTATCCAAACTTTAATTGATTTTAGGAACATGTGTTTCTTTCTGCACACCACTGGTGGATGGAGGTCACTAAGGCTAGATGAACAGCAAATCTGGACTCTCGGGGTTTCTTTTTGTGTTAAATTTGCTCACCAGACTCTCAATTTCCTTTGGCTCATACATTCATGTACCTTCCTAGCCTTATTGTTTCATAAATTGAATTAATGTTAAATAATGTTGCTCCAGGAGTCACATAAATAAGAGAGGTATGCTGAGGCCAGCGCAACCAGAATGCATATATGCAGAAGAGATAAAAATGCACAATATTTGCAAGCAGCAGTCTCTGATATGCAATGGGTAGGGGCAGTGCAGCAGATCCATCTGTTGTGCACAGCCACTGATGTCAACAGATGTAAATGTAAGATGTGTTTGTTTCAGTAGGTGGAGTGGAACATTCATCTGATCTGCTGTGTGGTGGCTTTTAGCATCCCGAATCACAAGCTGCAGAGGCACAATCCTCCCTGGACCTCCCAGGCAGGCTGCAGCAGTCTGGGGAGTAGGACAGGAGCCTCAGCTTCCCCGGATGATGCAGATGGAGGCAGAGGGCCAGATCCTTTCCCTCTTTTCATCCCTTTTCATTAGCTAGACCTCCAACAACAAGCTCATTGGCTGAGGTGATTTTCATTCCACAGTTTGTGCGGGGAACCTTCCTGTATTTCCCACACCTTAAGGGCATATGTGAAGATGGCAGACACAACCCAAGGGAACACAAATGGATCATTCTGTAAGAAGGATTTAAGTTGTCTTGAGTAGACTGCAACATAGAAATGTAGCAACCTTGCCATTCCAAAAGGGAGTACTGTGTCAAATTCTTCTATGCAAGCAACAAACACATTCCACCATAAAGTAAATATTTCTCCAGGCTGCATGTTTGTACAAACTGAGGTTATAAGTCACTGATACTAGTTTCCAGATCTTTGACACCTTAAGCACCCTTGGTCCAGCTGTGCAAAAAGCCCTAAAAATCAGGCCTGTAATTTGTCAATACATTTAAGTCTAAGTACAAATGTAAACATAAGAATACTTAGCTGACACCAAATGTTACCTGATCTTCTGATAAGCCTTGCAAGGTACACAGAATCACAGAATGGCTGAGGTTGGAAGGGGCCTCTAGAGATCATCTAGTCCAAACCCCCTGCTCCAGCAGGGACAGCTAGAGCACGTGGCACAGGGTGGCATCCAGGCAAGTTTGGAAGATCTCCAGAGAAGGAGACTCCACAACCTCTCTGGGCAGCCTGTTCCAGGGCTCTGTCACCCTCACAGGAAAGAAGCTCTTCCTCATATGGAGGTGGAACTTCCTGTGTGCCAATTTGTACCCATTACCCCTTGTCCTGTCACTGACCACCACAGAGAAGAGTTTGGCCCCATCCTCCCTACATTCTCCCCTCAGGTACTTATACATGTTGATCAGATCTCCTCTCAGTCTTTTCTTCTCTAGGCTAAACAGGCCCAGCTCACTTAGTCTTTACTCATACAATAGATGCGCCAGTCCCTTAATCATCTTTGTCCTTTGTAACATGAGCATGGAGTGGTACTGCACAGGCTTTGAAAGATTAAAGTAATTTTATTTTCCTGTATTAATCAGAGGAGACTACGTCAAACAATTTAGTCTCCACATCACCCTTGTCCCCCAAGAGAAGGACTATGGACCAAAAATGAGATATTTCCAGCTCATTTAGGAGTGTGAAAGATGTGTGGAGCTTAGTTCCAATTGTACACAATGAAGTGCTGCTTCTTTAGGTTTAATATGGAGGCAGCAGGCCCATATTGCAGGAGAATCACCTTCTGGAGGATTTCTGTGTTGTGAGCACGCCCCATCCTACCCCTCTCCTTTCAGAAGGGAAGTTTGGCAGGAGCTGATTTTCTGATGTGCCAGGGCTCCCTCGGGACATGGTGGCTGGCCAAGATTGCAAGGCGAATGGAAAGGCACAGTAATTCTCAGCTGAGGCAGCTCCACTTCAATGGAGGATGCCTGAAAAAGTCATAACCACAAATCTGTTATTAGTTGCAACAAGATAAAAGGCCTATTTTATGAAAGTAATACATTCCAGCATTACACGTGCAAGTCGACGGAGAACAGCATACTTATGAATGCGTTGTCTATTTGTTTTATGCATTATTTTATGCGTATAGGACCAAATGCTTGTTACTTATGCAATGCTTAATAAGAGATCTTCAGATCACAGTATCTGACTGAGAGCCAACAGTGGGAGTATAATATGCTTTGGTATTTTGCTGTGGTTTTCCCTCTTGTTGAAAACCGTTTTCTGTGTTTAGTGTTTTCCAAGGTGAAATGCAAATTTTCTCTGTCAATTATCTATCATTCCTGTAGAAGTGTGGTAGCTGTGATGATTTAAAGATGAAAGGAAAGTCTAAACTCTTCTATTGGATCAACTAACACACCTGAAAAAAACATACAATCTTTCCAGTCTCTTTTTATTTGCAGCAAAGTTTTTCCAGCTGGGCTAATACAAGATACTACTTCTTCCAATATTTCTTCTTGTGTTCTTAGAGTTTTTGGACAGTGCTGTGGTATTCTTACACTGTTTAGTAATGTGGAGATAGAATGAGGTTAAACTGCCAGCTTCATGGATCCATAATCCAAAATGATACTTTGAAGTTGACTTTTACTCTTGAAGACCTTAAGCACTGCTATCTTATGGTCATCTGGAATAAAATCACAATTGCCTATCTTTGAAAAGTTATGCCCTTGTTCAGACATGAAATACAGGTTTGGTTCAAGACTAGATTTACAAAGTGAGATTACATAGTCTGTCCTATGCTAGGAACCAATTAGATTATCCAAACAGTTCTCCTGGCTTTAAAATGTTAATCTCTGTGAAAAGATAGCCAACTCTTTTTGAAGTATGCAGGATAGAATATGACTTACTTAGAAAACTGTCTGTTACATCTCTTACAGCTATCTCATGCAGGCATATATAATTGCTCAGTTTTGCTGAAAGGCAGTAGTCTGCTGACCTCTTGACAGTGTCTGACCGTTTTTACTGATGAGAGGAAGGAGCAGAAGAAAGTTCCTTACCTTTCTGGTATGGAACAAATAGGGATTCCTGCAGCTGTGGGACTAGTAGTCCCCATCTGGATTGACAGCCTGTTCCTGTGGGCACACAAATTGTGTGTTTGCAAGGTTTCAGGGCTATCCTGGGGTCTTAACAAGGCCTCACCTCTGCAGCTATATTTCACTTGGCAATAGGTCTGCCTTCCTCTATGTACTTATCTGTGCCTGCATTGCTCCCAAAATTCTGAATTGCCTTGCAAGGCTTTTTATTTATTAAATCCTTTGTTTAAAGTCAAACTGTCCACTGCTAAATGAATATTGCATTGATAGCCAATCATGAATATTTCATGACCTTTCTGGGAGCAGAGTTCAGTCCTCTCCTTATAGCTGCTGAAAAGAGGCAATGTCATTAGGTCAGGGAGAGAGCGAGTTCTTCATTCATGGCAGTTCTTTTTTGAATCATTTAGTAAATGTATTATTTAATCATTTAATTTTTTATACAAAAAAAATCCATCTAGATTAAAAACTTCCAGGAAAAACCATTCAGCTCTTTTCTGATATCTTCATAATTCTTGTTCCACATATCTTCACCTTAAATGCATCTATCTAATAAAATCAGCCTCCCTTCCCGCTCTACTATTTCACACTCCCTTTTCTCCAGATTTTCCTCAGTCTCTACCCAGAGTTTGGATATCTTGCCTTCGTCCTCAGTTCCCTGCATGATCCCCTCCCCCTGTGTCTCCTGACACATTCCTTCCTTATCTGCCTTTCGTACTGCTCCAGACTCTCTCCTGACTATATCTCATAAATATTTACTGAACCCAACTTTGTGCCTTCTAACAAAACTGTCTTTCATCCTGATAATGAATCCTATGATCTTCCTCTCTTTGTAAAAAAGAACCTTCTGTTTACCCATGAACCTTTAAACAGTGACATCTAAAATATTTCCCCATCATTATCCATATTTTTTACCTGCGTTATGTGATCAATGGCAATATTAGGTGCTCATTGCGCCCTTCGGAATAGGTTCTAGCTGTATTTTGACTACGCTCTCAGTCAGAGCCCGCACTGTGATTGTTTATACAACACTAAATACACTGCTGGTGCTCAGTATACAAGAACCTTACACATTAATGGAAAGCATTCTTGTTTGAAATTACTTTTACATGAAGCAGCAGCTTAAGAAAAATCTGTGGGTGAGAATTTGCACCCTTTAAAGTCAACTGCCCTGCAATTATTTTCTCTTGTTAGTATGTGTTGTTTTTCTTTTTATATATATCAAATAGTCTATGTAAATTTTGCAGATTTGAATGAGTTCTGGGTTTGTAGATTTGTAAATATCATTACATTTAACTCTCCCTTTTGCTTGTCTAAATGATGTAACCTCACGTAAGCTTAAACTTCTTCCAAAAGCGTCATATGGGGCAACATCTGCTCTTTTAGGGATGATATTCAGCTTCAGGGAAAACAGATTCCAAAATGGGCTAAATGCATGTTGCTATAATTTGTATGCCTACATATGCTGGGTTGTGGCAAACTGCAGAAACTGGTTTATCAGTGTGAGAGGCCCCACCCCAAATGTGATTAAAGCAAAGCTCAGGTCATAAATCTATTGGCATCCCATGTCAAGCTGGTGTTTCCTGGGGATGAAGGTTATCTTCTTCTTTTACTGCTAGTCCTTTGAACTTCATGTGGTCAGGGAATCCTACTCTTTTAAGCTCAAATAACAATTATGAAACTATCCCTATTCTTCTGCCCAGAGTTCATGTCTAATTGGCTTTAACAGGAGTCATAATTTTAAGAGTGATTTCTCAAAAGTGTTATAACTAAAGACAATTAAAGCTTGAGAGAGTGAGCGCGAGACAGGGAGGGAAGAAAAACAGAGGCACTCCTTGGGGCAGGGCACTTCATGAGTACTAAACAGATGTGACTCATTCGTGCCTCTGGTCTCAGCAGAAGTAATACCTTTTGAATAAATTCTGCATGCTAGATAAAAACTTGTTTGCTGGTGCAAAAATCATACAACACAAGTTACAACAAGCACCTTGACACACTATTCCCATTATAAACCGATGTTACACAGAAATGAATTTTTCAGTCCCTTGGTGCATAGCGGGCCCTGCATTTTAGATGTGGAAATATGTCAAAGTCTGAAGAAAGAAGGGAAAAAAGGGGAAAAATAATGTAGACTAAAAGAGGCAAAAATGAATCCTGTTGTTGTGGAATACAAATCTTTTGTTATTATTATGCATGAAATATATAAGTACATATATGGAACAAATCCATTAGCATTTGGCAGGCAAACCCTGATTTTGAAGACTTTCAAAACTAGAAAGGAGATTGTAGCAATGAAAGATATAAAAATCACAGGCATCCCCTTTTTGTGTATTTATTTATAAGTAAGTCTGCCTGTAGTACTGAAGCCTCTGTACATATGACAGGACTCTGCTTAAGCCAGGGCATCCACCAGAAGTGATGCCACGGAATAGCATTTTTTGGTGTGAAGGACACAGTCCCCAATGAATGTATGAGAATTAAGTTTCGGAACAGAGGACTGTAGAGAAATCTCCTACCACTAATATAGGAATGACCTCTATCCTTACAAGGATTCCAGAGGAAACAGTATTTTTACCACAAATTTGACTCAAAGCAAAGTTGAGTGGATGTAGTGGTTCAAACATGCACAACCATTGTACACAAATGTACTGTCATTACTGGCATTCTTGGAGATGCACAGTTGCTGAAACAACAGCCTATTTTGCGTAATACCTTCAAGGTTATCTCCGCACCGACACAAGGCAATATAGAGCTGTAATTCTCTTCACAGCCTCACTACAGTGACTACATCCATAGTGGGGAATCAAGATCCTTACACAGCATGGAGAGAAGAGGATGCAGGAAGGACAGCGGGGGATATGAATCATTACACTGATTTTCCTCTGCCACACTGAGTATGTCTACACCACCACTGAAGCTGTAACTGCAACGTGGGTGGACTCTGGGGCACTTCTTTTAATGTAGCCAGTTCAGGTAGCAATAGCAATATAAATAAGGCAATGCAGTATCAGCATATAGCTGCCCAAGCTTGCCTGAGACTTTGCTGTGTATTCTGGTCATCAGCCTGTGCTAAGTTTGTGCTGCTGGAGTTTTGCTGCTACTTGTGCCTGATTAGAGCTAAGTCGTGGACTTCTAACTATGCTGCAGTCCTGGAGAATCCCACCGTTGGGCAGTCAACCCCTGCCCAAGGGTTGTTACAGTCTCTTTTGCAGCCTGCTTCTGCTACAACGCAACTACATGCACGTCTGCTTGCAGTGGGTGTTCACCTACCTAGAAAACAAATGTATATCCCTAAAAACATATCAAAAGGTCCTTGTGAAGCGAACGAGTGAAGCTACACAAACCACGGGCCGCTTAGGATGAAAACCCTGACCAGACAGGGAAGAAAAATCTGCCCTACCAAATGGTTATGTCTATGTCCATGCAACTGGGACCTGGGAATTTTGTACCCTCGAGGAGGCAGTTAGTTGATTTTCTCTGGGCAGGAGCCTGGGGGCAAACCACCATGTATGTAGTGTGGACAATCAGGGGCCTAGGAGTAAAACTGGGAGTGAACCACAATGACAGTGTAAATGTATCCTAAGGATGGTACTTGAGAGTTCTACAGAGTATTATTGTAAACAATGAACATGAATCATACATGAACGGTAAACCAGTTTGCCTTCTATTTATTCCTAAGAATTTTACATTTTTTTGCTCCTTGTTACATTTCAAATGTTAGTTTAGCTGTCGGGTTACTTCAGAGATGCCAAAATACAGGGGAGATTTGTGGAAAATATTTCTTTAGTATTCTTCATGGGAAAATTGTGACCAGCTCTAATGTATTTTACTGCAAAAATCACTAACATTTGGATACCTCTATATCCCTTATTTTATTGTAAAACAGTGCTTATCAACACTAACACCTCCAGCTGCTATTAAAAGCTGTCATCCAGCATCAATAATTAATTTTATACATATATATATATATACATGTATATATATATAAATCTTTTTTAACAGTGAGGGTAATGGAGCACTGGAACAGGCTGCCCAGAGAGGTTGTGGAGTCTCCTTCTCCGGAGATCTTCAAAACCCGCTTGCAGTCCTGTGCCACATGCTCTAGGTGACCCTGCGTGTGCAGGGGGGTTGGACTAGATGATCTCTAGAGGTCCCTTCCAACCTTAACACTTCTATGATTCTATGATAATCTTTGCCCAGGCAAGTATTATTTTCTTCCATCCAAAAGGAAGAGGTATTGAGGTCTCCACTGACTCTGCCAGAAATTGTAAATAATGAAGAAGGTGGTTTATGCCCTCTGGAATAAGCAGAATTCCATGGCAGATACGGTGTGTTCATGTGGATATGAAACCTTTATTAGGGATAGTGCTGACTGTGAAAGCTTTATTACATGAATGAGAAGGTGTTTGGGAATACCCAACATAGACTTATCAATGGTAAATCAATCACAGATCACACAGGCAGTCTGAGAGCTCTAGAGATCTCTGGTCCAAACCCTGCTCAAAGCAGGTCAAGGTAGAGCAGGGTGTCTGGGGCCTTCTCCAGATAGGTTTTGAAAATCTTCAAGGTGGAGACTCCATAGCCCCTCAGGGTACTTCTTTGATGCTTAGACCCATGGTAAATTTATGTTCTCTTATGTCGAGTGGGAATTTCCTCTGCTTCACCAGCCTGATTGCCTTCTATAAAGGAAGAGCAGTGGTTGTCATCTACCTTGACTTTAACAAAACTATAAGCACCATCTTTGTATGCATTAGTGTCTTGACAGATAGGTTAGCAGATTGGTGAAAAAATTAGCTTGTTTGGTGACCTTAAAGAGTAGATAATGGTTCATGACCTGGAGGCTATTACAAGCTGAGTTCTTCAGGGATCTGTTCTGGGATCTATCCTATTTAATATCTTTGCCAGTGATGTGAAAGTGGAGAGAGAACCAAGTCTTATTCCCGAATGAAGCAGTCAATGAGCTGAAGGACAGGGCTGCCACTCAGATGGACCTAGGTAGGTTGGCGGAATGAGCCAACAGGAACCTCATGAAATTCAGCAAGGGCAAATACAAAGTCCTGAACCTAGGTCAGAACAGCTCCTTTCATCAGTGCAGTCTGGGGTTCAGCTCTGCAGAAAGGGACTTAGGCTGCTGTAGACTAAACACAAGCCAGCAGTGTATCCTGGCAGCAGGGGAGGCTAACTGCCCTGGGCTATAACAACAGGAACAGAACCAGGAGATTGAGGGAAATGATTATCTTCCTCTACATGGTATTTGTTAAGTCCATCTAGAGTACTGCATCCAATTTGGGGCCCAAGAGCAAGAAACATTTTGATAAACCTGAGTGAATCCAGTGTGGGGCCTCCAAGGTAGTTGAGGGCTGAAGCACCTGCCCTGTGAGGACAGGCTGAGGGACTGGGACTTGTTCAGTCTGTAGAAGAGATGGCTTTGGGGGAGACCTAAGAGCAGCCTGCCAATGCTTACAAGGAACCAAGCTCTTCACAGTGGTGCACAGTGGGAAGACAAGAGACAATGGGCCCAAATTGAAACAAGAGAGGGTCCAACTGGAGATAAGGAGAAACTTCTGCCCATGGGGCAGTCAAGCAGTGGAGCAAGTTGCCTGGGGAGGTTTTGTAGTCTCCATCTGTGGAGATTTTCAAGATCCAACTGGATAAAATTTCTGGGCAACATGGTCTAAAGTCAAAACTGACCCTGCTTTGAGCAGAACTCTGAACTAGTGACCTCCCGAGGTCCCTTCCAACCTGAAAGATTCTGTCATTTTTTGTTAAGTTGGGAAGGGAGACTTTATACTCAAATTTTTCAACACCTAGAAGGCCTAGTGTGGTCTCACTTAAAGTATCATCTTTACAGTACCATTAAGTGCTCACACACAAAAAAAAATGGAAGACCTGAAATCTATGGCCTAGTTAGATGAAGCAGACAAAACTTCATAGCAAAACGTATCTGACCAAGGTATTGGCTGTCATGCAACCGTGACAGATCCTTCCTCCTTCTGCCCAGCTCTGCTGCACAGGAGTACCCTTTGGTCACTGGGTTTTGCTGCTGCCAAACAAATACCTGTTGCCCAGCTGAGACACAGATGAAGTGAGCTCTGAGTGCTCCTGTCTCTCCCAGAAGAACCATGGATGGTTCCTCTTCCTCTTGTCTGAATCAACAGAGTGTGTTAGCTACAAAAAGAACAAGGAAGTATAGAGTTAAAACCTGAAGACTAGTTTGTTATTTTATTGCTTGCAATAAAACTTGCAGATTAAACTTGCAGGGGCTTGACTAGAGAATGACCTGGGAAAAAAAAAAAAAAAAGAAATTTCTTCATGCTCATTTCTTCATGCAGTCTGACAGTACTAGACTTAACTTTCAACATAGTAGCGTGGATAAGTGAAATTTCTGGTTACATTGAAGGAAATTATATTGACCTATATTTAAACAGGATAATTATGTATATACTGTGTTAAAGCTATTCCGCATACTGTGGTCTTCCAGGATCTGTTTATGGCTTTAAAGAATATTTCAGAAAACTTAGTTCAGTGAGACGTGCACAATGAAGCATTGTTACAGTAAGTTGATCTTGTTCCCTACAAAGTCATTTAGAGGAGATTCCCTAGGAAGCCAGACATAAAAGAAAATAAAACTAAAGAAGACAGCTGTTAGCCCCCTCAGTGTCAGAATAAGGCCTCAGCCCTGTGACAACAAGATTGACACAGAAAATCCCCTTGTTTTTCATCAAATTATTGATATTAGCCTTACCAGTTCTTACACTGCTAACTACACAAAAGATTAGCTATTTTTTTATGAACAGCTCATTGTGTCCTAAAGGTTCATTCACGCTAACAAAAACTGAGTTTGAACAAAGAGAAGAAGAAATAAAATAGCAATTCTATTTCCTAAATGTCTGACTCAGTCCTAATCACACAGAGAAGATATTGCAGTTATCCACAGACACATCTAAAACACATAGAGAACAGGGGAGAAAATATTAATGCAAAGTAGCTTCTTTATCATGTTACATCATATTAGGGCTCTAATCCTTGGTCTCTTTATCAGACTTCTATAATTACATAGAACAGAAAATGAGAAGGTGGAAAACCAAATGAAATCAGTTTTGCTATTTGATCTGCAGTTCGTGTAGGTGTTTGGGGGAAGAAAGTGGAGCACACCAGCTCTTGAACATGGAGCAGCAACACTAATAGTAATTGTGGACTGAGATAAAGCAAAATACTTCATTGCAAGTCTGAGTGAAATTTTGGCAGCACTGAAATTTGGTCCAGACACGGCAACACATCCAAATTTACATTTTCACATCTTGAGGGTGGTAGTCATGGTACATGTTTTGTGACACCCAGGGTCTACCTTGTAGTATCATGGTCCCACTTAATGACCACTATTCAAGTTTTAAATGGATTATATATATATATAAATGATTATGCTTCTGTATGGAAGAGAATAAACTTGAAATTGACAAGGGCTTCTCACTCTTGCATTTCTGTTCAACATGACTCAGTTGTATCAAATTGAAAATTTGGCATCAGCCTCTCACCTCTGGACTTATCTGTATGGAATTGTAGGGGAAGGCAGTGGGGCATGGAGTAGCAGCCTCTTTTTCCTCACTCCTAGTGCAAACTTTATAGTAACAAAAGTCCTTGTTTAATGATCTTTTGAGTCAAATATTAGCCATTTGAAAAGACTTTTTCAGCACAAGACAATTCTTAATAATGGTTTTAGCAAGTACGCTGAGGTTTCTTTGGTGTGGGGAGATCTTGCTGTTTGCGTATACAAGCAAGTATGGCTGCAGCACATGACACTGTGATAACATCTGCAGTTTGTAGAGTGGGAATCTTGGTGAGAAGGTTTCCAATTCTTCTAGAAGATAAATTTCCCTCCATAGCCTTGGGGTTTTGGAGAACAAAATATTCCTGAGAGGATGACTCCTCCACTCCGCAGCTGTGAGAAGGAGAGCTTCTGGCATAGCACTGAAGTTCATCCCTGTTTGTTATCAAAATAGCTGTGGTATGACCCACAAATTGACCATGAAAGGACGAGTCTGTTTGCAAGAACTAGTGCAAAGTGAGTTAATTGCTATTCTTTTGTATATATTAGATCCAAGTCTCCATTGTCCTGCAGAGCCTGCAGCCATTTTACACATAGAAGATCAGCAAGGAGTGGGTGTGCATACACATCTGCTTAAGAAGTTCTACTTTTCCTCTATTAAAATTGTAAAGATACTCAAGATCTTTATAACTGCTCTGCTCTGTTATTCCCTCTTACAAGTTGAAAGATATTTTTAATTATGGTGGCGACATTTTAATAAGATTATGAGTGCCCCAAGCCAATGCAGTGACCCAGTTATTTGACATGCTGTGATGACAAGTATCTGTAATAATGTACAGTCTTGCTAAAGGAAGATTCACATTAATGAGGGGAAATCCTACGTGTCTACAAAGGCCACTGTAGCAACTCTCATTTCACCCTTCATTCCCTTTTCCAGGAAAGAGGCCACAGATGAAACATAAAAGGGACGGGTGTCAATAAAATCATCATGCCCCCTATCCGCATGGTCCAGAGAGAGTTGCTGTAAAACAGAGCAGCTCCAGTGCCCCAGTGTCAAGCAAGTGTAAAGATCACTTGACAGCTTGCACTGTCCAAGTCCCATCTTGCGCTACACATGTGGGCTCATCTGCACTCTAGAATCTAACACCAAATATGAAACTGTCTAAATAATGAGCAAGGAAATATGCTGCCAAGAGGTCTGCATTTATTAAAATAATTCCTGCACACAACTGAACTGAGAGTGTATTGCCTTCAGATCATGTGGTTGACAAGATCTGTGTCCTACTACTATGAAATAGCAAGTCAGAAATAGTTCTGTTTTCACACTATTAAATATTTTTCAATGTGTTAACTTCTGAAGCTTCAGCATATTTCACCTGGTGTTCATGAAATAAAATTGTGAATTTTTGAATGAACAGAAAATAGTGTATCATTAAATACGTGGCCTTGTACTATCACTCTCAGTTGCTCTGCTTGCAATAACGTGAAATCAGAAGTTCTGATTTTGTATACTGTGTGCATACTCTGCTCATCATGGCAGGAACATGGTAGGAAAAGGATGTCATATGCTGATTTCCTCCACCTGAAGCGAGAGGGAGGCTTTCTGACATTTTTGTTTGGGTAGTCAGTCAGGTTTGACAACAGTAGAACATCCTTCACCACACCTTTTCCTTTCGAGTTATCTTTGTGCACTTCTAGGATGCGTTTTTTGCTTAATGTAATGACTTTTTTCACTCAAACAGAAATGGGTACCATGATATTCTGGTGTCTAAAACAAGTGGTGTCTAAAAGAGTTGGTTTTCAGGGATCCAGACTGACAGCTCTTAGCGGGCACTGCAGGGCTTGTTTAGTCACAGGCTCACACTGAAGGCACCATGTCCATCACTCCCTGCCCCTCCAAGCCCTCCAAACACTTGTTCAGGAGGCGTATTTGTGTATTAAAATGGTTTGTACTGCAGGGCATGGCAAATTTGCCCATAATTAAATAACAGTTAAGAGTACTTAAGATATAGCTTCAGCATTACAGAGATACTCCGCGAGTGAATTGTCTGAGCCCTCTAGATTTTTTATCTATATTTGTTATGACACTTCAGACCATCTCTGCAGTCACTGTTGCAATTCGTACCATCTAGCAAGCCTCTCTTCCATTAAGAGCAAAGCTCAGACTTCAGACGAACAAATTTTCAAGCATAAACAAGTGCTAATCATTATTTATTTATTTATTTATTTATGCTTCAGTCTGAGTGAAATGAGTAACTGGAAATTCCAAGGATTGACCTTTACTTCCTAAGAAACATGGACTTTGTGGATGCTGCCATTCAATCTTAGCTATCATTTCTCAGGCTGCCATTGCACATACCAGTCACAGTAGAAAGATCCCTGGCTTGCACGTTCAAACCCGTCCTTACTAGCCAAAACTGTGGGAGTTGAACACACAGAAGTCACATTCTGTTTTACCGTGATGACTCAATCTCTTTGTTTGCAATTCATGACCTGATTTTTCCTAAGTAATAACAATGAAAATCAATCACCAAATCACGTTTGGATTTGCACTTTCAATGTGAGATAATCTTTGCTTGTTGACTTGTTTCAACTTCTTCAAATTTATTTTCTTCTTCTCCATACAAGGAGGATAGTAAAGAGAGGATGTCAAGAATTAAGCTCAGAAGATGGGATGTGAAGGAGAAGATGGAAGCTACTGCTAAAGTTAATTAACAAGCTGCTGCTTTAGAAATTCATTTTATAAGATAAAATACAGATGTATTTTAAATACCTGATACAGGGAGGGACAAACTCAGCTTGTTGCATTCATACAAGATAGTTTCATGAACAATTAAAGACCCTCGAGCCAGCAGTCCTTTTGGAAAACAGAGTTTTTATATATGCCATTTGGGGTGGGGAGCAATTGTTAACAAAACCTAACGAGAGATTTTATCTAGCTGAGATGTAAAGGAGCTCCCGTAAAGGAGCTTCCGTCTTTTCTCTAAATGAGAATTTAGGCACAACCACGTCCCATTTGGATCCCTGGAATTACTTTTCTGCTAGTATCCTCTTGATAAATGCAATTCCTAAGGAAGTGAATTTGAGTATGCAGCAGTAGAAGGGACTTCGGTTCTGAGTCGGCTTAGGGAACCAGGAGGGATGTATTACACCTTTAGACTGCATCTTGCTTAAAGAGGGTCTCCTAAGACCCAGATAGTGTTTACAGCTCCATGTCTTATGAGGCAGAACCCCACCTTCAGGCTAAGGGAGTAAGAAATTCCAAACTACTGCATTTTATTCTCTTTTGCATGGTGTATGCTTAGAAAAATAAAGAGAGAGAGACATACTGAGGTTTATGTAGAAACGCTTGCTCTCAGAAACCCTTGGGAAGTCAAGGGAGAGTTAAAAAAAAATATGACTTTAAGTACTTTAGGACTGGGTCTTTCCAAATGTAGTGGAACAAGTCTTACACAGTATTCTCCAGTTATGATATTGATATTTTCCCATATAACTTCATTTTGCTACAAGATAGCTGATTCCCCTCAGAGTAGTACTCATTTACTTTGCTTCAGCAAATAAAAATATTTGTATTTCAATCATTTATGTATGAAAATAGCTCAGAGGGGTGCACTGCGCTATTTTCAGCAGCAATTTAGTCTTATCCTTGCCTGCTAATTTCAGTGGAGCTAATGGTGCAAATGCAACCAGCAGAATCTAGCCTATTTGCTGTTTAAGCACATTTTCTACATGTCCAGGTAAGAGTGACTCACTTAGGCCTCTGGGTGTATCACAAGCATTCAGGCTCCATTACAAGAGAGTCTCACTGGGCTGGCACACTAGTCCGAGCTGAAAGGCAGGGCTGATTGGAGGTGGCTCTAAAACTCAGCAAGAACCTCAAATCAGTGTGATACTCCCAGATTTCAAAATACGTACATGCACAAATAGACAGCTCTCAAAGTGCTCCCGAAGTCCAGAAAAAAAAAAAAGAAAAAGCTTCAAGTACTTCTAAACAAAAGTGCCAGCCTTGAGGCATATTCGCCTTTTGTAAAACATGACTTTTAGGTACACTAATAGCAATAACATAATGACCTTTGTAAGTTTCAAAAGTTTTAGACCGGCATATATCAAGGCATAACGTTCAAGTTCCCCTCACTCTGCGTCTTGTACTCCACATCTGTGCTTGTCTCCTACCTTTTTACTTCCTCCCTTGTAGCATTAGGAGTATATATTTGCTGTTCTTACTCATCCTCACTGCTTTTCTATTCTGCTCCCTAACAACTCATATATAATATATATATAAAATGTTAAATTATACAGATAAAATCTTTATTCCAAAAGTACCCCAAATTCACATACACATATATAGGCACATACAATGATGCATGCTATATACAATATATAAAATACATTACAATACATAAGTCGCTGTATGACTTCAAAAATAACAGGCAAGTTACATTCTGAGTCTTTGTAGAGGTCTACACGGCTCCAGGCTGTGCCTTTGGGATGCCTTTTGGGATTGAGGAGCTCCATGTTTGATTATGACAGCTGCTAAACCCCTACTATGCTGTTCCTATTGCCACTTTCTGCAGCAGGCCAGGTTCTCAGGTAATTTATGTCATGGTATTCCAGCGGTTTCAGTGGCATTAGGTAAAATTGTTCTTATTCAGTTTTCTCTTGGATACTGCTGGAAGTCTTGCCCTGTGGTGTGTTTATTTATTGTTCTTTGGCATTTCTCTCAGATCTTAAACACCAAGAAAGAAAATGATAATTGCAGGAAAGGCATAAATGGGTCAAAGAATTGACAGATGGTGTGAGCTGCTAGCCATCTCCAACATACTTGAAGAGCCTATGGCACATGCACTGTCACAGAGCATGACTGTGGGATTAAGTTTAAAAAAAAAAAAAAAAAGTCTTTGAGTCTGCCCATGTCTTCTCTTCTGAGATCATGGACAAGTGGCCAGAAAAGCCACTTGGAGAAGCGTAATTGAGCATAGCTGTGAAATGGATCCAAACTGATCCATGACACTGATGCAGTATTCAATGGCTAACATTGAAGGAACCGTTGGTTGTCTATGGCAAACTGTCAACTTTATTGACACCCTGTGAACGCACCAACGTGCTAAAATGATTTTGTTCTACGATATGGCTTGGACAAAGTGGACGAAACGGAAGTGTTGCTTTCCTGACAAGCACTGCAGCCCTGCTGGGTTTCAGAGTGGGGGCAAGGCGGGTGTCGACGGCCAACCAGCCTCGGCCCTGATGCAACTGTGCCCATTTAACTGCCCCTGCCCCTTCCGGGCCGAATGTCCTGCTGGATCCGTGGCAGCCCATCCTGTGTGGGCTGCATAGAGTAGAAGCACAGCCTGCCTACCCTTCTCCTGCCAAGTCTGCCAGGATATCTGAGTGGGCTTCACGTCTGCCACCAAGGACCCTCTCCACGCAAAGGAATTCGTGGTAGGCGCAAACTCCCGACGGCGAACGGGAAGTGCCAAGCCGGGCAAGTCGGAAAGCCAGCGTGGGCCTGGAGCTCGGGGCAGGCCTGCCCGTGTGCTCGGGGCTGCGAGCCGCGGCGGCAGAGCGGACCGGGGCGGCCGCGGAGGGCGGCGGCCGGGACGGGCCGCGGCTGAAGCGGCGGCCGCGGCGGAGGGGCGGCGGGAGGCGGCGGCGCCTCGCCCGCCCCGTGGCCGCTTAAAACCGACGCCGAAAGGTGTGGCCTCGCCTTCCCTGTGCCGGCGGGGACGGGACGGGACGGGACGGCACCTCCGCTCCCAGCGCACCGCGGCCGCCAGCAGCCCCGCCGCCCTCCGCCGCTGCCGCCGCGGCGGCGCCGCCGCCTGCCCCCCGCCCGGGCACCGCCGACGGGAACCTCCGCGAGGACGCGCCCGCCCTGCCCGTCGCCGCGCACCTCCGCCGGGGACAGCGCCGTGCCCTCTCCCCTGTGGGGACCGCGGTTACCTTCGGCCCCCTTGCCCTCTAAGGTCGCCCAGCGCCGTCCCCTGCGGGCGCGGGCTCCGGCGACATGAGCATGAACGGCGGGTCGCACCCGCGCCTCAACACCTTGGGCCGGATAGCGCGGGCCGACTCCGGCACGGACTTGCGCTACGAGATGAGCTCCCACGTGGCGGGGGGCTGCGGCAGCGGCGGGGGCACCACGCACACCCACAAGGCCTACTACTACCAGCAGAAGACCTACGGCGGCGACTACGCCTCGGACGGATACGGGTAGGTGCCGCCGAGCCCCGACGGCGCCGCGCGGGACCGCGCTCCGAGTGTGCGGGGGAGCTGCGGGGCGGCACGAAATGGCGCCCCCGCCGGGCGGGGCGGCGCGAGATGGCGCCGTCGTGGGGCGGCGGGTGGCCGGGGGCCCTACCTGTCCTCGATTTGAGCTATTTTTTTTTCTTCTTTCCCCCTCTAAAAAAGACAAACATTTTGCAAACATTTGCAAACATTTTAAGTGCAAGTAAAGAACCTTTTTTTTTTTTTTTTTTTTTTTTTTCTGATGCTACCTGGCACAGTTTCCTTTTGAAAGGAATGGTTTCCTTTTGAAAGGTGATGCAAAACAAACTCTGCTGATGCAAATGCCTCCCTAGGCGTATGCTATATCCAGTCGCGGGTCCCGCTGCTGTCACCAGCAATGGCTCATCAAACGCAAACTATAGGCTAGCTCAAACCCACCATTTTATGTGCCCTTGTGTTTGTTTCAGTTATAAGCACAGCGGTGATGGAGGCTTTTCCATTAATCACCTTGTCCTGGGGTTCACAGGCCCAAAGAGTAGGTGCCAGCCATGATGAGTGAAGAAAGCAGCCCCAGTGTACTGATAAGCCACCGTACTAAACCCTGCTGTTGATTGACTACTCTTAGTGCATGAGGAATGACGCTGTTACAGCTACTGGTTTAACCATTGAGGCCGCGGATTTAGGAGGGGCTGTGATGGTTTAGCGTTTAACCCTAGTTTTGGTGTTAGGACATTAGGACGCAAGGATTTAAACATATACAATAAGCGGATGGCAACATTCAAGCTTTATCCAGCATATGCATAAATGGCTGTTGAGATTACCCTAGCTAAGACCTAGAGCTCTATTTTGGTGCTTTGGACCTGCTATTAAGAGGACCGTGCAATGGAAGACAAGTTCACATTCTGCCTATATTCTGTTTATTACTCTGTGCAATCCTTAGTTTTAGTTCTTCGTTTGCCTTCTAGTTTGGTGTGTGCAGAGGTATGTTAGTTATAATTTAATTCTGCTGTAACCTATCTATGTACTGTTATGAGAATACCTGTTCATTGCTGTGCAGTTGGAGCAATGCATTGCTTTACCAGGAGATACTATACAGCCTGGGATTCCAAAATGCAGACTAAGGCCTGTCTTAGTCATGGTGCTCCACTGCAAGTGCCTTTAACGGCTGTAGGAGACACAAAAAATTAATGGCAGGACATGCTACTTCCTGAGCACTTTCTGTTTTACAAACTTGAATCTGTTTCAGCTACATTGACTTTACTGGAGTAACTGCCCTGTTACGCCTGACTTATGCTAGAGGAGGAATACCTTCCTTTAATTTAACATTCTTTGGCTTTTGTTACATATTTTAAACTACTCCATAGTTTGTATGATTCTTTCTTTAGCTTTCCGTAATGGCTTAGCAAGAGTAAAAAGTACAGGCTTCATCAAGAGGCAGACAACGTTGTACCAACATCCTTTCGTTTGCTCTCTGCAACATGCATCATTTTTGTCTCCTTTTTGAAAAGGCTTGTCTGGCACAGGATTCACAATAGAAGTGCCTCTTTGCCTTACTGGGAGGTCTCTGCATGGAGATGGAAGAACCCTGTTAATGGGATTAAAATATAGGCATATGTATTTTATATAAACATGTATTTTTTATTATATATATTTATTATCTATATATGTTTATATATGAGACTATGCAAAACACTTTATATAATTATTTGCAAAACATTTTATGTGTTTGCAGCTTGTTGAATTTCATAGATTTATTTTTAATCAGTGCTGACTTAAATTATAATGCATTCCAAAAAACAAAATAAGTTTTTTTTTTTTGCCAGGTGAAGAAACAATTTGTTGTCCCCAGTTTTGCACATATGCTCTATGTGCAGAAGAAAATCCTGTGCATGGTGTGTTTGCAGGATCAGGGCCATAACCTGTGAATTGGTTTTAATAGTTGCATTTAGCCTGATACCTTGTGTGCCAAACTTTAGTGGGAAGTTACTGAACTCAAAAAACTGATGCTTCTTTTTTAAAAAAAACAGAGAAGACTACTGTAGCTTAGTTTCAAATGCAGTAGGATTCGACTTAGGGTCTAGCCTTGTGACTTTTGGGGCGTATTCTGCCAAACAAGTCTGTGCTGAGCATTGCATTACTCACAGAGCAATGTCAGACGCTCCCTACCCTTAGGGCTCCTAGCGCAAGGTGCTTTTACAACATTCCCAGTTTCTTCTGGCTTGGGAACTCGGAACGAGCTTGGCCCTAGGTGCAGATACACAGCCTGACAGTGAGTCACTCGCTCCAAAACTGCTGATTCATCAGTCAAATATTTATTATGTCTTTGCTATGGAGAGATAAAGCATAGATAGGCTGTGAAAAGAAGAAATGTGAAAATTCTGTAATCTTCAAACTTTTTCAAACTTTGCCTTTTTTTGCAAAAAATTCTCTTGTCAAGTGGCACACTGGACATAAAAAGTGCCCTGGTGAGTAATAAAAATACCAGAAGGCAGAGAGTAAAGAATAATGTGAATTGCCAAATACCTACCATACTAGCAGAGCACGTATTGTATTTGAGTCATCAAAGTCTTCACAATGGATAACGCTGCAGCAAGATAGGAAGAAAACCAAATTGCACCTTTCCTAACTCACCTTTTTAAGGGTTGTATCTGTGATACCACTTCCATTTCAAGGTATCCATCTTTGAGAGAATAAAAGCCTCTGTAAAGTGAAGGGTTTTGCCGCATTTCAAGCAAGTCTTCTTGAGAGGAGATATATTTCCTTGATCTTCCTTGCAGGATGGATTCTGTATTCAGTTTCTTCCTCTTTCAGACTTGGAAATTGGAGAGAGAGTGCTGACTATGTAAACACTTGTTGAGCCTATTATAATTACCAAGTACTGCCTTTAAAAATTGTGTCAGTGCTTCTGATGATTAATATTATAAAGCTCACTGAGGAAAATGTCCTGCTCAGGAGTGTGGGAATTTTCTTGGAAAAGGTGTGGCAGGATTCCTTGTGAAATCCTAGTTCCGTGGAAGGTAATTGGCCTCAGTAGTTTTCAGATTTCGTCAGTGATTTTTCTTTTCTTTTTTCTTTCCATTTTTCTAATGGCATGAAGAGCCCAGCTGTGCAGGATACAGGGATCTTTTGAGGTGTACTGTCATCATGTCCTAATCTGTCTGTGTCCTCAGAAGACAGGAGGCTGAACTGGGCCTAAATTAATACAAATGAATACAGTAATATATAGAGAGAAACTCTGATCATGACATTCTTGTTTTTTTCTAACAGTTGCATTCACATTTTTGAGGAAAAAAAAAGTTGTTTTATAGTAATTTCTGTTTATACTCTTAAGAATATTGTGACTGGCCACCTTGTATCCATTTATCTCCAAAGAAACTGTATTTGTCATAATCAACCCATATACATACATGTTAAAACTGTTTTATGATACTTGATTTGAGCGCATATGTGCATTTGCAGGGGCACACAAAAACTAGCAGGCAGTGGAGGTTGGTAACGCCAGTGATGGATGCAGTCTTTGTCCTGGGATTTTAGAATCCAGTTCAGGTTTTTCTTTTAACTTCTTTAGCCTGGGCATACCAGGTAATCCCTTGATGAATCCCTGTCTTGTTCAAACAAGTTTGTGTGGGTGAAGGAAGAAAAAAAAAAAAAAGAAGAGTTTTGTTTTACTCAGCTTCACCCTCGCTGTCGCTGTCGGGTAGGGGAGTTGCTGGATACTTTGCGCCTGCAAAAAAGACTTTTTTTAAAAAGCTTCCTTTAATTCTTAAATGCATTTAATTTTCAAAAGCGTTTTGTGGAGCAACCAGAAATACTTAACATGGATTATTCTTATTTTGCCTGTATTCTCTCAAATGAGATCTTTGGGCCAAGAGGATCCCTTTGGTGCTTTTAGAAGTTTAAAGGGAGCGTGGAGCTGTCGGAAGGCTCCGCGCAGCTGCCAGACCTATTCTGCATGCCCCTGTTCCCTGCCTTTCTAGACACTAACAGCCCCATCGGTAATACAGCAGCTCCTGATGCTGCTGCACTAGCAGAGGCAGGGCTAGGGCAGCCTCCCTGCCACAGAGCTTGACTTTAGCAGCACTGGGCAAATGAAAAAGCAGATTGAAGAAGCTTCTTAACTGCTTTAATATGTCGGTGGCACCAGCAGTCACCCATGGTGTGTTGTGGGGAAGGAGGCACTAACTATGTTTGAAATATTTATCTCAACTCTCATGACTCATAGCCTGGCCTTGAGAGCTTTTCTCAGCCCCGTTTGCAGAAGGCAGGAATAGTTAGTTCTTGTTTCTCTGTAGAGCTGTGCTCACTGATATGACTTACCAGTTAAGTGCAAACCTAGCCCAGAAATTGAGGGTTTGCCAGTAAAATCCTGAGTTTAGCCGAGTTGGTGTATTGCAGCAGGAACATGGTGTCTAAAAAATCCATTTTGCACAAGGCCCGGCTGCAACAGCAGTCCCAGCCTGTCCCCATATTCCTCTGTGAGAACAGGAGCTCGGTGTAGCAAGGTGTTCTGTCCTACGTGGAGCAAGCAAATCCAAATGCGTTCTTCTGTCTTTTGATGTATTCTAATAGTTTTAAAACAAAGGCACTAGCCCCGTTTCTTTTCCTTTGTTCCTTGAACAGTTAACGGCTATTAAATAAAGTTATTTTAACAGTGTCTCTTTGAAATTCATGATTTACCCTCAAAAGTTGCTGTCTGAAATTTTGAGTTTGTAGGTACGAATAGGTAGTTAAGTTCTGAAGCAATCTGGGCTTCTTCAGTCGTCTGCGCTGTTTCTTAGGCTTTGCAAAACCAAAGCAGTACAGCAATTATTCAAGTCCTTGCGAATATGTATATTTATTAGTTGAGTCCATGCACTTGTGTTTTATAAGACCCGACAAAAGGCCCCAGCTCCAGTTCTTTCTGTTTCTGCTCAAATAGCTGGGATGCTTGGATATGCATGCTGTATTTACAGGGATACTTTAAAACAAGTGAAAAACCTGTCCACAGTTTCACTGTGTGTATCTGCAGTCTTTGGTGCAGCAGGATTGTGTTCACCAGTTGAGCTTTAGATATTGCCACAATTAAAAGCGAAATGAAATTAAAAATGAAAATGAAATGAAAACGTCACCATAAGAGCAGTAGTTATTAATTACAATGACCGAACATTACCTGCATTTTACTCTCTTATATAAACAAAATCGAATGAAGCAAGAGACACCCTGACAAAACATCTTCCATGGTAATCCAGTTAGTCAGGTGAGGGTTATTGGGATCCCACGTCTCCCCGAGGGACGTAATTTCTGTTAATAGCATCCATGTTACATAGTTCTACTTTGAAAATCCAGGTTCCTTCTTGCCTACACATTATGATGCCACCTACCATGATCACACATTTAAGTTTATTTGGTCCAGTGTATTTTTCTCTATGACAACACATTGTATATGGTTTCCTTTGGCTGTTTCCTTCTGCCTCAAGGCGGGATGTCTGCTTACTGTGCATTGGCCTTTCTGCTTTGATCTACTCATTCACATTAAAGCGTCAGTTAAGAGGAACATTATGCCAAAGCTGAAAGCTTTTGAAACTGCTTATGAGGTGCTTTCCTGTCACATGGATGGAAAACACTAGGTTGCATTCATGTCAGATTGTGCTAGTGCCAACTTCCATGCCAACCAAAATATGTTCAGGTATCATCTTGCTGCAAGTATTTATCTTTAAATTTGGAGATTAATTTATCTTCCTGAGTATATTTACGTACCTAAATCCTCCTCAGGTGTCAAATCTTCGGGTCGCCTTGACCTAGTGGAGCTGTGCCATTGCACACGAGCTCCCGTACTGCCAGCTGCTTTCTCTGGGCATACCCAGTAACGCAGAGCAGCACCGTTTCTAGTTGGCAGGTGGGATGGAAGTCTTCAGGTCACTCACTGTCATCTGCTGCACTTAACAGCCCATTACCTTTTCACCTATTATACACCTCATTATTTTTGTATTGACTGACATGTCCTGTAAACAAGTAGCTTCTAGAATTTTATTTGGAAATCTAATGCAGAGTGCTCTTTGTTTGGGAGCTCTCTGCTCCTACTTGTTCCTGTTACTAAGTCATTTTTGTACGTGTGTATTAAAGAGTCTTCAGTTGTCTGACTTTCATTATTTGGACAATAATGCTGCATGTGGTACTTGAATATAATTGGGCTGAACACAGACTACTTACTTAGAATTCTACTTTTTCTGTCTTATAAATTGGTTTAGTAGTTTGATTTATTTGAAAACAAGAGCCTGAAGAAAAAGTATGCTCTTCATGTCCTAATAAGAGAAAGTTACTGGGATTTTTTTTTTATTTCTCTGTTATGTTTTACTAATGGTAATAATTGTGGGTGTAATTAATGTAAATTTTAGATGGAGTCAAGTGATTCTAAGTCCAAACACAACATCTGTGCCTAATGAGAAGGAATGTTTTTGGAAGGGAAGCTGATGGGAAGCCTGGCTTAAATCCGACCCATATTTTATTTTTCACAGTTGTTTTCTTTCAGCTGTTTCCAGGATACACGGGGTGCATAGCACAGTAGGGCACAACCTTTTTTCAGCTAGAGCATCACAGCACAAGTCAGGAGTTGTTTGTGGACAGCTTGCTTTAAGCCGCCCAGTGAATGTCCAGCCCTGGCTCTGTGTCTTTGAGGGTTTATTCCCTGGCATTAACAGGAGCAAGCTGAAAAAGTTTCTAAAACACTTTGTGCTTGTTCAAGGAGCTGATAGGAAAACTGCATAGTACTGAGGCACAAACTTACCTGTGCTACATGAGAGACAGTCTTCTTTTGCACTGCCAAAATTCTTGTTACTAAATCTCATTGGAGCCTGTTAAACTGGGTGGAAAGACTTCCACTGAATTTCAAAGACTTGCTGGTTCTGTTGGATTGAACAGGTTTTAATGGTTAGTCTTATTGAACTTAGTGTTATATTGAAGATTTGGTCTTTCAGTGATTTGTATTGGAAAAGATTACTTCCTGCAAGCATAGCAGCTGGAAAACCAGGCAAGGCTTGGAAGCCCCTTAGTTTCCTACCATCTCTGAGCTGTGTCTTCTTTTAGTTTCACTGGCAAGTGCATCAGTTTAGGAACTGTCTGAGCTTGCTTGGGAGCTCTGATCCCGTCAGCTAGGAATGATTGGTAGCTCAAAGCACCTCGCCCACGTTCAGCTAGCAGTGGCACGTTTTGGTGACTGAATCCCAGGATGGGCTGATGCTGAAAAAAACGTTTTGATGCTATGGATACAGTGGATTTTGTGTAAATCAGCAATAATGATCCTGCTGCCTTGACTTTTTTTCCCTACTAGCATTCTGAATTCCAGGGTTTTACTTGGAGCCTCCAAACTGCCCCTTTTATTTATTTGTCAGAAAACACGTTTTCCCACTCCAACCACTACATCTATTTTTGTAATGGCTTATGCATCTTGAAATGCCTTTCTAAGACACTGCACTAGCTTCACATATTTCTGCTAGTAACGGGGCCCTTCATACGGTTGTATAGTGTTCGAATAAACACTATATTAAACTTGCATAGGGAATCCATTCCTGCTTTCTTCTTGCACTCAAAGTTAATGACTCTTGTGGTAACGTGTAGGATAACACAGCATATCGGAAGGGCTACCTACTATATTAATAAAGTGGCTTTAAGAAAGATCTTGAATAATTTATTCCTGCCGTAGTACTTAAGAAGTGTTCTCAGTTGTAAGTTACAAATATCTGCTTTGGAAGGACCCCTCTTTGCTTTACCACATGTTAGTTTCTGCCTTCTGCTTGATCCTGTGGCAAAGTCATTCTAAAGTCTACTGTTACAGAATTATAAAATGGTTATGCTGTTATGGAATCAGCATTAAAACTTTACTGAGAGATTATGCCAGAACGTGCCAGATAAAGAATATTCGTCTCTTTGAAGCCTAACTAGTTTTATTATCTCATTATTCCCTTAGCTGTTGGGAATTTGTATTTCTTATTTCTCTTTGAAATGTGTGATTGGTGTGTACTTACTTCATCATGTTTTTCTCCCCCAACAGTCAAAATGGTACCTGTACAGTTTCCAGACGTCAGAACACCATTCAAGAGCTTTTGCAAAACTGTTCGGATTGCCTGATGCGGGCTGAACTCATAGTGCAACCTGTGAGTGCTTTTTGTTCTGCTTACTCCAAGTGATTATGAATATTAGGGAGCATGAATGCTGCATTGCTATGTGTACTCAGGGGTGTCTGGATCTTCTCCTGCTTTCTTCCCTTCTTGCAATCTGTGTCAGGGAGCTGTGCCTGGAGTGGAATAGCCTCTCCTGTCAGCACTCAGTGCTCAGTAGAACTGATTAAAATGCATCTGATAGGACTTTTTTAGTTAGATTCCTCCTGTCTTTCCCAGGCTTCTAACACATTCCACTGCATCTTTTCATTTTTAGATCAAGGCTATTGTCAGTGCATACAGTTGTTAATAGTGTTATAGCCACGTTCTCTGTTAGTGTATCCTGTAGAATAACGGCAACATTTTCTGAGCTATAATGAACCTGAGCCAGCATAGGAAAGCCTTTGAGTACGTTTATTTCACCAAGTGATTCTAAGGAAGTGTATGAAATCTAGTCAGAATCTCCTTGACTGTTTCATGTTAAATACGTAAGGATCATCTTTACTGAATGCTACAGTGGTGCTAAACTCTGTCCTGGCAAATGTGAAATGTCTTTGGTTGCTGCTGAAGTTGGACGAAGATCAGGCTGGTGAGCGCATCCTGCTAATGAGGCTGTTGAAATCCAAAATCCATTCACGGTCCTTGAAGTAGATGTGATTTAATGTATATTTTTGAACCCTCTGCCGACATAGAAGTCCTTCAGGAATGAACTCTGTGGTTAGCAGATTTTTTCCTGTGGAGATGCAGCACGTGTGAGCATGTTTATATAAAACTCAATGCCAGAGTAAATACTGCCTCTTGTTAAGGATTAATATTACTGTAGCGAAGTTAAAAGAATGTAATGTTTTGTCCGAGCTTAGTTCAACAACATGCATTATGTGTTTTGGTTTTATTTTGCTTTGTTTTATTTTTGAAGGACAAAGTAGTGAGGCAAAAGCAGATCATGTTCGGTTGTGTTTGGTTCAGTGTGACCACATGAGTGAGGGCTGAGATCAAGAAGTCTTGTTTTCCTGCTCAAAGCATCAGGAACATTTGGGTCCCTTGCAAGCAGAGGGAGCATAGAGCATTTGACTAGACTTCAGGAGATGTGTGGCAGGTGTGGCTAGGCATACAGGTGGGTCCAGTCAGAAGGGTACATTCTGTATTTTGTAATGGAAGGTAGTGTCTGTAACTCTACAAGTCCCAGAAAAACTTCTGCAAAAATCGGGAACAATATCCAGAAACATCCAGAGTGTTCAAGCGTTTGCACGGTAGTTGTTCCACACATTTGGGTATAACTATAATTAGACTACAATTACAGATCTAATTACAACCAAGTGAGAAATAAAACAGCTGTGTGCAAATATATACTTTTTTTTTTTTTAGAAATAAAATGATGCCAAGGTTCCATAATTCTTTATGGAAATATTTGGTTTGTATTATGTTTTAATAATTTCCTTGTATATTTTATTCATGATAAGGACTTTAGAATGAGTGGATCTCTTTTTATTTGGTCTACTGCCACTTAAAACATGAAAGAAGATAGCAGCTGCCTAATAGCTGGAACCGATCACACTTCTTAAAAATAATTACTCTTCGTAACGTCTTTACTGTAGCTAAGCTGAAGCTTGTGCAAAGAATATTTAATTACATCTCCATTTCTTTCTTTTAGGAATTGAAATATGGGGATGGTGTTCAGATTAGAGGAAACAGAGATCTGGAAGAGTGTTTTGCTCAGGCAAATGACCAAATGGATATCCTGGATGGGCTCATCAGAGAGATGAGGCAGATGGGCCAGCCCTGTGACGCGTATCAGAAAAGGTATGGCCAGGATGGTTTGGGGAAGGGAACGTGCCAAGTAAATTCGGAGTATCTGTAGTGCTCACATTCTCTGGTGTTGCAAGATGAGAAAGAGATCAGCAACGTGGAAGTAAACCTGTGTGGCCTTGGCATTCTAACATGGAGAATGGCCTTGTGCTAACATATTTCTTACAGAATTGCATATGTTTGGGTGTTCCCGTGAAGTTTTAGCCGATTTCATTTTCTGTGCCCTAAGCTTTCAGTGTTTCTTTTTGACCACCAAGAGGTGGTCCGGTGGGAGATAATAATTGCATAGTTTCTGTGTATTCTAGGTGTTCTCCTCATAGAAGCTAACTGGTTCCTTCGCTTCCAGGCTGCTTCAGCTTCAAGAGCAAATGCGTGCCCTGTATAAAGCCATCAGTGTTCCCCGTGCCCGGAGGGCCAGCTCCAAAGGTGGTGGTTGCTACTCTTCTCAGAGTGGCTCAGGCTGGGATGAGTACACAAAACGTGTCACAAGTGAATGTTTGAACTGGATGAGGCAGCAGAAGGTAAATCTGTCCAAGAGCAGATGTTGCTCATGAATGTCATCTCATCTACAGTAATGTTTTGGGTGGCAGTGGAACATTAAAGATAAACGTAGATGTTAATATCTTATTCCAGGTTTCTCCCTTTTTTTTTTTTTCTTTGAATTGCAGCATTGTACATGTAGTGAATTTCTATAAAAATGCTAAAAGCATTTGGGGTCTTCTTTTGCAGAGGAAAATGTGTGGAAATAAACGTGACACAGCTCTGTTAACATCAACATGTTTTTGTTAGAGTTTGTAATATTCAATATTTCCTTCCTTCCTTTTACGGATATTCTTCATGTTTCGTATTTATTTTAACCCTTTAGACAGTTAGGACCAGCCTTACAGACTTAAACTTTGTTTAATATTTTGTAGTTGTTCTTCCTCTAATCTGTCTTTATCGCTGTGGGAGCCAGAAGACTGAGTTGATAATTGCAGGACTAGACTCTCAGAAGTCACTGCCTTCATATGAACTTCAGTACTTTCATGTCTATCTGTTACAAGTGCAGAACTAATTTGCCTTCGCAGAGCTGTTGACTGTGTAGCCTAGGGTAGAAAACATATGTTAAAAGCCTGTAGTCTGGTTTTGTGCTGCTGAAATGAAAGCTTGGTGTTTGTGGTTGATCAGGGTTGGGACAGGGTGGTCAGAGATAAAATATGCAGACTTCTGTAATTTGAGATTGCATTATTTTTAATCTCGCTTTATTAGATTGTTGCTTTGTGATCCTGTTGTTATCTGCCTGTGGTGTTTACCAGGTGACTACTGTGCAAATCAGATGAGGAGGGGACGGCTCTGCACAGCAGCTCCCATATTTTACGTGAGTGCCAGTCAGAGTCTAGTCCTTCCGGGCCCTCCCACACTGTGGCACGTTCTAAAGGACGAAAGGAAAGTGGAGATGATGCACTCTTTGAGTGGTGACTTTTAATGGTGTTGAACAAGAGAGCAGCAGCAGGTATGATTGCTCTGCATGTCCTGTGGGAGAGCAGGCTAATGGTCAAACCTGCCGTGCTTTGAGGAGTGATGTTTGACAGGGCACTGGGCACGTTTCCAGCGCTGAGAGATCCCGAACATGTGGCATCTCCCAAAGAGGCCGCGTGACAGCCTGCCCAGACACCTCTCTCTGATTGTGGGAAGCACAAAGCGAGCCCTTCACAGCAGTGTTCCCACGCAGAGCTCTTGCGAAAGAAAAAGCTCAAGCTCTCTCTTCTGCAGTCCTTAAGGCAAAACTGAGGTGAGGCCAGTGAGCACGTAGCTCCCTGTTGGATTTTTGAAGATTTTAGGGAAAGATTATTTTGAACTTTCCGTTTGGCCTTTTCTCTTGACAGTGCAAACTGTGTCTCATTATCTGCTCGTATGGGAACAAGATAATGCTTCCTGGTGTAATGTGATAAAATGTGGGAGAAAGTTCTGAGCAGCTGTGCTCTTAGGTCTTTGTTTTAGTTTTCTGCCGTGATGGTTTGCTGGCAGCACAATCAGGTGGCAGGAGGGTCGGTCAAATTTCCCTTGTAGGACTAGGGAAGGTGCACTGAAATCCAGACAGCCTTTGTTCATATATTGGCAGTCATCCAAGGTTGTTCCTATTGCTACAGTCTCTTTAGTGTGTATAAATATAATAAGAAAGGTCAAAGTCCTGTAGCTCTTAGGTGACTGAATGCAGAATGGTTTTGCTTGTTGGAGCCTTTTCAACTCTTCCTTTAAACCCCTTTGCTTGAGTGTCATTCATGCTTTATTGATATCTGTTGAGTCATGAAGATTTGGCTCCAGGCTGGTAATTATCAAACTCAGTCGCAGCCCAAGATTAAGATATTTCTTTTTCTGCTGTACTTGTGCATACACAGGCATATATGCAGAGATTGATTGTGGCTGTATCTTCACAGCATAAAACATGATTTGGAATTTGAGCAGTTGAATAATGAATTCAGTGGATTCAGTGAATTATAATATTTGAAGATGATGAAACAACTGTAATCAGGCAGTTTTCAAGTTAGTCATTATCCAGGTGCCTTACTATTTTTTAACGACTGTTCCTGGAGATTTTCTGCAGCATCCCCACATTAAGTGTTACCAAAATGTCAGACAAACAACATGTTCTGTAATAATTTCTTTTTCTGAAGAAATATTTTCGTTTGGATGGTCTGCCCTTAACTGAGGTCACTGGAATTATGTAAGTGTAATTAAAATGGAAGTGCAGTGTACTAGTCTAGATAGAGTTTCACTCTGGGTATTTTCACATGAATTGCACGAATAACAAAGTATCGCTGAATCAATTTTTTTTCAGAACCACCAGTGATATAACTATACTGTACAACATAAAAGGACAAAAAGAACATTTTGGCCCAAAGGAAACAAAGATAAAAATACACTGCTAAGTGCACCTTATCTAGTTGATTTTAAGCTATTCAGATATTTCGCCTACTTTGTTTCTTCTACTTTGGGATCCTCTTGCAATGTTTAAGTGATGGCAATTTAAGAGTTTTTTTACTCCTGTTCTGAAATTTACCTCGTTCAGTTTCACCATTTATTGCATAATCATGGTTTCTTCCGTGCAGTTCCTTGATGCTCTGGTTTAGATAATAATGTCTTGCTGTAGATGAAAAAAACACACACTCTTTTTCTTAGGCTGAAATGGAGCTAGTGAAATGGGGTTTTGATGCAGCATCTATCGAGCAACAAATCAGTGACCATCGGAGAACTCACAATGCCATTGGAGACTATCGCTGGCACCTGGACAAAGTCAAAACAGATCTGGTAATATTTACTGTTGTGCCTTACACCTTGCTTAGTTCAGATGCATAACCTTGGCTTGCCAGTGTTTCTCTGCCATGAGAAATTGTGAATAGCTCATTTTTTCTTCAGAAAACACTGATGTCATGATGACAACTGCTTTCAAAAGTTATACTCATGATTGTTTTGTGTTCCCCTTCTTTCCCAAAAATCTTGAAATGAAAATATAGTGACAAAAGCTGGCAAATAAATCTGGTGACATTTTTCATGGGAAAGATGACTGATTATTCTCGTTTACTGTCAAAGTATTTTAAATCAACAAAGTGAAAGGATAAAGTGATTTCTTAAATACAGCCTTGAGCAATGAGGGGATTTCTGTAAGAAATGCCCAAATTCTGGGCTAAAGTCAGAACTTTTTTCTTGTTTTTGCTTGCTTTCCACTGAGGCTTCTGGTCCCATGTGGGTTTTGTGATTGGATCAAAGAAGCCACTGAAAATGTAGTGGTTAACTCCTTTTGCTATTAACTGTGCAAGGAGGGATAGTAAAGGGAAATCTCACTTTGTTTCCATTCTCCTTGCGCCCACGTAAGCAATTAACAGGAAAGACCTGAGTCTGAAGAAATGGGACTTGGCTCTGGAGCTCTGGTCTGTCAGCCAAGCTGAAAAGTGGAAAGGGAGAACATCCCTTCTGTTTGGTCAAGTAGGAAAGGTATCCTTCTAGCCCTGGGGAACAGCCGTTCCAAGGTTGTGGAGGTCTACAGTCACAGAAGCAGAAATAAAAATCAGTCTCTTGCTAAGATCATAGATTATATTACTTCACAATCCCCCAAGCTGAATGTGGGACTAGTTGGTTCCTGCGATTATCGAGGAGTTCAGTACTGAAAAAGATCCAGTTTTAGGGGCTGGTTTGTGATACAGGGGAGGTAGTACAGCCTTCCTTAGGTACTGAATATTGCTGGGGGAGATAAGTTGCTTCAAGCCTTGTTTTTATACTTATCCTCTAATAGCACAGATCAACTATTTCCTTGTATCGCTTGTGGGCATTTTCAAATTATCAGCTGAAGTATTAACATCATGGTACTAACATTGTAGAAGAAATACATGCAATCAGAAAATTGCAAAAGGTACACTAAATATTTACTGTTTCTGTTTCAGCGTGAGAAGGCTGCAGTTCATCAGCTGGAGGAAGAATATGAAGGGCTGTTGGTGAGCAAAATACATTTTTGTATTTGATAACCTTTGATGAATGCTTTTTTTGCTTTGCTAACACTAATCTCATAACCAAGGAATATTTCAGGTTTTACTAGAATGATAGTTGCATATTTAAGTAATTCCACTCAACTCAATTGGCAGTGTTTTGTAGTTAATATAAGTTAATATAAGGCTCAACTTGAGTCATGGATTTTAGATGAAGTAAAATTGACTTGTCCTCAAAAGTAAGGTTCTAGTTTGCACCTGAGAAAGGAGATTGGATTAAAAGTAGGACTCTATCTTCTTCACGGGAGTAAATTCAGCAGTGAAGTTAAAGTATATATGAAGCTTAAGAAATCATGCTCAAAGCTGGGATAATATCCAAATTCTTTGTAGGCCTGTGCATTCACATTAGGTCTTTGTGTGAAATGCAGCGAGAATTTTAGACAAATTGTAAACAGACTTAACCCTTAGAAGCCAATCCCTGTGCACGTTTCAACTAACAGGAGGTGTTTCAGATGTGTGGAAAGAAGAAATTTATCACAAAGAGTCTTTTGTGCAAAAGGTGCTACTGCAACATCAAGGATGTACTATCATCAGGAAATGCCAATAAAAGTCAGGTTAAATGATGAATGGTCAGGCAATTCTTGTATTTTTTCCCACTTCGTTTTGCTTCCTGGTTTATGCTATTTATGTTAGAAATGAACTTTCTGAAGGTTCTGACTTTAGGTTCCTGTTGTTTCATAAACCCAGGCGTATTATCCACTGTCCATTGCCAGGTTTTGTAGTGGTATGTTTTTTACTGTTACTCCTAGGTTAAACAAAATTTATATGGTTTCTTTTTTATTTCGCCCTCTCTCCCACACATGGACTTTGTAGTGTTTATTGCTCTCATTTCTGGAATTCCTTGCAGAAACACTCCTTTGAGAGAATGGATCAGCTCCGTCAGTTCCAGAACCTCATCCAAGCCACTAGCAGAGAGATCATGTGGATCAATGACTGTGAGGAAGAGGAGCTTCTCTACGACTGGAGTGACAGGAATACCGACATTGCCCGGAAACAGGAGGCCTTCTCTGTAAGGGAGCCAACCTCCCCCTCCTTTCCATGGCCTCCCTTTTAGCATAGTGAGAGAGGACTAGCTCAGAAGGCTGGTCATGGAATGGGTATTTCACTCTCTAAATTTCTGGGGATTTTTATCAAGACTTTTGGACTAAGCACTGTGTGACAACCTTTTAAAATCAAGATTAGATACATATTGAAAGATTTTGCTCTCTCTCAACTGGTTATCGTGGTTCATTTTAAGCTTAGAAACTGACTTTTTTAGTACAATCCATTAATAATCATGCATAGCTTGCTAATACAGCCCTTATATTGGCACATTATGCTAATGGCCTTGAATCAAGCAATTTAACTGTCCCTGTTAGGACTAGATGGGGGATGAGGGTCCTCATATCTGGCCCTGATCTCTGTCACCAGGAAGTAAAGGTATATCAGAGAGAGCTGCTCTCTTCCTCTGACATCTTGCCAGCAACACACTGAGAGTACTGTCAGGTATTTTACATGGCTGCTTCCTGTTTTCTGTGAGTACACAGGCAAATTGAGCCTGTATATTCATATAACCCATGTCAATGCCAATGACCAAATTAAAAAAGCAATGACAGTTCACATCATTGCGGAGATAGTTTTTCTTACATTTTTTGTTCTGGATGTTGCAAGATGCAGTCATATCTGCTTCCATCAATCCTCTGACAGGAAGGGGTATGTTTTGGATGCTCTGTAAGTAGCAAGCCTAGAGCTCAAAGTTGGAATGTTTGGACCTCTGCTGCTGTCTTCATATTTAACTTTAGTAAACTACAATTAACATTTAATGTTAGCAGGGATAATTTTACACAATCCTAACTATCTGGGAAGTTTCAGTTAAACCATCCTATGTGTAGACTTTTGAGAATTGTTTGCCGTTGGGCTTTGTTGTTTAGAAACGCATGAGTGAGTTGGAGCTTAAAGAAAAAGAACTCAACAAGCTAAAGCAAGAAAGTGACCAACTGGTGCTCAACCAGCACCCCGCTTCAGACAAAATTGAGGTGAGTTAGATTTCATATGATGTATTTTCTCCCTTCAGTTGTTATCTGAGAAGAGTTCTCAGTAGATGTCTGTAAACATAATGCCACATTTGGACTTGGAGATGGGCATATCTGCCAGAAAGCTATGTAGGCTGATCTAATAAATAAATAATATTTGTTTATTGTAAGACCCTTATATTTGTTGTAGGACCTTCTTGTAGAAACCTGGCCACTAGTACTGCAGATTTCTCAAGAGCTCAGGGGAAGTCTGTTATTACTACCAAAACGGATCATAGATGCATATGAAAATTAGTATATGGGCTTATGGAACTGTCTAAATGTGTTTGTATGGCTGTATCTCCTGTGAGTTGGCTGCAGTGCAGCAGAATTAATGGTAGGAGGGCATCCCGTTCCTGTTCCTCTGCTCTCTTAGCAGGCATACTTTCAAGATAGCCACACCCTTTGGTGAGGGTTTATATTTAATCCAAGTGCAAATACTTTCTGCAGCTGAAATTTATAATGCTTTTCTGTAGCTTAGCCAAGATGGTTTTGCTTTCACGGCTTGGTATACATTTACCTTTCAACTACAAAGGCTGCATCAATTTGAAAAATCTCATTTTACTAGATAATGCTGTAATTATAGTTCCACCTATATGTAAAAACTCTGAAATAGAAGGAAGTTAATTGGAAAAAAAAATCACTTGTCTCTGGTTTTCAGTATGTTTACCGACTCATCAGGTATCATGTTGTATAAAACACTATTCACAGTTTTCTCTGTTGTCAGTTTCTGCCTTAAAGATCCTTGTAAGCTCCCTCAGTTAAGTAAGAAGTAAAGTAAGAAGTAAAGTAAAACTATACACGAGGACTACGTGAAAAGTTTAAATTTAAAAGCAGTCATAATAAACAATCATGTTTTACAGTGTCTCTTTGAGAAAGAGAACACACAATTTGCAATTGAAATTTTACTCGCACTGCTGCTTGTGCTTTTTACGTTCCTAGTCATCCCCTTTTGTTCATGCACTTCAGGCTTTATGGTGATGAAACAAAATTAAAATTACGAACAAATTTCTTTGCTTCCAAACAAACAGGTTTTTAACTCTCTTCAGTCAGGTAGATATTTAGAAGTCACAGAATTACGTGCATGAGTTGCGTTTTTCTGATGTGCATGAATTTGTTGTAGTAGATCTTTCATTTGCATTTATTTGGGGCATAAATAATTGTTCTTCAATCTAGTCATGGGAGAGAGATCCAGGGCAATGATTATGGTTCTTTATTTTGTATTTTTTATTAGGCTTATATGGATACACTACAAACTCAGTGGAGCTGGATTCTTCAGATCACCAAATGCATTGATGTTCATCTGAAAGAGAATGCAGCATACTTTCAGGTGAGTAGTGATGTGGAAAATTCACACTCACTTTTGAATTATACAAGTATTAGACAAATAATTGTTCATAAATTATTACTTCAATCAAAAAACTTCACATGCTGGTGTCATTTACACATTCTGAACATTTTTTTTTAATCACATATTTCAAAAACCTCCATTTCTAGCAATGATGAGTAACAAAAAGAATGTATTTGCTGTTTTCTATGTGCAAGAATTTCCAGAGCTATAGACATATGCTTTGCTCAAGAGTTTTAGAATTTAGTTTACAGACAGTGAGTATGATTAACATTTCGTATTAAATGTTACATTCCTCCTTGCTTTTGTTAAAAAGGTGGATCCCATCACTAGATAAATGAAAATTTTTTTCTGTACCAGAATCTTCCTAAATTTGTGCACAGTTGTACATAGCGCAGTGTTTTCTTATATTTGTAAATGCTGCCATTCTTCCAGATGTGAGCTGGGATTTCTCGTGAAAGAAATCCACTTGTGTTAGTGAGACTTGCTTATGAGAGAAGTGTACAGTTAAAATCTCAACTTTTCTTCTGTAGTTTTTTGAAGAGGCCCAAGCCACAGAAAGCTACTTGAAAAACTTACAAGATTCTATCAGGAAGAAGTTCATCTGTGATAAGAGCATGTCACTGCAAACCTTGCTGGAGCAGATCAAGGAATTGGAGGTACTGTTAGACTCAGCTCACAGATGACGTTTTGGCTTCCATGGAAATCAGTTGCCAAATCAGTTGCTCTTCAGATAGCAAATGCAAACACCATTTAACTGTAATGGTTATATCCAGTGCTGTACAGAACTTGCAACTTTAGTGCTATATTAATACCCATTTCTGAGGATAGCCTATAAATGGCTAGGTTTGGGAGCTGTGCTGATGTCTTTTTCAGTCTGAAATGAGCCTGACAAATTCACAAGTTTCTGACATGCTCATGAGTTAAAAAAAGGAAAAAAAAAAAAAAGATTAGTTCATGGGTGCAAGGACAGATTTTCCTGAAAGAATATATTTGTTTAATAAATTATCCATTATGTAATTTTATATCACAATTATCTCTTTGAAAGGTCTTAACTTTTATAGCCGAGTTAACTATTTGCTTATCATGAGTCAGGTCTTCCTATTCTATATGGTATCTACCTGAGGAAAAATGGTCAGTGTTGTTGTAGAAGGGCAATTGATGAAGTCCAGGTTGCAAGTGTAGTTATTAATAGCTTTTGTGGAATGTATACTGTAACAGATTTCACTTATACTTGTGTCTGTTACTTTAGGCACATACTAGATCTAGAAGAAAAACAACACTTTGTTAGAGCTGCAAATATACTTAGTCTGACATTTCTCTGCTCTGTTTTATTTTTTATTTTTAAATGGCTGTTTTACATTATACTCCAAGGACTCACCATACAGGAGCCCAAGGAAATTTGACTTGCAGAGATCTCCAAATGTATTCCTTTCTTAATTAAACTTTGGGAACTAGATGTGGTTTCTTTTTAGAACGAAGTTCTAAGATACAGTTAAATCTTTGCAGAATGAACGGGAGAGAATTCTTGAATACAAAAGGCAAGTGCAGAGCCTGGTGAACAAGTCCAAGAAGATTGTGCAGCTGAAACCACGCAACCCAGACTACAGGAGCAACAAACCCATTATCCTCAAGGCTCTGTGTGACTACAAACAGGATCTGGTAGTGTATACCTTTCTGGCTAAGAATGAATATCGGGTTCATTCAGAACATGGCAGATGATTTGGTAAACAAGGTGTTGAACTGATAGGTTTAAGCCCTGTGTCTGTTTTTCCTTAGCATTTTTATTTCTTCAGCAAAAAAGCTCTGACCTTCACTCAATTCTGAACAAGAGAGGTTCTGGTTGGTTAAGTAAGTTTAATCAAAATTCAGCAAATGGCTATTACTAGTCCAGTTTAGATAGTTATAGTTCAAATTAATATAAAAAAAACTTTATTGATAATAGGATTAAAATTGTTATACAGACACTTTCTAGCACCTACCCTTTCTTGGTGCTGTGCTCACCCTTTCAGGGTCCATCTGGGTCCTAAGGTCGGTGCTTCGTCTAATGAAGGTGGGAGAATGTGCAACAAGTCTTTGGCACATTGAATTCTCTCCTGGGAGAAGTATGATGGTGGTGGTGGTGGTGGCTTCTTCCCGCTTAGTGCTGAGTGGGCTTGGGTTTATTTGTGTATTTGTTCTTAACAGTCTGCTTAGGTGCTTCTGCTGCTTACGTGCTCTTTCTCCTCACAGGTTCCCAATTACCCGTTTTTTTTGCTGTTCTCTTTGTTATCTCTAAAACTGGTTTTCCTAATTCGCAAGGTTTCAATCCTACCGAGACCACTAACTGACCATTGTGATTTGTGTTTACAGCCTGGGACTTCTGCTTTCTGCACTCTTTGTCTATGCTCTTCCTTCCCACGTTTTAATTTACGCTTACTGAAGTTCAGCCCACACCGAATAACTATTTGTTATTATTGTAACTCTAACTAAACAAATTTAGGCAACAGTGGCTTGACTGCTTGACAATTGCTATCACAGTTAAACAAACTAATGTCGAGTCAGGCCAAAGTATGCCCCAGCAAGTCCAGAGTCAAAAGCCTGTGGCCTTTTACTAGTAATGCCAAAAATTGTATTTAATGTCTCCACTGGAATGATGCAGAGAGGGACCTTTGTCAGGATAAATGATAGGAGAGTATTTCTGCCCTTGACGCGAGTGTGTTGTACATGTGCACCAAGGCATCTGTGCTGTCAGGATGTCAGAAATTCTGGCTGATGTGGCGGCACGTGCTCTGCAGCACGCTCCCCTTGTCCCTCTGCAAGTATGGATGCAACACTGAGAATCCTTACAACTCCAGATCCCTCTGCAGTGTCTTACTGCTGAAAGTCACTGTGCAGTTTACTCTGGCCATATATCCACACTCAGTTTTTGATACTTGTCACAGCAGGCCCTAGGATCCAATGATCAACTCAACCAGTAACCAGTAACTGCTCAACCAGTAACTTGGTGGCTCCCATTTAGTTTTCCTGGATTTCCTTTGCAAGGAAACCAAATTCAGGAGAAAGGGGCCTGCACTGCCTTTGATCCAACATGGAGCCAGGCTGCACGCCACAACCTAGCAGCTAGGAAGCATTCTCAGTTCTGTAATCTAGATGCTTCTTTGTCCATCTTTCTTAGAAATCCCCCTTCCTTACCTGAAGGAAACATGCTTGTTCTGTGTTTCCCACAGAAAACAGTGCGCAAAGGAGATGAATGCATCCTGAAGGACAACAACGAGCGCAGCAAGTGGCTGGTGACTGGCCCTGGAGGAGTGGATATGCTGGTGCCCTCCGTTAGTCTTATCATCCCTCCCCTCAATCCGTTAGCAGTGGATCTTGCTACCAAGTGAGTTGCCTGGGTTTGTGAAATTACACCTACTACTGAGAGTAGGTAGAAGAGTTCACCGAAAACAGGGGTTATGCAGATGCACTGAATTTGCTTGTAGATGTGAGCTGGTTTTTATGGAGCCAGCTCAGCTTTGCCCTTGTGCCATAGGCATGTCTTGAGTATTTTGAAAGTGTGAGTTTGTGTTGTCTTTTTCTAGCTTGAATTACATGCTTAAAATTACTTTAGGCTATCCTGTGAGAAGAAGAGTTTGAGCTTGCTATTCACCACTGTAGAAAAGAAATCCTCTTGTTAGCAGTATCACCTATTCTCAAAACCAAAATACTGGAGAAAGTTTAGAATTTCAGTTCTAAATTCTTGGATATACTATTTATTCATTTGAGAGTGATAGATAAAATCATTTGCAGGAGTTTTTCTACATTTTTCTCGTGGAAAACAAGTCTTAACACACTCCTCATCTAGTGGATATTTCTTAGGCTGTTTTGCAGTGGTTACATGTAAGAGACTTAAGTTTTGACTTAAGATTTTTTTTTCCCCATCTCAGGATTGAGCAGTACTATGAAGCTATTCTAGCTCTGTGGAACCAGCTTTATATCAATATGAAGAGCCTGGTATCCTGGCATTATTGCATGATCGACATTGAGAAAATCAGAGCAATGACTATTGCCAAGGTAAGACTCTAACTAGTCTTAACTGTAGACCAGATCCTGCTGTCCCAAACAGTGCTTGCTGTCTCCAGCTGTATGTTCTCCAAAACTATCACCCTTCCTTTTGCTAGATTGCACAATATTTTATTGAAGGAGATGATAAATACTGTCCCATTTGAACATGGTATGGACTAATTGGAAGATTAGCTGAGGAGATTTATTACATACTCCCTATGGTAGTTCCAACAACACAAGGGCATGGATAGACAAGTTGTAAAATTTTTACAACAGAAGTGGATTAGTTTGCATGACACTTTGCCCCCTGCCAACCTCCCTTCTTTTAAAGGCAACCTGTAAGCTTTGTTTTAAAAAGTGCTTCCTCTGATTTTCTGCAGCTCTATTAGTATGTTCCCTAGTGTTTTACTTGCCATTAACCTTCTCCAGTTGCATCCTTTTTGAACACCCTCTTCTTCCTTATTTCAGCTGAAAACAATGCGTAAGGAGGATTACCAAAAAATAATAACTGACCTGGAGATCCATTATCAAGAATTCCTCAGGAACAGCCAGGGCTCAGAGATGTTTGGTGATGAAGACAAACGAAAGATCCAGACTCAGTTCACTGATGCCCAGAAGCATTACCAAACCTTGATTATACAACTGCCTAATCAACCACGGCAACCACAAATAGGTTTGTTGTACTCCTGCCTTTTGTATTGATTGTCCTTTTTTTGAGTTTCTCTGGGGGGTGTGTGGCTTTCTTATGTAAAAATGTTTAGTGAGTTTAAGCTTTCCTTCTGAAAAAAGAGAAATAAAAAGAATAAAAATCTCACTGAAATCCATTGGCATTGGACTGAGCCTCCTAGAGACCAGAGAGTACTGAAAATACTCCTCAGAAACGTATCCAGGAATAGTAACTGCAGATAGTAGATGAAATGTGACTGTGCACAGGGATTTTATTCTTCCTTCCATTTGTGTGACTCTTAGGGATACTCCTCTGAAGTTCATTCAACTTGCTGAGGAAGGTCATTTAGTCCATTTGATATTTTTTCAGTTATTAGGAAGCAAAACCTTACTGTTGCATTTCAGGAAGCAAGTCTCTTTTTTTTTTTTGAAAGGAGGATTTAATGACCTAAAAGAGCTGCATAAGAACTCATCTCTCAACTGTTTCTACAGTACAAATCAGTATTTAGGACTTTTGCACATTGCATTGGCTTTCCAAATGAAGGAATTGTTTGTTTGTTTGATAGTTAATGTTTAGCCAGCAGTTACCTTATAATTTTTACGGTGAAAACATGTAAAAAAAAATCTATTTTACAGTGGTCCCAACTGAGGTCTGTCCTGTGAGTTCCTCAAATACTGTCATAGTAAATGACAGAAACCGAGAACACGAGAAGCAGGAGGCCTGGTTACTGATGGAGCTTCAGAAACTTCGACGTCAGATCGAAGCTTGTGAGATTCGGATGGTTCAAAGAGCTCCTCTTGGTGTGGACCAAGGGGCCCTGCATGACTTTTCGGTCAGATTAAAGGATTTAGAGGTAACTGCAGATGTTTTTGATTCATCTTTTCAAACTTAGCATGACTCTGTACTACACACTGCAGTTGTATTCCTGATCAGCTGTGAAAACCCTATTCTTTCCTTTATGAGGTTGATCAGCATGCATCTTTCAATTGGAAGCTAACTGTGATGCTTTTAATTGGAGTTTAGTTCCTCCTTTGGGGGGCTAAATAGAAAAAGATGACTCTTGGGTACTAGAAGAATTCTATCAGGGTTGGAATGCATAAGATCTAATATCAAGAGGATGTGAGCTTGTGTTAAGTGTCATCCAAGTTAAAACACTGTTAGCATCCTTCCACACAGACCACACTTCACCACCCACTGCTGAAATGCTGTTTGAGATGCAGCATGGATGCGGGTACACTTCTAAGGGCACTGGAGAGAGAAAACTAATAAAAGAGAACAGGTTCGGCATTTGATTCAGTGATTTCCATGGAGAATTCTCAGAGGAGAAGGACCTTGGCACTGCCCCTGTGTGGAGTAGGCAGCTAGCTGACAGTGAGGCTGTCTGTGGACTGCTTTCTGTAGAGCTAGTTTCACATGCCTAAGCTCCTAAGCCAGGAGAGCTGCTCAGATAAGAGAGTTACCGTTGTAGACTGTGCACTAGAGAAACCACTAACTTCTAATGTTATCTTGAAGAAAGCAAGCTGAGGCACTGCTTCCAACCTCAATTAGGCTGGTTAGGTAATAGCAGACTATTTGGATAGAGAGACCATTAGTGTATGTGCAGTGGAATGATCTTTCAGACACCAGAAATGTGTAATCAGACATTCTCTTTCCTTAGGGTGTGCAGAATGACTCTCAAATAATGGCTGAAACCCTCAATAAGCATAAGGACTTGCTGCCTAACTTCAGAGGCTCAGAAAAATATGTGTACTTGCAGTCAGAGATAAATGCCCTGTTTCAAAAACTGGAAAATATTAACGGTGTATCTGCCGGCTACTTAGACAGGTAAGAAAATCAAGATTATAGCAATAATTCATTCACTTTCTTCTGCATTTCTTACTCTAGAAGTCTTCCTTTTAATATCAACGGCATAAAAGTACATCTGCTTTTCCACAGATGTTGCTTGTGTAGGTAGAAACATAACCTGCGTGAGGTTTTTTTTCTCTTTTCTGAAAGATGATTTAAAAACAAAGTGAGAACCATGAGAATAGCAGATTTTTTTATCTTCTCAATTCTTTTTCATGATCCGCAGTGGATTATAAACAGCGCATTTCCTGCCTCAGTTCTTAATGGATTTGTCTTCTATTGCATTATTTATTGTAGCTTGGATGCACTGAGGTGTCTGCTCCAGGTCATTCTGCAAACAGAAGATGTGATCAGAGTTTTTGAAGTCAGACTGTCTGAGGAGGAGACTGTTCCTTTGGATCTGGACAAAGTGGAGGCTTATCGGGCCTGTCTGAAGGTGAGAAGCCATTTCCCAAGGACAAAATTCCTACCTGCTGTTCCTGGTCTGCTGAGTTAGGTTGAACCCCTGCAAAATCACAGGAGTTGAAGCGCTGATGCTGTTGTATTTTATAACATAGAAGTATAATTGCTTTGCAGGTTATTAGGAGGAATGTAGAGGTTTTCTATTCTTCCATACCCTGTTTGTTGCTGCCCCCACAGCAAAGCTAGTGGAGTAGAAGGTGAAAGCTCTCCATAAGGTTAATGCAAAATTATTATATCACTTAGAAAGCTAGATTTGAAGGTAATATCTGAAAAAAAAGCTTATTGATTACTTGTAATGTCATGTGGTTGTAACAAGTAAATTATAATGTTATTGTGTGTCCTGTTCCTATATTGCATGTCCTCTTCTGAGATATTCTTTATCTGACATTGAGCAGGTCATTTTGTGCACTAAGTGCCTTTGGTGACATAGACGATCTTTATTCTTTCCTACTCTCAGATGTAATAGGGAAGAGGTGTGCAGGTGGCACAAATGGACAACAACCAGGTTATCTTTTTATCATGTTAAGTGAGAGCTGTAGTTTCGGTTCTTGGAAATTGCTTTAGCTGGTGTAAGTTTGAGCAAGACAAAGAGCACTTGAGCATGTTGTCACAGGACAGGGAATGCAAGTGAGAGCTCTGTCTGCCCTGTGTGCGTTTTGCAGTAGCCCACAGCATGTGTGTATATGCCCATGTGAACACGCACGAGTATGTACGTGTGCAGAGTAACATCTCTCTGGAAGATGCTTATCAAATTGCAAACAAACCTCCCAAGTAATCAGGATCATATTTTAGATAAAATTAAAAGCTTAATATAACAAACCTGAGGCTTGGTCCTACAGCTGTTGGAGGAAAGTTTTCAACTTCAAGAACATCTTCTAGCCTATTTTTTAAAAAACTAATGTTCATAATAAGAGAAACTGAAATATTATCTACAGAATATGAGAGCAAAGAGCTTTAGTTTGGCAGATTACTTAGAAATAAGTCTGACGTTAAATATATTCTTAAGTGTGTGTCTGTTTCTGCAGTATATGCTTCACTTCATGCATATTTAAATCCATCATGTATATTTAAATCCGGTTGATATCAGCGTACATACTTCACTGAAATAGAAAGCAAATGGTTACATCCTAACACATTGGACATTCTGTTGATGGTGAAATTTCAATACCCTCTGAAGAATAAAATATATGATATCATTTGGTTTTCCTTCAGAAAATGAAAGCAGACCTAAACATGAAAAAGTCACTGTTGAATGCCCTGGAAAATGAACTACAGAAAACGCATCAGATCCATGCACAGTCTTGCCAGTCATATGCCCTGTATGATATGGACATTGGAAAGTTTTCTGATAAAGTTACCCAACTAATAGATCGCTGGCAGAGAGCTGAGAAACAGATAGATAACAGGTTAGTATGAATTTCCTGATAGCTTTTTCCTTATTGCTATTGCTACAGAGACTGCCGAATAGTTGATCTAAAAGAATAGCATCACTATAATGTAGCCAGTCGCCTAAAAGTCATGGTTCAGAGTTAACTGTAGGTACCAACTGCAAATAGACTGAATAAGCTTCAGATGAAGTGTGTAAGACTGACCAAGAAGATGTAGTGTTTCATGTAATTAAAGTTTTAAGGGTTTTTTTTTCCTTGTTTAAGCTTATGCTTATTCCTGATTTTTCTAGATCCTGGGATTTGGAAAGGCAGATCAAACAGCTGAAAACGTACAGAGATCTATACCAGGCTCTGAGCAAATGGGTCTGTGATGCCAGGCGCAGGCAGGATTCCATTGAGTCCATGAAACTGGGTGACTGCAACACCGTCATGAGATATCTGCATGAACAGAAGGTATACAACAGCTGAAAGTTGTCCTCGATTAATTGGATTTTAAATTGCTTTAATATTCCGAAAATACCCATATCAGTGCAGTCTGCAATAGTGTGCTGGTTAGAATTATAAAATACACAAGCTACACAAAAAAACACTGCATGTGTAGGAGGCAGGAGAAAGGAAGTATTGTCCTCATTATTTTCTGGATATACTGGTACAGGTGATGGCCTTAGCTCCGCTAGCTCTCACTCTTAGCTCTCACTCCCCGCTTAGCTCTCACTCTGTGACTGGTGCTTTTAAACATCATCTTTGAAGCAGTGAAAGGAACTGCATGATGTAATTTATGGGACAAATCACAGCACAAGAATAAAAATAAGAGGGTAAATCTAAGGTAAAGTCAAGTAACTGTTGTGCCCCAGCTCTGGTGGTTGTTCAGTTGCTAGGCAATTCTTGCTCACAAAAATCTCATACACAGACAGTGTGCCTTTTTTAAAGACTGCACAGCGACAGGCCCTTTCAGGTCTTGGCCTCTGGGGTTGCAATGGTCTCACTCAGCACACACCTTCTGATGGAAACAGTATGTGCAGGAGGAAATGCTGTCAAATTTGATGCCATGATTCACAGCTTGCTTTTTTTCTTGACAGAACTTGCACAGTGAAATCTGTGGGAAGCGAGACAAAGTTGAAGAGCTTCTCAAGCATGCAGATCAGTGCTCAGCTGCGATTAAGGTACTTGGATTTCAGTGTTCTTGTAGGACATGCTTTTATTTTTATGGTGGGGTGTATCCCACTGCTTTTGCTGTGCTGATGGTTGAACTGTCAGCTTCCTGTTGTGTGCATGCAGAAATTGTTGGAGTGAAGCACTGGCGTGTATTGAAAGCAATTTGTAAACCTACTATTTGAGGACCACCAGATGATACAATAGATAGCAGTGAGAACTTCTCTTCAAGAGAATCAAAGCCTCCTTTTAGACAGACCAACTCTTTCTGTTTCACATGTTAAAAGGAAGAGCATAGAGGACAGCTTGGTAGCTTAGGAAGTAGAACTGATGAGGTCTTGGAAGCAAGACTAGGGCAGATGAGCAAGAGGAGTGGCATGCAGGAGCCATGAAAACCGAGAAAATAGGACATGGTTTTGTGGTCTTCGGATTTCTGTGTAGCCTTTATCTCCATCCTTCTCCAGTTCCATCTTATTCTGTGTGACAAAAGATTTCACTATGCCTGGCATGGCATATATAGCACAAAAGAAATATGGATAAAGTTATTTCTGATAGTATTTTGGTTGATAATAGTATCTGAACTAATTGCTCCTGCAAATCCTTCTACCTCTCTATAGCCTTCAGCTAACAAGCATATGTCTCTCTAATTTTGCAGAATATTAATTCTCTCTCTTTCCTTTTATCATTCTTTTTCCATGCACTTGTAGTCGGACTGATGAGCTACTATTTATGACAGGGTCATTCATAGATGTCCAGAGAAAAGCAAGGAAAAATAGGTAGCTTTTTTATAATAAGAGAAACATCCGCATTTGCATTTTAGAAGTCCAGATACCATAGAGATCCCTGGATCCTTGGCAGTTGTTAAATGGGTCTTATTTTGTTTCTATTTTACAGGATTATGAATTACAGGTTGCTTCCTACAGTTCAGGATTAGAAACCTTGCTCAACATACCTATCAAGAAGTGTGTCGTTCAGTCTCCTTCTGTGCTGATTCTGCAAGAGGTATCATTCTTTCCTTCCCCATCGTCCTTTTGAATAGATTTATTAAGCCGTATGAGACCTGGCAAGTGATACCCAGCTATATTCTGTCAATTAGTACTGTTATTTGTAAATGTGTACTGAACATGAATTGGTGCAGAGTAGTAACTGTGTTGTGAATCGCTGTGCTTGGTCTCATTTAGTAGCTTCATGTGCAGAATAACCCTCAGGAATTTACCTCATTCCTGTTCAATATCCATTACATACACATTATGAAAAATTAGAATCCATGCCCCAAATGGATTAGTCACTTTTAACCTGGGAATTAACCACTATTGAAAGTTTAACCTAGGTTACTTCTGACTGTCAGACAGGAAGAACGCGATGAACCAGGGAATGAACCCTTGGATTTAACACCACACCTGCTGTGGAAGAAAATAATCTTGAAAAAAAGAAATTGTATATTTATTAGAAGAGAGAATTTATAATCTTTATGTATCTCTATATATAACCCTTTATATATCTCTTGAAAATCACGTGAAGCTATCAAGAAGAGAATTTGCTCCTTACTTTTCCAGTGACATGTTTTCTCAGGTGAAGTGGAATCCTTTAAGTGAGCTGAGACACAAGCATATTAGAGTGTTCATATCTAGCTCTTCAGTAGAGGCTAATAACAATTCCCTTTTTCTTTTTAAGGCTGCTGAGGCTCAGTCTCGCTACATAGAACTTCTCACAAGATCAGGAGATTATTACAAATTCTTAAGTGAAATGTTAAAGAGCATGGAGGATTTGAAGGTAATCTACTTTTCTTTTTTTCTTTACCTTCCATTTTTGCCACAGACTAGCAAGCTGTCACAGGTCAGAAACTTTCTGCTCTAGTGCAATGCAAAGTGGTCCACAAAACTAAATCTCGAGCTTACTAAACCAACAGAAGACTCAGTGGTGTCCCATCAGGGAAGTATACAGGCAGTTTCATGCATCTGCTCTCAAAGTATATTGTTTTGCAGTCATCTCTGAGGTGGCGTATGGGGTGGAGAACTTTAGCCAAAAACCAAAAGTATGCAGCCCTGGTCCCTCTCCTCCCATCAGAACCTTGACCTTGGTGAGCATACAGTTATCTGAGTGCTGAATACTTCCTTCTCTTGCTCAAGAAGTCATGTCTCTTCAGGACATGTCTATGATGTTGATATCCACTATTTCAAGTGGAGCAATTCCTAGTTTGATTCAGCTCAGTGGGAACAGAAAGAGGTTCCTTTCAGAAGTCACATACAGGGCATGTATGTTTAAGAGCTGATTGCTGAATTCCTGGTACATCAGATTTTACCATCTTTCCTCCATCAGATATCTCCTTCCTCTGAAAGTCATCCTGTTGATTTCAGAATAGTATCTGACTGAACAAATAAGGATTCTAGAATTTGATAGAATCATAGAATCCTTAAGGTTGGAAGGGACCTTTAGAGATCATCTAATCCAACCCTCCCTGCACATGCAGGGTCACCTAGAGCATATAGGACAGGGTGGCATCCAAGCAAGTTTTGAAGATCTCCACAACCTCTCTGGGCAGCCTGTTCCAGTGCTCTGTCACTCTCACCATTAAGAAATTTTTCCTTAAATTCCTGTGGAACTTTTGGTGCTTCACTTTGTGGCCGTTTCCTCTAGTGCTATCAGTGGCCGCCACTGAAAAGAGGCCAGCACCATCCTCCTCACTCCTTCCCTTGAGGTATATACTTAGATCAAGGCATTTTGAACTCCCATTGAGGCAGAGAAGAAAATTCTTAGACATGCATCTTACATGTTGTCAATGTGTATTGTTTTGAACATAAGCATTTTGAAAAAGGTGTCACGAATGCATTTTCTTCTGTTTTCATTTTGCAGATGAAAGCTACCAAAATTGAACTCCTGGAAGAAGAACTCAGGCTTGCCAGGGATTCAAATTCAGAAACAAGCAACAAACATAAATTCCTGGAACAGAATCTGCAGAAGTACCAGCTGGACATTTCTCAGCTCAAAGCAAAGCTGATGAGTCTGGAGGAGATGAAAAGACAAGCTGAGATGGATGGAAATTCTGCTAAGCAAAACCTGGACAAATGCTATGCCCAAATAAAAGATTTAAATGATAGAATAACCAGACTGACTTATGAGATTGAAGATGAGAAAAGAAAAAGGAAGTTGCTGGAGGATAGATATGAGCAGCAGAAGAATGACTATGATCAACTACAGAAAACAAGACAAAACGAGAAAGACAGCCTGGGTTGGCAAAAGTTAGAGTCTGAGAAGGTCATCAAGGAGAAGGAGTACGAGATAGAAAGATTAAGGGTTCTTCTTCAGGACGAAGGCACACGGAAGAGGGAATATGAAAATGAGCTGGCTAAGGTAAGAAACCAGTTTAGCGAGGAGATGAGTAATTTAAAGAACAAGTATGAAACTGAAATTAATATTAAGAAGACCACAATCCAGCAGATAGCTGCACAGAAAGATGATGATGCAAAAGGTCTCAGAGCCCAGGTTGACAGACTGACAAGAGAAAACAGAGACCTTAAGGATGAGATCGTGAGGCTCAATGATGCCATTCTGCAAACAACAGACCAGCGGAGGAGGGCAGAGGAGGATGCCCTTCAGCAAAAGGCTTGCAGTTCTGAGGTGTCGCAGCAAAAGCATCAGTTGGAGCTGGAGCTAAAACAGATCATTCAGCTTCGTGGTGAAGACAACTCGAGGTACAAGCAGGCTCTTGAAGAGGCTGCCTCAACTATCCAGGATAAAACTAAGGAGCTAGAAAGAGTAAAGATTCAGCTTCAGGAAGAGGCTAAAAGCCGGTGGGAACTTGAAAATGAATTGGCTAAGGTAAGGAACAGTTATGATGAGGAAATTATTAGTTTAAAGAACAAATATGAAACTGAGATTAATATCACAAAGACCACAATTCACCAGGTCACAATGCAAAAGGAAGAGGACACAAATAATTATAGAACTCAGCTTGATAATGCTATGAGAGAAAATAGGAATTTATGTGAGGAAATTAGGAGACTGAAGAACACAATAAGTCAGACAACAGATAATCTACGCAAAGTAGAGGAAAATGCTCAGCAGCAGAAGGCAGCTGGCTCTGAGCTTTCTCAGAAAAAACAGCAGCTGGAGATCGAACTAAAACAAGTTATTCAGAGACACTCTGATGAAAACATGCGATACAAACAGTCCCTTGATGATGCTTCTAAGACCATTAAGGAAAGGAACAAAGAGATTGAAAGGCTGAGAAAGTTGTTGGATGTGGAAACAAGTCAAAGAAAAGAACTAGAGGATGAGAACAGTCAGTTAAAGAGAGTTCAGTTTGACCTGCAGAAAGCAAACACCAGTGCAACTGAGACAATCAACAAGCTAAGGATCCAAGAGCAGGAACTGGCCAGACTGAAAATTGACTATGAGAGAGTTTCACAGGAGAAAAAAGGAAGAGATCAAGAAAGTGCAAAGTTCCAAAGCACTGTAAAGGACTTGCAGATCCAGAAACATAAGCTGGAGGAAGACATTTGCAGGCAAAATAAAAATTTAATGGAGGAGACATCCAGGAGGAAAAAACTGGAAGAGGAAATAGAAAACATGAGGAGGTCCCTGAGAGAGCAATCAGTTAAAATCACTAATCTTACGCAGCAGATAGAGGAAGTGTCTATTGTAAAGAAAAGAAATGAAGATGATCTTAGACACCAAAGAGAAGTGTTAGATGGTCACGTGAGAGAGAAACAGAGATACATGGAGGAGATAAGAAAATACACATCTGATATTGAGACTTTACGCCGTCAGTTGGTGCAAGAACAAGAGCAATTGAAACAGGCTCACCTGCGATACGAGCACTTACAGAAAACTTCTGAGGAGAAAAGCAAAAACTTGAATGAGTGCAAAATAGAAATTGAAAGGCTTCAGTCTCTCACCGAAAATCTAACCAAGGAACACTTGTTACTAGAGGAAGAACTGCGAAATGTTAGATTGGAATATGATAACCTCAGAATGGTCAGAAGTGAAGTTGATGAGAAAAATACTACTATTGCTGAACTAAAGAATCAGCTCCAGACGAGCAGCAAGCAAACCCTGGAACTTCAGGGGTTGATTAATGATTTACAGAAAGAAAGGGAAAAATTGAGACAGGAAATTGAAAAATTCCAAAAGCAGGCTCTGGAGGTATTCACACATATTTTGATCCCGACTTTACTGTCTCTCAGATTAATTAATTGCAATGTCCATTTAAATCAACTTAATTCACACCTTGTTATTTTAAGTTCACTGTGCTTGTGACTAATACGCCTTTATGACCTCTCCCCTTGTTCATTTGAAGCCATAGGGCGACTTTTGGCCACTTCCGCAGTCCCTTTACACCCTGGGATCTGTGCTAGGGAGCCATAACCTGTCTAAGTCATTAAGCTGAGCCTTGCCCTCAGGGTCTGCACCAGTCTCCACCACACCGTCCTAGGGGTAAAGGAGAGTATGTGGTAATGTGGTGTACAGTATGTGGCATACCACTGTGCTTCAGCTGTGCCCTACCAGCTGCGAGCTTCTCAGGACTGTTCCACCAGGATGGCTTACAGTAGTCCTTTGAAGCTGATCTGAGTTGCATCATCAACTAAACCAGCTAAAAGGCCCAGAATCAACAAGCTGTCAAGGTGCTGCTTAGCTGGGTAAACAAGTCTTGGCTACATCTAAGGATTAAAGGTGACATTTTCAGCAGTATGTAAGAGACTTAAAGCCTAAATTTAATTGACGTGATGGGATTTACCATCCTAAATCACTTGCAGATTTTACTATCTGCCCTTATTTCCTCAACTTGAATCTTAGGCAATAGCCCAGAAAAGTAAAAGAAATTTTTTTTGTCTTTCTTCTGCCTAGTTTCTTGTCCGAAGAGCTTTTTCTGTACATACAAGTGAGCATTTATGAAAACATTTCCTTTTCCCTCCACCTTGTACAATTCTTTTTATTTTTCGTTCCAATTCTCAGATACTCTTTTCTTTATTCAGTTTTTCTTTTCTTGATTTTAAAATCTTAATGCTGATTAAAAAATAACAGTAACATTTAACATAATTTGATATCAGTACACATATATATACATATCTATATACATGCATGTATTGCAAATATTTAAACTCATATGCAATTTAACATGGATGGCACACTTATTTATGTGTGTTCATGTGTATGTAACAGAATCACAGAATCACGGAATGCTTAAGGTTGGAAGGGACCTCTAGAGATCATCTAGTCCAACCCACCTGCTCCAGCAGGGACACCTAACATATATGGAAACATGAAATGAATTAAAAACCTAAAGCAATATAGGTGAAATCTTTTGAGTATCATGTGAAACTAATAGAAAAGGAGAAGAATGAGTTATGTATGTACTTTTTACACATTTATGACCTGTCCTTAACTGACCTAAATTGGCCCAAATCAGTAGGACTATGGCAGTGTGCATCTCCAGGCATTGGATTTTAATGAATCGTGAATGTTTTATGCAGGTGTACAATAAGAAGTATTAAAAAGTTGTCACTGAGTAAATCATCAGCAAATCAAGATTATGGGTAAGAGTATGCAATCTGCGTGGTACTAGGGATACTTTCAGCGAAGGGACATTACAGAAACAGTAATGCCTAGGATGTCTTTCACTGTCATTTTACTGTGTTAAATAACAGGCTAAAGAGCAATGTAAGTGGAGAGTGTGACTGTATTTAAAGTGGAGAGTATAACTCTAACTGTTCTCTCTTGGTTTATTTCTTCTTTTAAATTTTAGGCGTCCAATAGGATTCAAGAATCCAAAAATCAATATAGTCACATTATGCAAGAGAGAGAGACCTTGCTGATAAAAATGAGTGCTTTGGAGCAAGACAAGGCAAGGCTGCAGAGATTAGAAGAGGAACTGAACCGTTTGAAAGTTACCCTGGAATCAGAGTGTCGTTTGAAGCAACGTTTGGAAAGTGAGAAACAGCAAATCCTGAATGACCTCAATCAGTGGAAGAGTCAACACTCCCGAACAGAGGAATCCATTAGAAAGATTCAGTGTGAGAGGGAAAAGAGTGAGAGGGAGAAGAGTGCGCTGAGGAGTGAGATTGAAAGGCTGCAGATGGAGATTAAAAGGATTGAGGAGAGATACAGGTGCAGACTGGAAGAGACTGCTGTCAAGAGCCAGTCAGAGTTGGAGTCTGAGCGTCTCAGGCTACAGAGAGAGATTGAGAAACTCAAGCAGCGCCCATATGGGTCCCACCGGTCTACGCAGACTGAAGAAGACTTTTGTATTGATGCCTCCAAGTTGCTGTTCAGTGGGCTTCGGAAGAAGATTACTGCAATGCAGCTGTACGAGTGCCAGCTGATAGACAAACTTACGCTGGATAAACTGCTGAAGGGGCAGAGGTCGGTGGAAGAAGTTGCTGCTGACATTGAACCCTATCTCAAAGGAGCAGGTGCTATTGCAGGGGTGTCTCTCTCACCCAGACAGAAGTACTCATTCGTTGAAGCCAAACGGAATCAGCTTATTACACCAGAAAATGCAGTCCTCCTTTTAGAAGCCCAGGCAGCAACAGGAGGTGTGATAGATCCACACCGAAATGAGATATTAACAGTCGATAGTGCTATTGCCAGAGATCTCATTGACTTTGATGACAGAGAACAAATTTATACAGCAGAAAAGGCTATAACAGGATTCAAAGACCCCTTCTCGGGAAAAACTGTCCCAGTGTCTGAAGCCATCAAGAAAAACCTGGTTGACAGAGAAACTGGGATTCGCTTACTTGAAGCTCAGCTGGCTGTAGGAGGGATTGTTGATCCTGTCAACAGTGTTTTCCTTCCCAAGGACATAGCTTTATCCCGTGGGTTGATTGACAAAGACCTGTATAGGATCCTGAGCAACTGCCAAAGTTCTACAAAGAACTTCATTGATCCCACTACCAAAAAGGCTGTCACTTACATACAGCTGAAAGAAAAATGCAGGATTGAGCCACACACTGGTTTGCTCCTCCTCCCAGTGCAGAAGAGAAGTATGTCATTCCAGGGGATCAGGCAGCCTGTCTCAGCTGATGCACTCTTTGAAGCTGGAATTATTAAGGAATCAACAAGGAATGACTTGGAAAGAGGTGCAATTACAGTGGAAGAAGTGAGTGAAAGAATTATTGATTTCCTTCAGGGCTCCAGCTGTATTGCTGGTATCTACAATGAAGCTACTAAAGAGAAGCTTGGCATTTACCAGGCAATGAAGATAGGTTTGGTTAGGCCAGGGACAGCCCTTGAACTCCTGGAAGCCCAGGCAGCCACAGGGTTCATAGTGGATCCCGTCAGCAATGCGAGGTTGCCTGTTGAAGAAGCTTACAAAAGAGGCCTTGTTGGAATTGAATTTAAAGAGAAGCTTCTCTCTGCTGAAAGAGCTGTCACTGGGTACAAAGACCCAGAAACTGGGAACATCATTTCTCTGTTTCAAGCAATGAATAAAGAGCTCATTGAGAGAGGCCATGGCATTCGTTTGCTAGAGGCCCAAATTGCTACTGGAGGAATCATTGACCCCAAGGAAAGCTACCGCTTGCCAGTAGAGACAGCCTACAAGCGTGGCTACTTCAACGAGGAGCTCAACCAAATTCTCAGTGATCCAAGCGACGACACCAAAGGGTTTTTTGATCCCAATACAGAGGAGAACTTAACCTACTTGCAACTGAAAGATAGGTGCATAAAGGATGAAGCAACAGGGCTCTGCCTCCTACCCCTTAGAGAAAAGAAGAAGGTGGTGCACACTTCACAGAAGAACACCCTAAGGAAACGCCGGGTTGTCATTGTGGATCCGGAAACAAACAGGGAGATGTCAGTGCAGGAGGCATACAGCAAAGGCCTCATAGATTATGATACCTATACAGAACTAGCTGAACAGGAATGTGAGTGGGAAGAAATAACTATTACAGGATCAGATGGCAGCAGTAGAGTAGTTCTTGTCGACAGAAAAACAGGTAGCCAGTATGACATACAAGATGCTATCGATAAAGGTCTGGTTGAGAGGAAGTTTTTTGACCAGTACCGTTCTGGCAGTCTAAGTCTTACACAGTTTGCAGACATGATTTCCTGCCGCAATGGCACCGATGAAGTGTTTCGGCATGAGTCGGTAACTCGGTCGCCCACGGTGCTGAGTGTCAGGAGTTCCTCCTCGCTGATACGGAGTGGTTCTTTCTCAGAGACCCCGGAGGAGTGCAGTCCTATTGCAGCCATATTTGACACAGAAAACTTGGAGAAAATCTCAATTTCCGAAGCTATTCAACGGGGCATTGTGGATAGCATCACCGGGCAACGGTTGCTTGAAGCCCAGGCTTGCACAGGGGGTATAATATGCCCTACGACAGGCCAGAGGCTTTCGCTTCAGGAAGCTGTCAGTCAGGGCATCATCGATCAGGATATGGCCACACGGCTCAAACCAGCCCAGAAGGCCTACCTAGGATTTGAAGGCATAAAGGGTGGACGCAAGAGAATGTCAGCAGCTGAAGCGGTGAAAGAAAAATGGCTGCCTTATGAGGCTGGGCAGCGGTTCCTTGAGTTCCAGTACCTCACTGGAGGCCTTGTGGACCCAGAAGTGCGTGGAAGAATAAGCACTGAAGAAGCCATTAGGAATGGATTGATTGACGGCCGAGCTGCTCAGAAATTGCAAGACACCAGCAGCTATCCCAAAATTCTGACCTGCCCCAAGACCAAGCTGAAAATATCCTACAAAGATGCAATGAATCGGTCAATGGTGGAGGATATCACTGGGCTCAAACTCTTGGAAGCAGCCTCTGTTTCGTCTAAAGGCATATCCAGCCCCTATAATGTCTCCTCAGCACCCGGTTCGCGTTCTGGCTCTCGCTCTGGCTCACGTTCAGGCTCACGCAGTGGATCTAGAAGAGGAAGTTTTGATGCATCAGCAACATCTTCATATTCTTACTCATACTCGACCTTCAGCAGTGGGTCTATTGGGCGCTAGTAATAAGCAAGGGAATGCATCTGCATTTGGTATCATTTGGGTTAGTCTGTATCCCTTTTCCTAAGACAACAACAAAACAACCCAAAGCAAGACCCAAACCAACCTTGTTTGTGGTCCTGTTTTTATTTACTCATGCAAAGTCACTTTACTGGGAAAAAAAAAAAATGTATGGCCAAAACAAATCTCTTTTGGGTGTGTTTAACTTCTGTTAAAAAAAAAAAAAGTTGTAAAATGCTTGAATCCAAATTTGTGTGCTAAAGATTATTTGACACAAAGGATCTTATTTGAGAATTTTAAGTTGCCCTTTTAGTATTTGGATTTTTTAGTTGGTGGTCTTCTGTATATTTTAAACATTCTGCCATTTGCCTTCTGTTATCTGTAACTGTCAACCCATAAGGTGATATCTGAAGTTTGAAAGTCTTGCAGTAGTTATTTTTTTCCATCTAGGCCTTTTCAGTATGTTACTAAGAAGAAAAAACAATGTGGACAGAAAACATATTTTCTACTGGTTTGGAATCTATAATGTATCGTGAAAGGGTCTGTCTTCTTCCAGAGATACTCTGCTTTTCTATGTTTGGCTATCCATTTTCTTAAGTATAGCTTGATGGATATTATTAGCTGGGCTTTTGTTTTACTACTACTACATGTATTTTCTACTATTTTGCTTAATTTCCATGTAACAAAACAAAAAACTAACTGCACCAAGTTGGCTATTCTGGGCAATAAACTTTTAAAGTTTTGAAATATTTGTTATGTGCTTATTAAATTGACTATGGACACTCTTGGACCTGAGTGTTAGAGAAAGAACAATTATGTTAAAGTAGTACCTACTAGTTTTGTCATAAAAAGCATTATATAAGCCCACTGCTTTTCATGGTCCAACATGTTTATGAATATGGACACTCAGTTCTGCATTTTCTATAGAAACACAAAGAGCATCCATTCATTAAACTTTAGAAGCAGAAAGCCACTTTGCAGAGTTGCTTGCAGCTGTGACAGTGACCAGAAGCACATTTCTTCTGCTCGTGATCCAGCCTGTGGTCTCTGCACTTACAGGAGACTGAGTCAGATTCTTCCTTACATGTTAATTTAACTTTGATCAGCTGAGCAGAACTGAGACATCATGCCTGGGCTTGGCCGGAGTGATGAGAGAGGAGGATCTTTCAAAAGCCACTCATGTTTCGCAGTGTCCATCTTCCTTGGTGGCTGCATAGGCAGTGGTGAGCCTGCTGGCCCCTTTTGTCTGGACCAGTACAGACCAGTACTTGGTGGCCACAGGATTACAGGATACAAGCATGGTCTGAAGCCGCTTCAGCCCCCATGAACGTTCCTCAGGCAGAGCAAAAGGTGCTTTGTAGAGAGGGAGGGAGACTCCCCTTCTCTCCCCTTCACGGCACAGTGCAGATACGGCTGGTAGGAATTGTGCTACTAGCAGTGTGGTGGCTTACAAGAATTAGTCTGGTTAGGGGTATCTGCAGGGTCAGAGCTTCAATGAAAAGCTAATAGGACCATTTCCGTACCCAAAATAAATTATTCCTGTAAGTACTTGAAAGTGTTGCCAGAGGCACATACCTGCTTTTAGCCATATGCCAGGTAAGAACTCCACCTGTCTTGAATTTTATCATTAGCTACAGGTAAAAGAAGCTAATAGACACAAATGTTAAGCACTGTTCCCATGCTGTCTAATTCCAGCAGCTGAACTGCAACTTCTAAACTACAGCTTGAGAGCTTCCTACAGCTGTAGTTGATTAGCTGTACTGCAGGAAGATCCAGTTTCTGAATAGCTTTTTGACTGCTAGGGAGAAGCAGCTATGTAAAAATTACTACTTATTTATGAGCTGTTTCAGTAGTGTTAAGTGGCTGCTAAGTTCATTATTGAATAAAATTCTGCTATTGGGTTCAATCTTAAAGTTTGAATAGACAGGGGACACCTCATGCTCATTGTGGCACACCTGTGTCCCTGCTGTGCATGGGGTATGGGGTAACTGTCCCCCCAGTTAGCATGAGGTATCCCTGGTGTCTGTGGGCTGTTCAAAGCTCCATCTCCACATGTTACCTCGTACTGCAGGATCAATTGGCACATGTTGTTTTCTCAAAGAATTAATGGTGACACTGCTTTCTGCATGCACACTCCTGCAGCAGGCAGTTGTATGGCAAGAGCCTCCAGAGTGGCCTGAAAGGGCCAGAAGTTGTTGAGCAGAAGGGTTGCCCAAGACCTGAAGGACAGGTGAAGGAGGCTGTTGATAACTCAGGCATGCTAAAGAGAGAAACAGAAGTTTTTCTCTGTAATAAAACAAAGCTGAGGAAGAGACTAAGTGAGAACCTCTTTCCTGGAGCTGGAGCTAAAGCAACTGCAACCTAGTGCAGTGCTGAGCAAGCACAGGCACAGCAGGTAAAGGTACCCGCTGGGGAGGGTGCTGAGGTGCTGAGGGAGGCAGGTGTGAGTCCCATGCTCCTAGGCTAGGAGAGCAGTACCTGGGATTTGAAGAGTTTGTAGGGTGGTCTGGTGGGGCTTGGAGGTGAGCACCCTACCCCTGCTTGGGATGGGATGTTCATAGACTGTGGAGCTCTTTTGTAAGAAATGTGAGAAGAACTTTATCTTTGTAAGAAAAAGACAACTCTGAACAATATCTACCTTTGAAAGGATAATTCCTTTGGTATTGGAAACTTGAAGTAAAATTGATCTAGTTGGTGCCTGTCAGCACTTCCGTCTGCAGGAGGAGTGCTGGCTTAAGTATGTCTCTGAGCAGCCCTGTGGTTTGGAAAAAACCCTCTGCATTTGTTGTCCCCTGCTTCCTCCTGTGCTTTGAGCAGGTCACACTGACCCTATTCAATGGCAAACTGTGAAAAAGCCCTTCACATGCGGAGCTTCTATGGCTGGATAAGGCCAACTCCTTAAAAATTTGTCTTTACTCTGAAAGAAGTTCCAACATATTTCTAAGAGTTTCTTCTTTGAGGTAATTGTTTTAGCGTTGAGAATTTGGCCCTCTGCTTGAGCCAGTGGCCGGGAAAGCACTGCTACTCTGGATCCAAAGTATGTAGAGCACCATATGGCTTGCACACCAGTGCTCAAGCCAGGGTTTTGTGGCTCAAGTGCACAGTTTGGAGAAAATCAGTAATGCTAGCAAATGGTGAGGAATAAGGGGTTATAGGAATCAATGGAGTGAAGCAACGGAGGATTGCATCCCGTCTTCCCATTGAAATGAGAGGCATGCAGCAGGTACTAACTGAGCTGTCTCCAGAGGAGTGTGGAGAAGAGTTATGAAGCAGCCAGGCAATGTGAGCCAGTGTGGGGAGTTAGGAGTCCTGCCTCTGTCCCTTGTTTTTGATCCCAGAGTTGCACAGCAGCTCGAGAAAAGCCCATAGGAAGCAACAGAACTCTTGCATCCTCTTTGTTTCTGGCCTTTCTGCAGAGGCTACTAAGCAAAGGCATGGATTAGTGCCAAATCTAAGGCAGACCTGTGATATGCCCATCACCCTGTGGGGAAAACTGGATTTTGATTAAACCAACTGTTCTGAAAGACCCCTCAAGCATCCCTGGTGCCCAGTGTTCCCCAGTTCCAGTTGAGCTTGAATGAGGCAAGCCATGACCATCATTCACACAGTAAGAGCCAGGTTGCTTTTGCAGTGTGTTTCTTAGGGACTGAGTTACAAGTGCACCATCCTACAGATCTAAGCAACACAGGCTTAAGAAACACAGTTAAGAAATGGCAACCCTAAGAAAAGCAACCTGAGCTCCCAAGAAGTTCTGCGAAATAGCACTATGAAGGAGGAGATAAGACGAGACATACTTCTGGTCCAGGTGGTCCTGCAGGTTCGGGGGCTGCCTCTTCTGTCTCTTCAGTGGGGTCAGGGAAACTTCTGGGTCCAGGTATTGCAGGAATGCCTCTTCCACCCTTTGGACCAGCTGCCCCGGGGGGGCTGCCTCCTCCTTTCTGTCAGGGGACGTTTGAAGGGAAAAACAGCAATGAAAATGAGAATAAAGACCCCTTCTTGCTTTTATTACTTGTCCACCTTCCCTGTCCACCTCCTTGTCTGCACATACCTGTGATAAATGTCAGCTCCAAGATTTCTGGACAAATGAGTTTTATATCTCAGTGTCATTATTTGCTCTAAATTTTCTCTGCTGATGCTTGCATAATGCAGTTAAGGAAAGCTGGATGGCAGATGAGAGAGCTGGTCAGCTTTGTTTGTTGTACAGTGACTTATTTGGGGAGAGATTTTGCTACAGAGATATGTCCTCATGATTCTCTATGGGTTCAAGCTATGTGGCCTCTCTAACTCCCGAGGGCCAGATTTTCTCAGGCAGGGGATGCATCTCAGGCATATAGATATACTTACCCAGAACTTAATAGAATGTCAGGCTTTTGCCTGCTTTGAGTGCCTGCTTTGACTGTCTAACCAGAGCCACTGCTCCCCCCACCCAGCAAGTTTTGATTACGGGATCAAACACTCACAACACCTTGTGCTTTCAGAATACTTCCTCATTCAAAAGTAATCATATATATGCACAGATCAAGACAGTTTGAGAGGAACTGGGTTAGAGGAACAAGTCTCTGGCTAGAACAACGACGGACTGTGGGTCTCCAAAACACTATTTTGCCTTTTGTCCTCACCTGAGATCGAGGGATTTCCTTGCCCTCCTTCTTGGTCCCTGGGGGCTTACCCTTGTTACTGTACCAACAGACCTTGGGATATTGATTTACTTTTGACTCAGTGGAAACAAATGTTTTCCCTTGAAAATGCTAAGCTAGACAAGAGTTGTAGTTGTTACAGGCTGGGGGTTGTTGCATGCAAAGCTGTGCAATGCCCCCCTAGTAAGGGAGGCATGGCCAGCATATGCAGAGCCAGAGACTCCATGCTTTTTCTCATGCTATCTGTAGCTAAGACTGAACGCACAACGGTACTGGGAATTCTGGATGGGACAAAAATATACATGAGCTCCTACACCCTGCTTACTGGATGTGTGTTCATCCCTGGCTAAAAGCTTTCCATAGCAATAGGGAATAGGGCTGGAAATGGTATTTTTCTCCCCAGGCTTTTGTCCTGTTGCAATGGGCATCATGATTAAAAAAAAAAAATCATTGTCCATTGTCAAAAAAAAAACCCTTGTCCTTTGTCTCCTCTGTACCTGTCATCAGCCTGTCACAGAGCAATCAGAAATAGTAAAAACTGGGTTTACAAGGATCAGAAATTACCAGTTACTTGGACTTCAAAGACCACAGGCTCCACCTTTGATCCAGCATCCCCTTGTCTCCTTTTCTTACAGTATCACCCTGTAAAAGAGGGAGTCCAGCTCAATGATCTTGCCCATTCTCTTCATATAGAATTTTATTGCCTGGATCAGAAGGAACAGAAAATATGAGCCTTCAAGCCCAGCTGTGTGTGAGTGTTACCAGTGCTGCATTAGGAGGAGTCCTGGGGAAGAATCTGATACTGCACTGGAAGACGTTTTTCTAGTGGTTTCCATACGAAGGGAGGCTGGGTATCATTCCTCCCATGGGCCTTACTGATCTGCTCTGTGGTCTACGGGAGGTCACCAAAACACAGTGACATTTTCCTTGTCCCTAAAACAGGAACCAATTTTATAGAAGGATGTATGAAATAAACCTCCAGGGAGCACCACCCTCATCTTCCTGCAAAGAGGCTTGAAAATTCTGGGATCATTCATTTCTGGGAAAGGACACTTAACAGTAGTAAACTTTAATCCAATTTTGCTACATACAACTAAGGTTAATCTTGGAGTTTTAACTTGTCACAGCATATGGAAACTTGTTTTTAGTTCAGGAAAAAAAACCTAAAAACTGTATTTCTAGCTCATTTTTACAACAGGTCTGAGTGGCAGGAAAAGAGAAGCTTAGAATGCAGCAGGAATATCCAAGAATATTATTGGATTATGTATGTGGGAATGTGGGAAGTCTCTCAGTGAGAAAGAGAGAGAGAGAGAGAAAGAAAAAAGAAAGAAAAAGAGAAAGAAAGGCTTTAGAAATCATCTGGTGTTCTTTAGCTACTGTTAAAATTTTGGCCAAGTTTTTAGCTGTAAATTCATGTGTACTGATGGAAGGCAAAGCCCTGGCAGACACTGTCTTTTCCTATTGTGTGAGTCTTTTTTTTTCCTTTTTTTTCTTTCTTTTTTTTTTTTTCCTGTCCCCTGTGTCCCTATAACTGTGAGTGCTAAAACTGTGATTTCATGCACTAACCCCAGTGTTACTACTTTTGGTTGCATGGATCATGTCAGGGACCCTAGCGACTGAAAACTGGCTTCATAACCATCCTAAAATAAACCTTACTTGCATCTTTTCCTGGACTGCCTTCCATTCCTCGGATTTCCACATACCTTCCATCTCCCTAGAAAAAAACAAAGCACTAGATAAGTATTTCTTGGCTGTTAAAAAGGCATTTTGTGGACAGAATTGGGGAACAGGAACTGCTTGAAAACTGAAGGTTTACACCCCATGTTCCATCTGCATGCTTTTGGGTAGCCATCTTCAGACAAAAGAGCTTAACTTTGATTTTATACCCTTTAGAAAGGTAAAGAACTGTCTCTTCAGGTTTTCAGCTCACTGCGGAGAGGAGAGGAGAGAAGTTTTGAAATTTTTTTAAAAAGTTCTATTTGTTGTTGCAGAAATTTCTGCCACCATTGCCAGAAATGTGATGTAGGGTTAAACTCAAACCAGACATTGTTTCATATCTTAGCCCCATCATTTCCAGTCTCTCCTACAATTCCTGGATATCCCTAGGTAAAAGTAAAATTAAAGGACTGGTGCTATAATTAAGTTGCCTGAAGCCATCCTTGAATGGTATATACAGTGTATAACATGGTATAACATCAAAAAGGCAGAGATTCTTTGAATGCCAAGCATTAGAATATCGCCTTTGTCAAATCATTATCTTATCAGTCTTAGATCTCAGAATGGTTATTCTGCAAAGAGTGTGTCCTTTGTAGTCTGTTCCAGTGCAAGTCCATCAGCTAAAGCTATAATGTAGTTTGATAGATGCATCAAATTTATGAGACTCTTCCACAGCTCCTTGCAGGATTAGAACATAAAAACTGGATGACAGAAAAGAGTACACCTAGGGATGTGTCCTCAGGCCATTACATTAAGAGGAATAACATTTTGAAACTATCTAAGCTATACATTTACTCAGACTTGTTACTTCTATCCAAGATATGGCAGGAAAAAAATGATTGTGATAGTTCTCCATTTACAGCTGAACAAGAGTCTTGATACTGTTACCTGTGACTCTGAGGTACAATCCTGGAGAAAAGGATCTGAAGAATAAAATCTCAGGCCTTCACTTTGTTATTAATACCTTATCAAGAATGTATTTAAAACAAACAGGCAAACAAATCAGAGAACAAATGGGAGAGACAACAATACAAACATAGGCATAAGTCATTTTTATAGGAAAGAAGATATGCTGCTATTTGAGATATAAAATTTGTTATGAATAAGGACATCAAAATTTATCACAATTAAATGCCCATTTGGAGTGAAATGTTGCTTTTGACAATACTCACTTTGCTGGATCTGAGTTTCTTATGAACAAAGCAACAAGATCAAGTTGCAGAAATACAAATTGCAATTAGGATGGCATTCCACACCTTCTCCCCTTGGCAGATGAACAACCACCTTCCCCATTCCTATCGACGTCATACTGGAATGCAACAACAGCTATTACTTTTGACATTAAAGTTAGTAGGATACAAGCAATGATCCTCACCCAACTGCTTCTAGCAAACATGTCCTTTGAATGTCAATGTCATTTGAATCCCACTGAGTCTGAGAGAACCTGTCAAATATAAAGAATGAATAGTAATGGTAACTGTTTAGTAGTGACATCACAGGTAAGATAGAGTAATTTTCAAGCTGACATTATGGTATCATAATTAGTCATGAAATATGAGTAATTTTCACAGCTGTGATGAACACAGCTGTGTAAAAGGTAATTGTGCAACACTTGGTGCCCATTGGTTATACTGGTCTGCCATAGCTCATATGTTCTACATGCTTATATGATTGGTGAATTCTATGTATGTGAATATTATGTATATAAATACTATGTTAGTCTTAAAGCAGTTGTTGTGGAGAAATTAAATAAGAAAAGAAAACATCTATTTTAAACCTTAACGATCTTCTTGAATTTCACTGCAAGGCAATGTCTGCGTTAGCAGTTGTGAATGTTCAGTGTTCAGTCAAAGTACCAGACTTTCCTTCTTAGTACCAACAACTAGGTATTATAATTGGTTAAAATCTGTTTGCTAAACACAGAAGAAATTTAGGATGAAAAGCTGTCCAGATAAACATCAGTGTAAATGTTAGAGTGGCTGGGAATGTGAGTGCAAAAATCAGTGATTTCTTTTTTTTTTTTTTAAACTCAACACTTACTGGAGTTAGTCTGAGTCCAAATGTGAGATGCTGTCTTTTATCATGGAAAAAAAGTTAGAGCATAATGAATAGAAACACACTTACACATCAGCTGCTTAAAAATGAAATAAGTATTATTTGCTATTCTTATGTGTTACTAAATAGTTATAATCTCTACAATAACTAGATGCTCCCCCTGTCCCTCTTTCATCCCTTGGATGAAGGGGAAAAAACCTTTCTGGTGACCAAGGCATGGTTGTGAGGAAAAACTGAGCAGTCTTTACTTCCACTGATTTCACTCAAACATAAACATGCTTCAGGCACACTGTGTGAGTCTCATATAGAAGAATGGTCTCATGGTCAGTAATCTTCATTTTAATGGCTTGGGACACCAAATATCAGAATCTTTTGATGGGTCACTGTAATGTGATAATGCACTGTATGTCACAGAGAGTGAGGTCAAGACCTTAGGGCAGAGCTGTTTATGGGTGTTGTGTGAATAGGTTTCAAGCTACTAATATTTTACTGCCTTTGATTTGTATGCACCTTCCCCAACCCAGTGCACATCATTGTTGATAGATGCTAACATGCCTGTAAATAATTGCTTGCTATTAAGCTACCGTGAAGAAGGGAAAATCTTAAAGACTAGAATAGATGTCTCTCCTCCAAAATTTAGACTTGCAATGACCCTAGAGCTGAAACTTGCACACAAATTCCAATGCTAGCACAAATCAGAGTTACTACACTTATTTATTATCTTAGTCAAATTAAGGGGAATAAGAAGTACTTTGATTTGCTGCCATAAGGAGAGAGGCTGTGCTTCCTGAAGATCAGGGATGAAGTTCTGTCTCCACTCAAAGAACAGGGATCTGACTACTGATCCCAGTAGGACCGGTTTTTCTGCCTTAGTCTTTTAATACTTTGAATCAAACTTTCCTTTTTAAGCAAATGGGTAATATTACATTTTTGAAAATTCCTAATGCTTCATCATCTGTTACAAGCTTGCTTTACATTAATCAGTAATTGTCTGTCCTCCTTAAGTGTGTACAGGAAAATTGACTTAACTTGGGTCTCTAAGATCACTGCTGCAATCTGCTAGGGTCTCCATGTATCCCAAGCCAGTGCACTTGAGGGGAAGGGAAGAAACAGGCAACAAGAAATACCAATTAATATAGTATAGCTGAGCTAAACTTGGCACATACAAACAGTAATTGATATAGGGTACCCTTTCCCCACGTGTTCCAAGCAGGAGAAAATATGTGTTTCTAATTTCCTTATTTACTGATCACCTCCTTCTCTTCCTATAAGGATGAAAAGAGATGAAGGGAAGAACAACAGCAAAAATTAGGCAAATATATTTAATTAAAATCTCAGGAAAAGAAACCACAGGGTTGTATTATTTGCAGTCAGTGAGCTCATCACTCCAGGAACTTCACAGCAGGAACTTCACTCCACTGCTGCCTTGTTTTGATCTATATAAAGTTCAAGCTGTTGCACATCAACCTTCAGGGTAAATAAACAGAGATACAGGTTCTAGAATTCCAGCTCCAGTTTATTTGCTCGCCTGTTCAGATACCACTGCCAGTATGTCTGAGCTCTTACCAAACGTAGGACCAAGTGTAACAATTCATTCTCAGTTTGTAGGAGGAAGCACTTGGTAGGTTTTTGGATTTGTCTCTGCATGGGACAAAGCGGTTTTCTGCTGCTGTGATGCTTGCATCTGAAGAGCTTGTTGCAGGAATGTTAATCCTCAAGGCAATATATTTTGCAATTAGCTTGGAGAGTGTTAAGGTCTGAAGCGATGTCAGGAGGGAGATGGTTTCTAGAATTTCATTGCCACTAAAGTCCTGTATTTAGCTTCTTGGGATTTGGAGGGCGCTGTAGTTTTCCAGTGGTGGCAGGTCAGGGCCATGGAGGGACAGCAAATGCCTTGAGGGTTGTTTTGATTCTCACAGATTATTTTGGCTATGGAACAGAGACTTGTTCTGTACTCTGTTTTGGAGGAACCAAAGAAGAGCACAGAGTACTCTGCTTTTTTTGTTAAGTAGAAAGTTGAAAACTTTTGAGCAGACACTGCTAGCTATTGAGGGAAACATCCTCTGCCTCTGAAATAAAACAAACCTTGTTCCTGGGGCCCAAATTCAGATCGATAACTACAGATCTACTTCTAGCAGACTATTTCTGAATTTTCTGCTGATCTCAGTGGAGTTGAATTGATTTACAAAGGGTATGATTTCCCTACACTGGTTTTAATGAATACTTTGGGAGTCAATTATGCTTGGGTTCACTGCCATAGAAAACAAAGGTGATAACAGAGGCTTGTAGAAGTGTAGTGTAGAAGCCCAAATGTTTACCGGTGTCACTGTGTACCTGATTTCTCCTCTGATTTGCATACTTGGCCATAGCTGATATACCGTCAGGTCACTCCTGGAACAATGTGGGCTCCAAAAACATTGGCTACATTGAGCTGTTGCAATAGATCAGTGACTGAAGTGGAAAAGGAATTTAAAACAAACAAAAAACACATAGCTGGAAGACATTTAACATAGAAGGGAAAACAGGTCACTTATTTGAAAAATCTGGATAGAAAGCTACCTCCAAGACAGCATACAGATTATAAGGTGAAGGTCAATTGGTCTCAGCTGTGAAGAATGACAAAGAGTGAGAAGTGAGGAAACATAAGGCATCAGAATTTTTTTTTTTTTTTTAAAACAACAATTTAACTTTATGTGAAAATAAATGAACCTGATAACATGGAATTTTGAAGCAGAAATACTGTAATTCTTCAGTGTGAAATAAAACTATGTAACAAGCCTAACTATTTTCTTTGGTTAAATTTCCAGTTGGACTTAATTGAATTAAAGATCTAATCTCAAAAAGATAAAGAACGAGCCTAAAATACAATCCAAATAAATAAAACAATCTTTGTCTTATTTATCTATATATACTCTCAGTCCAGGAAAACTCAGATTTGAATGTGTTACTGCATTCACCTGTCACAGTATTCAGTATGGTATTGATGAAAAAATTAAGAATAAGTATGCACACACCAGCTCCTTGAAGACTTGGTTGTAGTGTACATTTCAGCAGGAGGTAGGGGACTTCCTGAGATCCCTTCCAATCTCAATTTTTCCCATGTACACTAAGAGCTGTACACTAAGGCAAGACCACAACTTCATAATTTGCAGAGTGAAAGAAGATAAAACAGTTATTCTACAGGGAATCTGTAGAGGGCACATTCTACATGTGTCATCTTCATTAATCTATGTTCCTGTTAGGTAAATAATTCTGTTTCAAACTTAACGCTTTTACTGAAGAGAAGGCTTTTATCTATGCACTGAGATACATATAACATTGCATTTAACAAAATACATTCCATTTTAAACAATTAAAAATATAAAATATAAGAGAAAATAACTTCCATTAAAAGACAGTTTTATGTGCCTCAGTTTGGGGCACATCATGATTATTACTGGCAACTTTTTCTGTCTAGTGGTTTGTTACTGGGCTAATACACCCAGAAATCTTAATGAAAAATTCCTTAAGGATGTTATTTATAAAAGAGTGTAAATCAAGCTAAATTGTTATCATTCATTTCATGGCACTAGAGATAAAATCTTGCAATGATTTAGGAGAGAACACTTGACACAAAAATCTTTCTTACCAGATTTTTTTTTCTAATTTTTAATGTGATTTCAGTGGAAACTAGACTCTCGTGAATGACCAGCTCTTTCTGTAGGTGGTTGGAGGTATGTAGAAGCACATGTTAGTTGTTTCTCCTGGTGTGTGTTACCTGACATTTAATCAACATAACTGAATTTTAGCAGCTCTGATGCCTCCTCATCTTCGTAATGCAATTTCTACATAGTTCCTCATCATCACTGATCTCTATGTTGCTTAACCTGGACATCTGATCCTGCTTTAATCTTAAAAGACTAAAATATTGGGATGGGAGAAAGAAGTTATCACTTTTTGAAGGCACTGATTCAGCATAACAGTTTCTGGTTTAATTTTGAATTAAGACTCTTCAGAACTTGAAGATATGCTTAAAATTAGGTACTTGCTTAAGTATTTTGCTGACCTTGAGCATGAACGAGTACAGATTGAGAGTGTGATGAAAACATCATTAATGATTCAGTGAAATGTTCTTTTTAAACCATAGCAAAACGTAACTTAGATTAATGAATTGTTCCAGTGACAGCTGCATACAATTTTGAAGTCCTCCCATTACCTTGATGTGTTTGAAACTCAGAAGCTCTGCTGCAGTTTTAAGCAGCAGCAACCTGTTTCTGCTTTCTTGCTTCAGGAAGAAAATGGGTTTGAGCTATTAGGACCCTTAAAACTCTAGAGGAAACAAGAATTAACCTGGTGTGTGTGCGTGTGTAAATTACTTCTTTTGTACAATCTCTTATTAAGATTCACAGTAATAAAGTATTGTAATATGTATTGCAACATCTGTCTATAAAATAAGCTATTATAATACATCTGGAGTAGCTACTTATACTGAACAGGCTACCCAAGTTCCTCTCTGTAGTTTTCAGATGTCTCGTACTGTAATAATTTTGAAGGTATAGTTTTTGCCTTGCAAATCATCAAATTATCAGTCTGTCTGGGCATTCTCCCTTGAGACAAGAAAACATTTTCATTTAATTTCCATTTAATTTTAAATGGGATATTCAGTAGATGATTATTCAAATCAAGCTGTGAAGCTCTGCATTTCACATTGATGTGGGAACTCTTGAAATGCAAGTTAAAGAAGCCAGTCTCAGAAGGAATTCTAAAGTGGCTTTTGCAGAAAGTACAGCTATAAATTTTAGTTTGTTTCTTACTTGCACAGAGAGTAAAGGTAAACGGAGAATCAAAATCCTGAGCTGGTGATACTCAGATCATTTCTTAAGCAAACCAGAGAGCATTTTATTGCAGGGAGCATTTTGTTCCACAAATCACACCTTCGCCCACTTAAAGTCCCAGAAGAAACCTGTGGCAACTGGAGCAGTGACTGATGTGTCAAAGCAGTATATGGAGAAGATACGTGTGTTTCTGATTGCCTTTTAATGAAAGAGAAGCCAGAACCATAGTTGCCAATGATACTAATCTTAAACAATACCGCTGTGGTCAGCTGGACTGATTAAAAAACAGCCTGAGTATTCCTAGATGTCAGTCCCAGTGTGACTGCTCATCTGTTGACAATTAAATGCCTATTTCATTTTTTTTATATATATATATCATTGCTAGAGTGTCTAAAAAGTCAAGATTTACTACTTGATCTAGCTTCCACTGGAGCGAAAGCAAGAGTCTTTCTCTCATAGGTGAAAATGATGGCAAGTCCACTTTAATTACAGGAGATTTCAGGACTGTATAGCAATGGCAATGTATTTGCATCCCTTTTTTTTCCCTTCACCACTTTTCTTTTTCTAGCCTGAAGTTAGAAGAACAAACATGTTTGCTCACTTTTTCACATTTAGAATACACAATACTTTTGCCCTTTTCAGCTACACAGTGTTTAATTTACTGTCACACAGTTCTGCAAATGCCATAAACATTAAATTAATGAACAAAGAAAAGCAAGACCAGCTTGCCCATAAGAATGCAGTATCAGTCTAAAATATATAGCCTTAAGTACACTTCAGAAAATCCTTTTTGTAAGATTCTGTTGCCAGGATAAATTATTTTAAAAGATAAGCTACCTTCAAATTCCATTTTTAGAACAATATTTGAAGTCTGATATATAAACAGAATTAGTCAAGAATGATGAAAATGGAGGAGAGATTTTACTCTACCTTTACACTTGAGTTATGGTTACCAGCCTCTAAAAGTACTATGCAGATATGTACCTGTACCACATAGAGCAATAACACTTCTTTTATCACTTACTATTCATAGCTGCATGTCTGTGTAGCTCCTGTTTTCCTTGACTACCCTTTCCCTGGTGAAAAGGTCCTCCAGGGCACGTTTCCATCAGCTTCTTGTCTGGCAAGTGTTGCCTGCTGATTTTTGGACTCTAGCCGTGCCTATAGCTGTTCTCAGAATGGCGAGAAATATCTGTTTCCAAAATGCAGATATATCTGATTTTCTCAGCTTTTCTGCTAGTTGTCTTCTTTTCATCCATCGCTATCTCAATACGATCTGTGATTTAGCTACTACATATGATTTTTGCGTTTTTGTTTTTGTTTCCTATATGAAAGATGTATGAAAAGGCTGTAATCAGAGGAATGATTCCTCTGTGTCCCATTAACGTGTTGAAAGGACAAGCAAAGGATACTTAATATTCCTAGAACAACTTAAAGTCAACCATGCTTAAAATATGAAATATTTTCCTTCCTTTTATGCTGTATTTTGTGGGTATATATACATGTAAGTAAACTTTTTTTTTTTTTTCTGCAGCAAACATTGTTTAAGTAAATATTACTTCACTGGCCATCCTGGTCTATCTTAAAATAAAAGACCTCCTGACTCCACCTGTTCCCTTCACTCCGGCTGCCTCTTCCACTTCATTGCTTTGACCTCTCATTCTCCAACTTTCCTTAAACCCGTTCCTTACATCTTGTATACCAAGCTGAGGTTGTCTTCACAAAAGTCTCTTGTTAACCCTTTTAACAGATGCTTCATCGTTATCATCCAGGATCTTGCCACTACTTTGGGAGTTAGTGATCATCATCTCTCTCTTGTTTCTGTGTTATCTTGCTTTTTTTCCTGCAACTTAAAGTGAACTGCTTTATTATTTGCAGGATCAAGACTATTTTTAAAAACACCTTACCATCTCTCATAATTGTGCAATAGAGGCATTTTAATGCCATAGAACTCTTTATTTTCATACACCCAAACTATTTGAAAAAGGCTAGAATGAGGTCTTTTGATGCAGAGAGATACAATTAAGTGAACTAGTTTGACAAATTTACTTGAAAGGAAAGAGAGTTATCACAAATGGACAGTTGGTGTTGAACTTTAGGATGTAAACTGAAGGACAGGCTACGTTGTACATACCTTGATTTCTAGTTGTCCTGCCATTTGTGGTTAATGCTGCTTTATCAGTATCGAGTATATTTCTTCATCGTATATTTCTTCATCGTTTGTCTTTGCTATCTGTTTATATCTTGCTGTGTGCTATGAAATGATATAAGAGGAAAGAAATTAGTTTGGGAGTTCCACTGTTACGAGCCATCCTATTCAACTGACGCATTGCACTTGTTTTTAACTGGTTTGGCAACATGTTAGAAATGTTTGAAATGAGCCCTCTTAAAACCTGTCATACCAGCATATTTTTTGCACATGTTGGTGTCCAAAATCTTGTCTCTTCTTACCAGATATGTCAGTGTGGCCTGATAAAAGATACCACCTTTGTCTGCAACTTACGTCCTATAGATGTACACATCTTTACAAAGAATGATGCCTGCTGGAAAAAAATTCTACTGGGGAGTTAGGGCTTGACACTCGAAGAGAGGTTGTCAGAGGGGAAGTGGTCAGAGTGGGGCTGCATAGGGCCACCCCAATCTCTGCCCAATGGTCTGGGTGTGTGGGGCACCCACACCAGCTGCACAGGAGCAGTGGGTGAGAGCTGTCTGTGGTGCTGAAGTCACTGCGTGGGTCACCCCTGGTGACAGGGGAGATGCATGGGTGTGCAAGTGGGGCGGAAGCTATGGCTCTCCCCAAAAACACTGAGGAAAGGCGCAACTCCCACCACCCACAAAATAAGGTCACATGCTCATGGACTGTGAAAATGGTGTCTTCATGATTCCTAACAGCATAGTGTATTCTATGTTTAGAGACTGTTGTTAAGAAGCTTTTGTCCTTGACTATTGTCTAGAAGCTTTTGTCCTGGCTTGTTCTTTGTTTACTGGATGATACTTTGTGGTATGCTTTTCTTTTCCTTAGGAATGGATGTAGTAATTCCTTGGTCATCAATGCAAGGAATAAAGAGGGATATCCAGAGAAGAAATGGGATATGCTGGAACATGCAAGCCATATTGCTTAGAGCGTTATGTCCTCCAACAACCTGATGATGTAAACAAAACTTGAACTGAAATAGCCTGTTTCTTAGCAGATGCAAACTGGTTTTGCCAAATTGCCTCTTTGTTTCTTACTCAGGCTCTGATTAGACACTGTGAGTCAGAGCTAATCCCTCTAAGAAGTTAACCTTTCATTTGCAATGCAACAACTTTGTGCACAGAAATATCTTTTGTAAGAGAGATTAATAATGCATTCTAAATAGGATTTCTTTAACAGTGGTTTCTTCAAGTTATGTTCCTGAATAAGCACAATTTTTCAATACTTGAAGCTGAAGCTAAGTTTGGAGCTGGAGACTTGGAGTGGGAGACATTGAGGAAATAATAGCAGGAGTGAGACAGCCTGAATGAAGGACTAGGAATGGGAAACTGGAGCTGCCTGGGCAAAGAAACAAGGAGAGAGAAAGACAATGAGAGAGACTTGGGCTCAGACAGTAAGCTCAGTGCAGGAAGGGCATGAAGATTGGAGCCACTATGAGAAGCTGAAGATGATTTAGTAGGTAAGGATACTAGAGCTAAGCAGAAGGGTTCAAAAATGAGGAAGGACAGGGGCCTCCATGGTATGTTGTCTTCCACTACCTGAAGGGAATTAGCGAAACTCTTTTTTCTTGTAAACTATTGTGTTACAGTTCTTTTCAGGGCTGATTTGAAAAGAAATGAAGCTTTGCTTCAGCAACACTTTTAGCAGATTGGCAGTTTTCTATGTGTTACAGTGAAAGTTGGAACTTTATTAATACCTGAAAGTGTTAATATGGTAAAGTAAGAAAGAACTTTAGTGGCTGGGGGTGGGGGCAGTAGTTAAGAGCGATAGGGCATTCCAGTTCCTATTAAAGAGAAAGAAAGGGAGAAAGAGAGAAAGAAAGGGAGAAAGAGAGGAAGAAAGAGAGAAAGAGAGAGAGGAAGAAAGAGAGAAAGAGAGAAAGAGAGAAAGAGAGAGAGGAAGAAAGAGAGAAAGAGAGAGAGGAAGAGAGAGAGAGAAAGGGAGAAAGAGAGAAAGAGAAAGAGAGAAAGAGAGAGAGGAAGAAAGAGAAAGAGAGAGAGGAAGAGAGAGAGAGAAAGAGAGAAAGAGAGAAAGAGAGAGAGAAGGAAAGAGAGAAAGAGAGAGAGAAGGAAAGAGAAAGAGAGAAAGAAGGAAAGAAAAAGAAAATCAGCATGTCATATCGTACACACTAAAAGGACATTAACTTTCAAGGATTTAAAATTAACAAATTTTATTGTTCAGCCATCTCCATGGCTCTTTGGTGGTAACACTAGGACACATTTTAATTATTCCTATCATTCCTTTTCAACGGGAGTCTTACCTCATTGAGGGAACAAGGTGGATTTTTTTTTCTCCAGAAAAATCAGGGCTGTGTAACAAAGGCATTCTTATCTGCTTTGATGTGTCTCTTTGGCCCCAGATGAGACAGTAGGAAATCAGGTGGAGGGTTGCAAAAAGAAGAAAGATGTCATATATTTAAGGTGTAAATGCCCTCTGAGTTTGTGTGCTTCTGGTAGTCTTGATGCTAGAGTCACTTAAGCTATTTTTTCATGGTTTCTGTGTGCTTAATTTTCTGCAGGATCACCAGTAGAATCCTGCTTGCCTATGTAAGCTTAATGGTAAACATGCAAAAAGTCATGTTGTAGGAACTGCAAGCTAAGCAGTCAAAAGGAATGTTCTTAATCTCTTTGCCTTCTTTCCCACCTGTAAGATCTCTTGTTGTCTCATTTACTGCAAATTTAAATGTGCATTATGAAAATAAATGATTTATGAAGCACTTAGTTATTCAAGTAGAAAAGCTGATGAGCAAGAATTTAAACTGTGAGCAGCAAATAAGACTGAGCCATACACCGAATGACAGCAGATAAAATAAATATCGGTAACAGAATACGTGAATGATCACTTAAAAAAAAAAACAACAACAACAAAAAAAAAAACAAAACAGGAGTAGTGTGGAAAGAATCACCAGCCTGTTATCATGAAATTAAAGACTGACGGAATTTGTGGACATACACATACACAAATGAATTAGTGTTCTGCACATAACTCTATTTCTGGTATTTCCTGACATTGACATGCTTAACTTTGCCACTTAAAAGGGCTCTTTTTAGTTTTTCTTTGTGTGTGTGTGTATGTGGTACATTTTCATAACATTTCCATGAAACCTACCTTCCCTCATATTTTTCTAAATAGATCACCCTGGAAAGCCCTTAAAATGCTTCCCTGTTAACAAAAAGGCCTCAAACCTTGCAGACTAAGCAGACTCTGCCAGTTAATGAGGTTTACACATGCCATCAGAAGTGCTAGCTTAGCGAACAAAGCCTTGCCTGGTTCATGAGTGCAACTGTCTTCTGCCCCTTTCCACAGCTGTCAAGTTCTGAACATGAGACTTTCCCCCAGAGCTTTACATTTCTTGTATCTCTGGAGCAAGCAAGTGCATGGCTCAATATAGGTACTTTCACAGATCATGTACTTTAGCACGGTATTGTGTCACTGACATCAACAGCAGAAAATTTAGCTTTCCCATCAGCAGAAAATCCTTCAAGGCTTGGGATTGTGTAGCTTATAAACAAGCAATCTTTCCACTGCTGGGAAAAGAGAGAGACCCAGAGCTGCTAAACCTCAGCTAACCTTACGCACTGTGTGTCCAAAGATCTAAAAAGTGACAGGACTGAAGGACTGAAAATGTCTGCTGACATATGGATGTCCGATGTTGTAGACAGGAGTAGTCTATATGGGTGCTGAAAGAGAAAATAAAAAAGGAATTTTTCAGTCCCTAACAGTGAGTTTGGAATAGTAGCGTGCAGAGCTAGTGATTTCTCTGTTTCAGGTGTCCTGATTTTATATTGATTCAAAACCCACCCCAAATAGATTGTTGCCCTCTGCTGTACTGGTAGCAGGTTCCTTTGCCTTCTGCCTTGAGGGAAAGAGTAGTCACTGTACTTCTAATGATCAATTGTTGTGATCTTAGGTGCTTATTTATATGATCTTTTTTGATGTGATGGTCTACATCGCAGGAGAATTTTGAGACTTCCTTCAGTGTACACTGTCACAGTGATGAGCACCACGGAAACATCAAACAAAAAAAAAAGATATCACTGTCTTCAGGGGCTTACTGCCCCATTTTTTTTTTTTTAGTTTTCTATTTATAAAATCAAGCTCTTTGTTCATCATCTTTGTTCCAGCATGAGCAGCTCAGATGAGATGAAATAGCTAAGAAGCACAGAAAATACACTCAAAATACAATAGCTTTTCTAGTCTCATGGCTGGGAAATCTGACCCCTCGGTAGGCCCCAAACTAGAAAAGATGCTACTGTTCCCACTCTGTCGTGAATCTCGTCTGTCAGGAAGTTTCTCCCTTTACAGATGTTATAGGGATTATCTCATATTACACAAAACATGCCATGGTTATGTACCGATGCCCCTATATTTTGGAGAGGAAGATGCTAGGGGTGGTGAGAGAAATTCTGTCTCTGGTAAAATGGGAGTTTTGCAACCTCCTAGAAATGTTGGCTGTTTTGGGAAGCCAGAACAAGTTTCAGCAAAGACCATTCAGTATGGTGCAGCCCATGCACTGTGCCATCGCTGTCTGGATGTGTAGCTGGCTGCACAGAGTGCGAAAAAGGTGTTTTGGAAGTGCCATCTAGCGGCTCCCCAGCTTGTCCGTGCTGGGAAATGGAAGTTCATCCCCTCGAAATCTGCAGTCCCTCTGACTGCAGCCTCAGGGCAGCAGATGGAGAGACCTCAGAGGCACAAGCAGTGCCGAAGCGACAGTCTGGCCAGGCGAAGAGATGTGACCAGAACAAGGAAAGAGAGACAAAAGCCCACAGGAACGAAACTGTGAAATGAAAGTGCAGAAGGCAAGATGTGCATATAAAGGGCATGTAAGGAGTTTTAATTTTCAGTTGGCAGATGCTCTGTTTTATTTCTTTTTTTTTTTTCCAAGGAGAATGAATGCCTTATTTAAGCTGACTAGTACTAAAGATGCTTTTCTCAACTACTTTTCTTGAACTCTTTAAAATTTGTCTGAAGAGCCCCGGGAGATCTTCAGAGGCAGAGGAAAAATTGCTGCTGCTCTTTATTCCCAAACAAATATCAAGGGATGAAATAACTGGGTCCAAAATGATGGGGCAGATTTTTTAACAGATCAGTGGCAGTGTTGTTTAGACGAAGCCCAGAAACCAACCAGAAAACTGGAGAAAGGAAAACAAACTTTGTTTTCAACCAGATTTTGTTGAAACAAAACCAAAACCAAAAGCCTTGTGAAAAAACTGCAAAATGGATTCATCTTTTCCCAACAGCACATGCTCTTAGGACTTTCTTTACAGCCTCATTTTAGGGTTCAAATTTTGGCATTAGCTCCTCACAGAACTCATCACTTTAGCTACTGATCCTTTTCCTCAACTGGCAGAGGCCCGCTAAATCAAAATAAATCAACTTACTATTTCATCTTTTTACAGTTTCAGAAGCCAGCTTCAGAAGTCAGAGTTCTAATTCACTTTCCACTAATTTATGACTTAATTTTTCCTCCAGATTGTTCTTTTGCGGCCAGAATCCATGGGCTGTTCGCTCCTGCTTCCCTCTGGGTGTATCCATCGTAAACAGTGAGGCTGAGCAGAAAGATGGAAATGTTGTGAGCAGCTGTGAGATAAGCAGAAATATTATACTCATTTATGACCTACAAGAAATGCATAACTGGCTTGAAACTGGCACCACATTATATTCTATTCAATAGTAAGAGTTTTTTGCAGTTTTGCTTTCTTGTGACACTGGAAGGTGATTGAATATAGGACAAGTATATCATTCACAGAAATACCTTGCTTAACTTTAGTTAAGTGCTTGAAGTCTACCACTTCAACATAGTTCTTACAAATGTTTAGTTAAGAGTATGTTGAGCTTTCTTTTTTTTTTCTTTTTCTTTTTTTTTTTGGATATACATCCTTTTCTGAATTGGAGTCAGAGTCCTAATGATTGCATAGACATAAAAATAGACGTTCATGTTTTGCTATATCTGTTTTTAATAATTTGGGAGACATTCAGGCACCATGGTGTTGAGGCCTAGACATACTTCTTAACCTTCTAAGACCCAAAAGATGATATAACACATGATAAAAATCCCAAAAGAGAAGAAAACAACCCACAGAGAACCATCAGTGCAGGAAACTGGAAGTCCCATGAAAATAATTCTGTTAGCTTAGTTCAAGATTAGGCATTCCTGATTTTTACAATTGAAATGAGCTACATCTGGAACACTAAGAGAGAATACCATTTTTTTCATGTTTGATAGATATTTCGGCATTAAACCAAGAGATATCCCTTGACATGAAGAATATGTGAGTGACAAAGGCCCAAATGGCCAGAAAAGTAAGCTGTTTTTTTTCCCAAATTCTATTGATACATAAAAAATGTGCTAAAAATTATGTTCTCTTGCCTCTTCCACATTAGCATCTTGCATTATCAACCAGAAATTTCTTCTCAGAAAAGTTTCAAAAAGCAAAGATTTTTCCAGAAGGTTTACAAAAGTCTTCACCTAACCACAGATGATTTGCAAAAGCAAAATGCAGATGCTTCCTCAAGTTCTAGTCATAAGACCCTTAATTTAAAATGTGTTTCTTTTTAAAACATGTCCTATAAACAAGCTTGGGTGAACTCAACACAGCCATTTAGGAAACAGAAACTTTAGACATGTGGCTGAAATATGGCAGGAAAAAAAATAGAACACATCAAATTAAGGACATTAAGAGTGATTTCCAATGCAACTTTCCAATTATTGTCTCCTTGAATGGGATCCTGGAGAGCCAGAGGACAAAGACAACAAGGTACAGTGAAATAACTGGCCCTGGAGTTTTACAATGATAAATGTCCAAGTCCCTATTCTCTCTCTTATTGTTTCTATTAGGCTTTAAGTGTGTAAAATGAACCCTTCTAGGGTGAACTGCTCAAATGAAAAAACATCAAATCATGTATCTGGAGGTCTGATTTGGGAAAACCTGATCTGATTGATAGGAAGATGATACTTTCCCATATACACCTACTGCCTCTAGGCAGCTTAACTTTTTTGGTGAACTCCACAAAGTAAAAGAAGTGCAACGACAAGTATGAAATACTTTTGAGATACAGTAGTCTGAGTTCCTTCAGCTTGTTGCATTAATTGTCCTTCTCATCAAAGGAAGGACTAAATCAATCATAGGACAGGACACCAGTAGTTTTGGGGGATCTGCCACTGTTTGTGTCAGTCTGATGAGAAAGCTTTTCTCTTCTGAGCAGCTTGCTCACTGCCAACTGCTTCACTTTGAGAAACAAGAGAAGAAAATCAGTGTGCTATAAAATACTTTCATCTTTTGTTTTTGCACAGACCACAGCAACTAGCTCAGCACAGGAAGAATAGTTGCAGATTAAACTGGTATTTCAAACTCGCTACCAAAAATGTTCAGGTGTTGCTACTTCATTTTCTATGGCCAGGATGTCTTTATGTAAGAGGGTGGCCACTTGTTTGGTTCACACAGACTTGGCAAATACCTAGTGATGAAACACAAGTCTTCTGGGTTCTCATGAGTCCACAGAAATCATAATACACCTTGACTTTCAGAAACTGTGCTTTATGATGTTTATGTTTACACAGAAACCAAATAGGAGGGAGAAAATAAAAGTCAGGAGACAGAATATTAAGGCACTATGGATTCACAAGAATTTCACAAGAATGCTCTTTTTTTTTGGGGGGGGGGGGGGGCTATTAGTGAGCTAGTGTAGAGAGCCAGCTTTTCAACCTGAGTTGAAATTGCTTGGAAATACCTGAGTTGGTATTGCTTCCCCGGACCTCTGCTGATGTTCACCAGCTCAAGGATCTGTCTCCACACACACACCCCTTGATAAGGCCTAGCAGGACTTTTTATCACTTAGACAGCACATGTGGTAAGGCCACGTTGCCTAAGGAGTCTTAGCTGATGGATTTTTTTTTTCTTTCATTATGCTGCAGAATACAAGGATACCTATAATCTTATGCAACAGTCTGGAAGGCACTATACAGTGGGTTCTGATCTGAGAAACAGCAACATTAATAATCCTCCTGATAAGCCCAGGCTTCTGCCCTTTATTTTCTTTGGAAGAGGAAATATTCAAGCCTTCTATGTCAAAATAGTTTATAGCCTTTTAAAATAACACTACTGTACATATCTTTCTTACACCACTTCCCCAAGGTCTAGCTATCAGCCCAAGTAAGACGGGCAGCTGGCTCTTTGCTTTCAGAGCTGTGCTTTGGGTCATGGCCAACCCTATTGCAAACAAACAGTAGATGTAATGGTGAAGAGAGGCTACTGTAACCATCCCTGTTATTCTTCAGTTAATTTACTGGAAACCTGGAGACTTCTGTGGCTGGTCAAATGTTCTTTCTGGGGACACACAATCTTCACTAAAATATTTTAAAAGGCAGTAGAATTTGCCATATGTTATATCCAGATTTATAGCAGGGTAAATAAGTCTTTTTATACTTTTGCCATTTTGGAAGATTGCAAGTTGTGCTTATTAAAGGCAGTAGGTGTGTTTGGAAATGGCATCAATTTATTCAGGGGTCCTGCAGATGAAAACTCTGGGTGAGATTTGGCTAGCAAAATGAAGACTATCTTTCTCTCCCTTGTTTTTTGAAAGTCCCATCCTCTTCTTTACAGGAGCATATAGAATCAGTAAAAACTCAGAAAGAGAAGGCGTATTTAGTAAATGTGATACAAGGAGTCTTAAGGGATTCTCCTCTCATATTCTCAGTGCAGAATTAAAGGACATAGGCCCATTGCAGCAAGTATTCAGTACATTTAGTCAATGTTCTGGTACAAGACAAGTGAGCATGTGTTTTTCAGTAGATATTGGGGTGGTACCTGGAAGTGATATTTCAAATCTAGCCCAGCCTGACCTACACAGCATGTATGGATTTCAGGCTTTATAAGGAAGAGCATTCACTGAAAAAGCAAACAGGAAACCACATTTTAAAATGATAGCTGCACATATGGAAGTTTTTGCATGCAATATGTGAAGTAAGGACTGTGTGTGTATGTTACCGACAGGCAGTGCTACAGAGGTCTCTGTAACAACATAGGCCTTTATTATAACAGGCTCCAAAGCATATTCTTGTCTGGTCTATAGTAAAAGGCACATACCCAAGTTCAGAGCTCAGCTGCAATACCTGAGGAGCTGATCTGTAATGATGCACCGACCATGTATTTTGGCTGAGAATGTTTATTATGTGGATGTGTTTGTTTTATCTGGTAAGAGGCTATGGAGGAAAATCAAGCAGGAATATTCACAAACGGTCCAAAGAAGGCCACCTACCAACAACCTACCTACCACATGATTTCATAAAGGGCAACATTCAAAATACTATCTTTGAGAATTTTTGGTCCTTCACCAGCTAAGAGTAAAGTTGGATGTGCTCATATGAGTTGAGGCCAGCAACGTCTGAAAGTAAATGGCTGATTTTGGGGTAAAAAAAAGAGTTTCAGAAGGGTCTCATGTGGGAAAGGAGTTTGGAAAAATCAAGCTAAGGGTATGTGTAGGAGGCATAGAGCTTTCCTCTGTAGAAATAGGCCATTATGTGATCTGCGGCTGCAAACACACTCATACCGGGATGTCTGATTCTTACGTTATCTGCCTACATATTTTATAGGGGTGATAAAATGCTAAATGAGGGATATCGTGCAGACTGTTCAAAATTCGTATTCATTTTTCATTCTGGAGACTGTAATTTTGAAAGTACATAGAAAATATCTATTCTAATTTAACATGAGTTGCCCACAGGCTTTCCATAGGGCTGCATATTTATAGCCACTGAAAATAAAGTTCCTGGATTAGTGCCTATAGCATTTGCAGAGGCCATAGGGGAATGCACAGTGATGACTGGTAGATTTAATATAAACTAACAAAAACATTTACAAAATCTCATCTGCTCTTGAAAATGATTGTCAGATGATTATCAAAGGTTTTCTTCTGATACTTCAGTGTTTAACAGAATACCTCTCTGGATCCCAGGAGACCTCAAGAACAATTTAAAATAACTCGAGAAGGAGGGCTGACAGTCTTTCCTCATTCTAATCCCAAATAACAATAAATGGCAAAACGCCCTGTTCCCACTACTATCAGTCTTTCTATCCCACCACAGCTTCAGTCTGTGAAGGCGCCTGGTTCGGCGGGCGCCCGGCAGAGGGCGCTGCTGCGCCTCACTCAGGCGCGTGCAGACATAAATATATAAACATTAATCTATTTGTATGCATCTTATATATATATATATATACGCATATATGTTTAGTGTGTGCACGAGTGGGATTACCATACAGCTAGGAACAGACAGTCCTGGAGGTTCCTGAGGAATACTGCAGATAACTTTTTGATGCAGGTGGTACATGAGCCAACTAGAAGAGGGGCGCTGCTAGACTTGATACTAACAGAGATGGTCTAGTTGGAAATGTGAAGGCAGGGGCCAGTCTTGGCTGCAGTGACCATGAGATGCTGCAATTCATGATCCAGCAAGGAGGAAGCTGGACAAGAAGTAGGATTGCAACCCTGGGCTTCGAGAGACCTAATTTGACCTCTTCAGAGAGCTCCTGGGAGGAATGTCCTGGGCCAGGGTTCTTCTAGAAGCAAAGTGGATCCAGGAGAGTTGGCTGATATTCAAGCACCACTAATATTGGCTAATGTTCAAGCATCCAAACTCAGGATTGGTGCATTCCTGCAAGAAGGAAGTAAGGGACGCAGTGGAGCAAGGGAGGCAGGAGACTGGCGTGGATGGGCAAGGAGCTCTTGGGAAAATTCAAAGAGAAAAAAAGAGCATATATAATGTGGAAGAAGGGTCAGACCACATGGGAAGAATATAGGAACACTGTCAGAGAATGCAGCGATGTAATGAGGAAGGCCAAGGCCCGTTTTGAATTAGAGTTAGCAAGAGATATAAGGGAAAACAGGAAGGGCTTCTATAAATACATCATCAGCAAGAGGAAGACTAGGGAAAATGTGGGTCCACTGATGAATGGGCAGGGTGCCTTGGTGACAGAGAATGCAGAAAAGGCAGACTTCCTAAATACCGCCTTTGCTTCAGTCTTTACTGCTGAGACTAGTCCCCATGAACTACAGAGGCTGGAGAAAAGAGAGAAAACCAGGAGAGAGGAGGACTTTCTCCTGGTGGAGGAGGATTGGATTAGAGATTATTTAGGCAAACTGGACACACATAAATCTATGGGCCCAGATGAGATGCACCGAAGAACGCTGAGGGAACTGGTGGGGGTTACTGCTCAGCCGCTCTCCATCAATTAGACAGGTCATGGAGAGCAGGGGAGCTGCTGGAGGACTGGAAGAAAGCCAACGTTGCTCCAGTACAAGAGGGAAGAACCAGGAAATCACAGGCCGGTCAGCCTCACCTCTGTGCCTGGAAAGGTGATGGAGCAGCTCATCCTAGAGACTATCTCTAGGCATGTGAAGGAAAGGAAGGTATTCAGGAGTAGTCAGCATGGATTCACCAAGGTGAAGTTGTGTTTGACCAATCTGATGATAGCCTTCTATGATGGATGACTGACTGGATGGACAATGGGAGAGCCATGGATGTTGTCTGCCTTGACTTCATCAAGGCTTTTGACACCATCTCCCATAATATTCTCATGGGGAAGCTCAGGAAGTGTGGGTTAGGTGAGTAGACAGTGAGGTGGATTGAGAACTGGCTGGATGGCAGAGCGCAGAAGGTCATGATAAATGGGGCCTACCTGGACGCCTGTGGCCAGTGTTGTCCTCCAGCAGTCAGTACTGTTCAACTTGCTCATCAGTCACTTGGACAAGGGGACAGAGTGCACCCAGGGCAAGTTTGCAGATGGCACCAAACTTGCTGGAGCAGCTGACATGCCAGAGGGCTATGCTGCCATTCAGAGGGACCTACACACGTTGGAGAGCTGGGCAGATAGGAACCTCACGAGGTTCAACAAGGACGAGTACGAGGTCCTGCACCTGGGGAGGTATAATCCCAGGCACAAGTACAGATTAGGAGTTGACCTGCTGGAAAGCAACTCCATGGAGAAGGGTTTGGGTGTCCTGGTTGACAACAAGTTAACCATGGGGCAGCAATGTGACCTTATGGTCAAGAAGGCCCATGGGATCCTGACCTGAATGAGGAGGAATGTTGCCAGCAGGTCGAGGGAGGGGATCCTGCCCCTCTACTCAGCTCTCGTGAGGCCACCTGTGGAGAAGAGGGTGCAGCTCTGGGCTCCCCAGTACAAGAGGGACGTGGAGCTTCTAGAGAGGGTCCAGCGTGGAGTGAAGAAGATGATTAAGGGACTGGAGCATCTATCTTATGAGGAAAGACTAAGCAAGCTGGGCCTGTTTAGTCTTGAGAAGGGAAGACTGAGAAGGGGAGATCGAGAGGGGATCTTATCAATATGTACAAATACCTGAGGGGAGAATGTAAAGAGGATGGGGCCAAACTCTTCTTGGTGGTGGCCAGTGATAGGACAAGGGGTAATGGGTATAAATTGAAACATAGGAAGTTTAATCTCCATATGAAGATGAATTTCTTTACTGTGAGGGTAGCAGAGCACTGGAACAGGCTGCGCAGAAAGGCTGTGGATCTCCTTCTCTGGAGATCTTCAAAACCTGCCTGGATGTGACCCTAGGCCACGTGCTCTAGGTGTCCCTGCTTGAGTAGGGCAGGTTGGACTAGATGATCTCTAGAGGTCCCCTCCAATCTCAACCAGTCTGTGATTCTGTGGTTCCGTGTGATCTATTTATTAGGTCAACTGAGGGAAATACAGTCTCCTTTGTCCAGTGTTGGCTGGGAGCAGGAGTCCAGTCCTGTGCTCCTGAGCCTTGATGTTGGCCAGGCCCCACACAGCATTTTTGGGCAATTGTGGTGGTCTCATCAGGACAAAGAAGGAAAAAAAAACTTGGCTTTTCTTCATTTACCTTGAACCAGCTCCAATGCAGCTTTCATTAAAAAGAAAAAGTTCTGTGTCAAAAGTTAATCCTATATATATATGCATATATATATATATTTAAGAGGTAAGACTAATGGCAATGCAGCTCACTACCAAAGGTCAGGGACCTGGAATATCTGCCCTGTGAGGAGAGACTGAGAGAGCTGGGCCTGTTCAGCCTGGAGAAGAGAAGGCTGACAGGGGACCTAATCAGTGTTTGTAAGTACCTCAAGGGAGGCAGTGAGGAGGATGGTGCTGGCCTCTTTTCACTGGTGGCCACCGACAGAACTAGAGGTAATGGCCAGAAACTAAAGCATCAAAAGTTTCATAGGAACACAAGGGAAAAATTCTTGACAGTGAGGGTGACAGAGCCCTGGAACAGGCTGCCCAGAGAGGTTGTGGAGACTCCTTCTCTGGAGATCTTCAAAACCCGCTTGGACGCAGTCCTGTGCCACGTGCTCTAGGTGACCCTGCGTGTGCAGGGGGGTTGGACTAGATGACCTGTAGAGGTCCCTTCCAACCTTAAGCATTCTATGATTCTATGATTCTATGTTTCCTTAAGCAGTGAATGTAATTATTCTGATTGTCATGGTCCTTGCCTCCAGTCTCCATTTTTCACGATGGTTGCTGTCCCTTCTGGAAGCTTTCTGTCGGCTAGAGACAGTGTGTAGATTTTCGGCTGGTCCACGTGACTCAGGGTTTCATACCACAACTCTACCTCTCAGTTTTCCAGATTAACATTAATAGTGTGTAAGAATAAAATATGCTCTTCGTGGAGTTGCTGTAAGTTGCTACAAGTGTGTTTTACAGGGGCTGATTTTAATTTTACCACCCAGGAGAGCAATGGTCCCAAGGAAATGAAGAGTCTTTTTGCTATTGTTATATATTCGAAGGAAAAATCCTGGCACATAATTGGCCAAAAAATAGTAGTGTGATGAGTCAATAAACTCCTATTGTGTAGCTTTCTCTGGGCGAACAATACCATGTTCTGGGCTGATGTTAAACAATTAGTTCACATATCATACAAATAAGCACATCCTCGATGGATACATCTGGGGGTAGTAGAAATTATTCATCTCCACCCAATCAGACAGCAGTTGTTATTTATTTCAGTGTTTAACAGAATACCTCTCAGGGCTCCAGGAGACCTCGAGAGCAATTTAAAATACAATAACTCAAGAAGGAAAGCCAGCAGTTTTTTCTCACTCTAATCCCAAATAATAATATATGACAAAATATCCTGTTCCCACAACTATTAGTCTTTCCATCCTGAAATGTGTAAATAAATAGCCGTGCAGTATTGACAGGCCTCTTCATACAGCATATCCCATCATGGGACTCCCTACCCTCTTCGAGTGGAAGAAGTTGCAGTATGAATGTTTCTGTGTAAGGCAGAATGGGAGACGAGTCCTGCCAAGTTCCCTCTGAAACCGATCATAAGACCAGAGTCTTATTACTCGATCCTACTTGTGCTATTGAAGAAAGCAGAGTGAAATGGACTTAGAGAAGCTAAAAATCAGATGTATTATTTTATTTTATTTCATTTTATTTTAAACTCGAGACCTTAAATTTAACCGTAAATTTTAAACCTCAGTTCACTGCATGGTGTTATTTAAAGGCAAAACACTGCATTTTCAATCATGCGAGGTGAAAACACATAGTATTTATGAGGAATATGCATCTTCATGTTCACATGTTACTCACCATTTCACTTGAATTATTTGGAATAGTGCTGTGTAAATTCCTGAAGTTATTTTTATTGTTTTGAGTTACAATAGCGCCTAGAAATTTGAACTGTTTTGCTAGATGCTGTGCAGACACTTATTAAAAGACAATCCCTTCCCAGAAGGTTTACAGACTTGCTGCTTATCCTGAGAACAGAATTTAATTCCTCCATTTCATTTCTTGGTTCTTATATCGCAGGTAAACTTTAATTTCTTCACTTATCATTTAAACCCAATTGTTCTCTAATTAGAAGTTAATTGCAGAAGAGACAACCAGGAGCACTTTCAAGGATTTTGACGTATGCACGATCCTGAATTAAATCTTTACAGATGATGTTGCCTACAGTCCCAAATAGAGATGTCTAAGGCATTCAGGAAAAGCTAAATATTTCTTATTTTGTAGAAAGATTACCAGCTGTGACTGAGGCCATCCATTCTTCACAGCTGGTCATTCTTTTTAATCCCCAGGAAATAGCCCATGTCTGAATTTATTGTTTTTTTTCATACAAGCTGAGCAAAGTCCTTTTAAATGCAATCATGTAAAAAATGAAATCATACTCCATGATGAATGACATTCATGAAGACATACATACATGTGTGGTTCACCTCTGGTGTTTATTTTTTAGTGTCACGGCAAATGTAATAGGAGAACATACACATCCCAGGCACCCTTCTTAATGAATGTATTTTTAGGTTGGCTGGTTTTTTTTTTGTCTTCACATGGGAAGAGAGTTGTCACCAGAGGAAAGCAGGCAGCCACTATGATATTTAGGATTAGTAGGCCAGAAGCTAGTATTGCTGTAAAGTGGAAGACCGGAGCTTTATTTGAGCAGACATTCAAGGCAATTGAAGAGAAGAGCACTAGTAGCATTTCACAAAACATGCACGTTAATGCAGGTAGAGTGATGGAGACAGAGGTGTCTGGGTAAAAGCTGCTTGCAGTCTCTAACTGTGCTCCTCAAAGGCATCTTGTCCAGTCATGGACCCTCAAGAAAGAAACACATGCTTGGAAAAGGGACTTGCTATGTCCAGTGCTTGCTGTCATGTTTTAACACAGAGTGAATTGTGTAATTGGGAATGATATTTCACCAGGAAAGAAAATGAAGGGATTATTTTCTAAGACTATTTTTTTTCTACTTTTTTTTCACCAACAAGATTAAAATATGGCCTTTAATATAAATACCTTCTGACCTTTTCTCTCCATCACTAGAGATCCTAAGGCACTAGAGGCACTAGGAAATAAACAGGCCTGTCTGAGTTTATTTGACATCTTCTTCCCTTCCTAATGCATGAATGAAAAATGAAACATAATTTGCATCTATAATCACAAAAAGTTCTTAATTCTCTACATTTTTCAACATCTGGGCATGTAAAAAACTTAGGTAAGGAAACACTTGATCAGTTGAAATTTCTCTTAAGAAGTCTATTCATGTGTTGAACTTAAAATTGAAGAGAAGTAAAATATTTTAAAAATATATGCCGATTTTCTTTGGTACCTGCTCCAAAATAGATCTACAAAATGTTTGAGCAAGTAAGTATTATTTTTGCTCTCTGTGGCATTGTAGAGTAGAGCAGTAATTAGAAAATTCAGTACCTGGGCCCTATCCATTGTAAAACAGCATGGCCTCCTTAATTTTCCCTCACAAATAGTCTAGCCTTTTAATTCTCTTAATTACAGCAATGAGGGTACTACGCGACTTCTGAGAAAATTTACAGTCCTTGCATGAAGGTTTTGCTTGCGTGCAATAGTAGAAAAGCCCAGTGACTTATTTCATGCCATGCTAGCCCAAATGTGAGAATGAATCATAGAGTGAGGGGGCATCTCTATTAGCATTTTCATCTGGAGCAGGCAGTACTTCTGGAGCATACCTCCAGGCCATTCTCTCATACTGTCTTTTCTTCCATGTCTTGGAGTGTACAAACTGGGTGACCTTCACAAGAAACCGAACCAGGGGTCGTGCTCCAGGAGGCTGGTGCATGCACTCTAGTCACTTACTGGTTTCCTGTCCATGGGACCAGATGAGAACTTCAACAAAAACCCCCTTGAAACGTACATAGCAGGGACATTGGGTCCTTAGCACTAACCATTTGGGGCTGGACTACTAGTTAATTGAGACATAGCCAGAGGTATGTGAATATGAAACAGGGAAAGAGAGCATGCATGTTATTTATTAAGTCTATCTTAATCCTACTATCGTCATTTATCTTGAAAATTTGGCAGCTGCATGGGCGATATATAAAATCCGGCACTGCAAAATGCTACACTGCCCTCTGCTTCATGGAATATTTTAAAGAACTTGTGTGAATTGTCAAAAAGAGATAGCAAAACAGGGAGAGACATGTTACTAATTGTAAATGAGACATAAGTGTTCTGCTATTGTCTGGGTGGGGAACATCTGTATCTATTGTTTACCATTAAAACATTAAGAGTGCTTGCAGCGGTTCCTGCAGTGTTAGTTCAAAGGCAGTTATTTACATTTGCAGGGGAAAATCTTGACAGTGACACCTTCCATTTGGTTCAGTAGGACCAGCGCTTACAACTAAATGCTTCTATTATTATATTAACTTCTTTTTTTACATGTATGCTTTTGTCCTCTGGTTTACCTCATTGGAGCTGATTTTATCACTGTTGTAAATGGGAAGAGAGAAAACGGAAGACATGTACTGCACCCAGTTTAACTAATTCAGTATAAATCTCTTTTATATCATTTAAAATATTATATAAGATATGCATGTGGACATACATATATAATGTATGTAGGTACATATATGTAAGCTCAACACCCTAGAATATCAAATGTTGATCATTAGCCTTTTAAATATTGTTGATATAGATGGAGTAATTCATTTTTAGATGGTGTGCCTTCAGTACACTTTGAAAATACAGGCTAAAGTGAGTGGGATTCACTTGGTATTTCAGAACTGGGAAAGTCCAAATCAAATCTTCCTGTAGTTTTTGAGAGAAAACAATTACTTCAGAGAAGAAGCAGTTCAAATATCCAACCTATCATTACAGTGCTATGTTTGGAGCTGGCCAGACATTTGCAAGCCAAGTAGTTAGTCTTCAGTAGTGAAGTTCATCTTGAAAAACATAGTGAATCAAATGAAAAAATTAAATCAAAAAATTGATCTGTCTTTACTTCAATTTCTACAATAAAAGGATTTAGCTAGCTGTGTAACAACTGATTACCTGGTAGCTGCAGATATTAGAAACCCAATGGGGTTTTAGATGTTGTATCTATGTTTATCTATGTATGTTCAGATGGCTTTTATTTGAATTGTAGTCATATATGAGGCAGTATAGTGATTCATTAGATTTTGATGCAACTCATTCCACCTCTCAAGGATACAGAAAAAAAAGGATGTGTTTGTCAGCTTTTTGATTTATCATTCCTTGTGTGTAATGCTATAAAGCATGGCTACATTTCTCTTCAGGAAGAACAGCTCCCCTCTCCTGCCATCGCTAGAGCAGTTCTGCCCTCTCTATACAAGAAAAATATGCTGGGCCAAATCTCAGTAAGGGTGTCTTTACATGTCTCCATAAAGCTACAGTCTCTATGTATTCAGTTGTTTTCTGCTGTTGTATCTCATGGTTTCTATCGCGTCATTCACAATTCCTCTTTCCCCTTCAAAACTAGTTAACCCTGAGATCTTGAGAAACACAATCTTTTCTCTTATTTGGTATGACAACATATTACTGTCAAAAATCTGCATTCCTTCTAACCAACTGCTTCTGAAAAAATAATAATTTGTGAGAGGATTGTTTGTTTTATTTTGTGGGAAATAGTTTTGGAACACCTAAACTGAGGGCATCTTTACATAACAAATGCAAAAGCGTTTGGTCAGTAAAGCCAATTTCAATTCAGAGGCCTCATAGATTTTATTAACAAAGTGCCATGATGTTTGCACTGTACTTATTACTCCATGCCGTCTTCTCCGTGTCCCTGGGACAGGTGCTGGCATTCTTGGAGTGAGGCAGAGAAAGCCTTTACCCTTTTTTTTTTGCACTCACCAGACAGACATGCCCTGAAATAACTTGAAGAGGTGTTATTTAAAGGAGCACTAAGAGCCTACACAGAGAAAATCAAAACCCTTCTAAAATATCAAATTGAGCATTCTGAAACAGGAGCACCTGGATTGGTAAGTAGTTTTTTAAAACATGACACTAACCCTAACTTTTCATTTTTTTGTGTCCAGACTGTGAGCAATTCAACTTTATAATACTTATTAAGCCACAATTCAGAATTAGGCATTCAAGGCAGCATAAATTTCCAAATAAAAGCATAGAGTGTCCCTTCACCCTCCCCAAAACCAGCTCTTGGACAAGCTCTGAGAAAAAAAATGTTAACAATGTTTAAAGCTGCACTAACTCCAAACTGAAGCTTTCCTGGGTTCATTGCTGCACAGTCGACCTTATTTTGTGGTGTTTTGTAGGAGGTAATTTCTGTGCTGGTTATGATTTGAGAGAGCTGGCCCACAATCCAACCTCAATCAAATTGGAACAACATGTCACCAAAGATCCTGGTCCCATGGTATGTACTTGGAAATAGCACTCCCCAGTGTGAAGAGGTTTTTGGCAATTCAGTGAAACTAAACTCAATTTCCATGGTTAGTGATTTCTGCAGGAGCATTTCATTGAGCTTCGGCTGTTTTGTTCTGTGTGTGCAAGGGGGTTAGTGCACTTGTATGTGTGTGTGTGTGTGTGTGTCACCGCTTCACTTCTAACAGTTAGGACTACTCTAGAAGATTGATCTGTGGAGAGAAATAACAAATTTCTATTAAATTATTGATGCAGAGGGGAAAATACTTCTCTCCTTTGAAGTTAACTAAAACCAAATGGGATTGTTTCCCCAAGGGAAAAGTAGGAGTTTAGTTATGATGCATCCCCTCCCAGAAATCTTTCAAATTATACATACTGTACCCTCTGTTTATATAAATATGAATTACATGATTGTGTGTACAGGGTCATTTGTAGTTCAGATGGAAATGTAGTGCTGCTAGGCAGAGACTATTGAGAGATAGACAGAACTGTAATATCTACCATTTAACCCTTTTCTAACATGTTCAGCTAACTGGCTTTGAGTAGTTTGGAAAGAAAATTATGGCCGTGTGTCACATGGAGACATTCCATATTTGCTAGCAAATCTAGATTTCCATGAGACTGTGAACAAATGTGGAGAGGCTGGTCATTTCTTGTTTATGTGGTGTCCTCTGGTCATACATTGCTGCTGATGGTGACAAACAGCAGTTTATGCTCTGCATTAAATTTGCTTATGTGTTTTCATCCATCTGTGAAGTTCAGTTTTTGCAAGGAATGTTTTCCCACATGCAGGATAACAAATTTGTCAGATTGACCTAAGGGTTGTTCTTTTCCAGTTTGCCAGTAATTTCTTTTTTTTTTCTCTCAGCTAATCGAGTAACAGTTGCTTCAGATAAATTGTCTTTTTATGTTTTTTTCTTTGTTTTATCTTCGTGTTTCTTATGTTGGTGGAAATATCTATTTGGATTGGGCATCTTTCTATCTCTTAAAGTTGAGAGTTTATCGAACTTAATTTCACCATAGGACGTTCATTTATATTTTTGCTCCTGTTGTCTGTATCCTTGGGCTTCAGTGTCTAGTGCCTTATCTTTTCTGCAGATTCTCCGAGGAAACTTGGAAGTGACAGAATTCTTCAACATGGCAGCTCTGAGTGCTCCAAATAATAAAGTCTAAAGCAGGAATGTCATGATTTTTGACTTGCAGACTATGTTTTTTTCTCTCAATTTGTTGCTCTTTCTCACTCCCAATAATTGCATCAGAAGCAATTTTCTCAAAGCCCTGAAAACTTTGAGTAGTCTGGCACTTATTTCATCTCAAAGAATTCCTCCTCTGCACAGATCTTCCTACACAGATCTTCCTACTAAGATGAACTTTTCCAATAGCAATGGGAGGTGATCACACTAGGTACGTATGTTAACCCCTAAGGGCTGCCAGGATCAGGCTGGTGTATACACCCTGTCCTCTTGAGAGTCAGAACTGGCCTGAAGTCTCTGAAAAGCAGACCACACTGGTGTGGAGATACTTCTCAGTGTGGACAAAGAAGAGGTTATGTCTGGCAAGAGCTTCTGAATCAGATCTTCAGATTACTTCTTTCTGCAATCTCAGTGGCGAGTAGAGTAGGCAGTTTGTCTGGCATGTTAAAACACATCACTCACTTGTTTACTCTTGCAAGTTGAGTTCTTTCCACTACATCCACTGCAAAGACTTTAGTGCAGCTGTCTCTGCTTCATAGGGGAATGAAGACTGACTGTTGAGCTGACAAATGGAATTCTGCTCCTAAAAATAGTGACTCGTGCTTTTGGACTCACTATGGCTGGCAATCGGGTAGTAGAAGAACTCTGTTTTACCAAAGGGGAATGGTACAAATTAGCCTATTGTAGGCAGGGAGTGTTGGGTAAGGAGGTTTTTTTTTCCACTGCTTGTGCCCTCTTTGCTGTTGTATGTTGCATGAATTATGCTCAATTCTATACAAATCGTTTTACACAGTGTTAAAAGACATGTTTATATTTCTATTAGTGAATTTGCCAGCGGCACATTCATAATGGCCTGTTAATAAAAAGCAATGCTCGTGGATACAGTTTCAGAAAGCAAACAGTTGAATTAGATACACAGGTATCAGTATTGGATACGCAGGTATCAGTATCTATTAACCCAACACTATATCTCTTCTGGTCTCACCTTATGTAATGTTAGAGCCAGTAAGGTCAGTAGGCTTTTCCAGTTGAAATGGAAGCAAGGCAGTTGTATCATCTGAAATTTGTAGCAGCTTCTCTAGTTTGGAAATTGTTCTTAGTTTTTTGACCAATAAAGCTATGTAGCTAATTCAGAGGGTTTGCCTCCCAAAAGTACATTTTCCAGTAGCTTTAGTCCTGTCATCCTAAGAATCTTAGCTTTCTCTGAGCAAAAAATTATGCTTTTTAAAGCTTGACAGGATCATTAAAAACAGCATCTCACCTCTGTTCTCCACTCTTTTGCAGAAATAAATGACAAATTTGCTGCAGCATCATAAAGAGGTTTGAGGTTACCCTGTGAAAGGTGTTTTGGAAGGCCTGGCCTGTTGAGAATATGGTTGCAGTATCCAATGAGAAGCACCAGTACTAACTGGTCATGATCAACTTCTTTAGGCTGGAAATAACATTCAAAACATTAGAGCTCTGGGGTTGTGGAACCGCTTTGTGATAGGAATAATTATGGTAAGAACAAACTGACTCCAAATACTTTAAAGATAAGGCACAATAAATTAGTGAACAGGACTGTATGAAGTGAATATATAGATGTCAGGGTTTGCCAGCAGTGTAGACCTACATGGGCCAGTTGTGGGATGGAATATCAAGGGTTATATCCCTACGAAGTAACTGCTGATACTCAGCACTGTCTGTTTATGCCTAATTATTGCAGAGATATTGCAGTGTGAAACTTGAGTGCAGTAGGAGAAATCAAGCCAAACTGTTAAGCAAGATGATATTCTGTCAGTTATCACACTGGCATTCCTTACTGTGGCAACAGGGTTATTGGGTTATGATACACAGGCAAACCATAATGAGGAAGGGAAATTGATAATGTTAATTCAGCCAATGGTCATATTAGTGTTGATCAGTATTTAAGATCACAACCCTTATATGCCCTTTATATTTTACATAAGGATGATGGTTTGTGCAGCTGCCTTGTCTGAAATAGAGACTTTCAACTTGTGAACTCATATCTTAGGGGCTCCACATAGGGCTCCTAAGTCTTTGTGGAAGATAAATAAGGAGACTAAGTCTGTTACTTGTGGAGCTGCACTCTCCCAGTGGAAAACATTTGCAGGAAGCAAATTAAAAAAAAAAAAAAAAAAAAAAGAAGAAGAAAAAAAAAAATCACTTGTTTCCCCTATAGCCACAGGGATGTTAACAGTCAAAAGGTAGGTTTTTTTTCCCAGCTGTTTCTGGGGAGAGATGTGGGATTGCCTAGATGTGCCCAAGGTGTATTTGGGCTTGCAGTTCTACTTAGACAAGTTTCTGTGTTTGGAGTTTATAAATACATATCTGTTGATTCTTGCTTAAACTTGTTTAAATCCTTAGTGCCAAATGAATGTTTCTTGGAACTGCTTTTTCCCTAACACGGTTCTGATTAAATGGGAGTTTGCTGTCATTCAGTTTCATTGTGCTGATCAAGCACTTGCATATGCTCCAAAAATTAAGAAATTAAACAAATTGTGCTAATAAAAACATAAATGATTACAACAAATACAGAATAAGTATGAACAGTGGAAGTCCAAAGACTGCAAACAATACTACTTTAATGCACAAACAGTACCACGTTAATGCACAAGCTTGCAGGTAGTCCAAGCCAGGGACCAGCCTGACATCTTTGACTGACATCTTGCATCTCCCTTGTCTCCAATACACTGTGTTCATGCAGAATTAGATCCTTTCATACACATTGTATACAAATGCATATATATGTATACACTTAAAAAAATTGAACAGCTTCCCACCTAACTAAAGTTTTTCTAATCCATTGCTCTTGCAGTAGGCAGGTATGGTGTGCTGGTAGCCCTGGAAGAGTTCTTTGAGGTTTTCTTGGTGCACTTTTGAGGAAATCTCTATAGAAAAGCTAAATGTGAATGCCTCAAAATGCTGTTAGATTCACTATGTTATGTATATATCCACTGTCCTGTGTACATATACTCTTAAGTACATATCCATACACAGATTTTACATATGCAAATCTTTATCTTGTTGCAAAGGGCATTTCATTGTCTGGTTTATGTGTGTTCTTGGTTTTGAAATGTAAGTTTACAAACCCATTAGTAAATACTGTCTGATTACTTATGATTTGCAACCCTTGCTTTTTCTTTTGTCTTTTTATAATTTTTCCCACTTTTTAAATTTTCCCAATTTTGAAAAAAAAAAGAGAGAAATCTTACAATGAATTCAGTTTCTTAAGTGGTTAGTGCAATAAGGCTTAATTTGAATGGACAGTGGACATGCCCTGGCAATATTAGCAAGGGAATTTGTTAACATATAGTAATACAAGATGACTGTAAATTATAAGCAATCAGAATTATCAACAGAAAAAAGAGACAATTTGCTAATGTTGTTATGCTGAGTTTGTGAAGAGATGTGAGAAAAGACCATCATTTGGTTTTACTTCTATAATTCTGCAGTGAACTGAATTAAACCATGATGCTGCTTAACAGGTCAAATGCAAAGTGAAACAAAAGAGAATTCTGGGGAACAGTGGAATACTTTAAGTAATTAGTTTGCATACAGTGATAAAAGTATGTTTTAAAGTTACTATTTATGTGGTTACTCTAAGTTTCTGTGGATGGAGACACACCGATATACATGGGTATATTTCTGAATTTCTTAGATTGACTAATTGCAAATTAAATTGATGGGAGAAGGCCCTGATGCATTTTTGGAAATTCCTCTAGAGCTTCACAGCATGTTTGGTCCTTAAATATGTTAAAAAATCTGGCCTAGATGACTGAATATTGAACTATATTCTTTTATCCATTTATTTACTGAGTAGTGTAAATCATAAAATTCCTATAGACTTTATGTCTATGGCTTATACAGATACAGATATCTACAGATGGCTTATGCAGATTACAGATAACAGTGACTTACTGGAACAAGATATTGCTCATGAGTCCCTTATCAAGAAACTTTATAGATCCTACACTACTTTGCTCTTGAAGAAATAATATGTGAAAAGAGCAGGAAGAGGAGAATAGTAAGTTGTCTCTTACAGAAATTCCTCTGCCTGTTGG